>NC_061510.1:53646089-53879004 GCF_022539505.1 Lolium rigidum | reverse complement strand
AGGCTTACTAGGGATTCCTTGTTGTTCACATAACACACATGTATCAATGTTTTGGTTAATACAATTATAGCATGGTATGTAAACATTATCATAAACTCAAAGATAACCATTTTATTATTGCCTCTTGGGCATATCTCCAACAGCCGGCTGGCCGCGATCACGTAAGTACTTTAATATGTGAAGCTTTGCTGAATTTCTATCACCTTACTCTTCTTGACTTTTTCCTGGCTGCAGCCAATTTACGCTACAGTCGATGCTGTGGCGGATTTTGCTGAACAATTTACTCGTCTCGAAGCTGAAAATTCACAACTTCGGAAGGCCATCAAATCTTCGGCTGATCAGGTGGTCGAAGCCAACAGACTTGCTGCCGATGCCAAAAGTGAGAATACTTCGTTGAAGGAAGAAGTAAGTCGGCTGAAGCGTCAAATGAAGGATGATCAAGATGCCAGGCGTGCAGCGGCGGCTGCGATTGATGAGAAGGAGGGTGTCCTCTGCGAATCCATCAAGGGTTTACTGGGTAAAATCCTTGTAGTGCTCCGCCTCTTTCTTGATGCTTTCTCCATTGATTACTAATATTTTTTTTTCTTTTTCAGAGGCCGCCAACTTAACTGTCAGTCGTCGTCATCAGCTTCGGGAGGATTCTACGGCCGACGCCTTGTCACTTGCTGCTGAGTCAAATGTCCAAATCCTCAGATTGCTGCAGAAGTCCAAGGGAGCGCTGTCGAAGTTATACTCGATGATCTTCCCTAAGGCGAAGCTGGACAAGACTCTCGACGAGATGGCTGAAGCCTTCCTTATCGATCCCTCCGAACCTGTAGAGGTACTGAAACGTCGCAACCGCTTGTTTGGTGCGGTTCTTACTTTCCAGTTGCTTATGGGCCACGGGATGGGATCGGAATTGGAAGAGTTTTCCAAGGCGCTGCCTGTTGATGATGAAAATCATCTAGTCAACCTTGAGCCTTTCAAGAGATCGGCAATAACTTGTGCCAACCGGCTTCTGAAGTTGGTGGATGAAGCACAAGCCGAACCTGCTCCTGAGTCAGCCCCTGGTTCAACGTCGGCTAACCCTTGAACTGTTATTTGATTTGTTGTAAATATTCTCGTAACACTTTTAAATTCGGCTCTGTTGCCAAACATCCTTTTGCCTGTATGATGTGCACTCAATGCTCCCGATGGGAGTTTTTCTTTTTTATATTAATGCTTGGTCTGAAGTGAGGACGTGCTGCAGATTCCTTCATCTTCTTCCCGTGCTGAGCTCTTTCCAAATTCCTCGGGTAACGATGAATCAGGCCTTGTTCGTCAGTTACGTGATCAGGTGTCTAGTCTAAATAAAGACATTACTTCCCTTCGTGCGATGGCTGCCTTAGTGAAGAAGAAGGGAGAAATAGCGACTGCCGTTGAACAATACGCTCTTGATGGTCTTCATGTTGCTACCGAAAGTTTGAACTGTGAGTATTAGCCTGCCTTCTAATTCCAGGTATAGCTTAAATGTTCTAACATTCGTTCCTTTTCCAGTCGTGGCTTCGGATGCAGCTGAAGAGGACAGGAAGATTCATGAAGAGGTTGAGGCGATGACCGACGTTGCGCATCCAGTACATGGTTTATGGCAGCATCGTCCGAAGGCCGTCATTATGGCGAAGTTCAAGTACCGGGTGATGAAGGCACATTACTATTTTGATAAATACTATGCCCTTCTCACGATGGTTTGGCACACCTTGTTTCCTCTGGATCAAGCACCCGAAACTTTGTCTGGCTTGTTCACCCGATTCAAGTCTCCAGAAAGGATTCGGCTTGCTAGTGCGGAAAGAACTTCTAGCCGGTGCCGAGCTTGCTTTTGCTTCCATATTGGCATGCCATCCATCTTTAGATTTAAGAGCCGTGGCTAACACTGAAAGGGATTTAGGCCCGTACTATGATGTTGCTAGAGGTCCTGCTCACACCATTGTTTCTCGGATGGAATCATGTCTCGAGAAGGAGCTGAAGGCCCACTGGGACCGGGGATCCCGATTATGAATGTAATAGCCTTGTATTTCACATAAGACTTTTTTGCTGCGTACGCTGCACGCTTTGATTTGATTGATATTTTATTGTCGAGTGCGGCTGAGTGATCAGTTCAGCCTGCTTACTCGACGACTTCGTTGTATTTTATGCAATGTGATTGCGAAGTCGATATGTAATTTATGTGAAAGTTCGGCTTCGTCACACGGTGCACCTGTTTGAGCCTTATCTTAATGTAACCATCGACTGCAGCACTCGCGTATTTTTCGAGGCTTGGATTGGTTGTTTTTGTGTGTCATTAATCTTAGCTCTCGTAGAGAGTATTTAATTAATGTCATCGTGTGAACACGTTTTTTCTGGGCCAGCGCTCCCGATGGGAGTTAGAGCCGATGGAAAACGGTTCTGAACGTTACGTTCGGGTGTCAAAGCCTGAAGCAAGGAAAAAAAAGGGTAACAGAAATCTGATTAGATCTTTATTCATAATGCAAAGTAACCTTGTAGGCCGTTGAAAAATAATCGTATTCTATGTATAAAACCGTCGCAAGTGCGCGATGTTCCACGAATTCTCGATATCTTTTCCTGAGGCTGGATTTTTGAGCCGATAAGCTCCTCCTGGTATCACTTCGGTGATGATGTACGGTCCTTCCCATGGGGATTCCAGCTTCAAGGGTCTTTTTTGCTTCAGCCGAAGTACCATATCTCCAACACTGAAATTTCGACTGCGTATTCGTCGACTGTGATAATTTCTCAGTGCTTGTTGGTAGACCGTTGTTCTTGCCAAGGCAATATCTCGTGCTTCATCAAGGAGATCAACGGCATCCTGTAGCGCGATATTGGAGGAGGACTACGTATACTGCTTGTTACTCGAGGCGCTTCAAATCGGACATCGGCTGGCAGGACTGCTTCGGCTCCGTACACCAAGAAGAATGGAGTGTATTGAGTCGACCTGTTGGGGGTGGTTCGCAAACTCCATAGCACAGATGGTAGTTCCTTTAAACCATCCCCTATTAAACCATTGATCCTTTCCACCTGACCGTTGGTCTGGGGGTGAGAGACTGATGCGAATTTCAATTTGATTCCTCCATCATCGCAAAATTTTCTGAATTCCTCAGAATCGAAGTTGGTGCCATTGTCACGTGACGATCGTTGTGGGGCATACCGAATCGACAGGTTATTCCTTTAAAGAATTGGACCGCCGTTTCAGCCTTTTGATTTCGCACTGGTACTGCCTCAATCCACTTGGTGAATTTATCGACTGCAACCAGTAAGTGCGTGTGTCCTCCGGGTGATGATCTGGGCAACGGCCCAACTTGATCGAGTCCCCATTGAGCGAACGGCCATGCCAAGGGTATTGTCATTAAATCCGTTGCAGGAGCGTGTGGTTTCGACGAGAAACGTTGGCGCGCATCGCACTTCATGACTAGATCCCTAGCATCCGAAGTTGTTGTTGGCCAATAAAATCCTGCCCTGAAGGCTTTTGCCACAAGAGCTCTGCTCCCTGCATGATGCCCACAGGTTCCTTCATGTATCTCACGTAACAGTGCTTTTCCATCGTCAATGGCGATGCACCTTTGGAAGATCCCTGAGATGCTGCGCTTGTAAAGCTCACCATTTATTAGTGTGAAGGCCTTTGATCGTCTGACGATTCGCTTAGCTTCCACAGAGTCTTCTGGCAACTCTTGTTTCGACAGGTACGCTAGGAATGGTTCGGTCCATAGAGGCTCGAGGAGGAGAACTTGTTCGGAAGAAAGGATTGAAGATTCTTCAGCCGAAGGTTTTTGCAGTGAGCTTTTTTCCAACTCTTCACCCGATGATTTTCCAGACAGCTTTTCTTTAATTGATCTTTGAGCGATCACTTCGTAAAAAACTCCATCTGGGATGGGGGAGCATGTGGACCTGATGTTTGCCAAAGTGTCGGCTTCCTCGTTACTGGCTCTGCCGATGTGCTTAAGCTCGCATCCTTCGAATTTAGCCTCCATGTTACGATACGAGTCTGCGGATAAGCAACCATGTTATCACTCGATCGCATCGCACGGAGTTCATTGATCTGCTGGACCACCAAGTTCGAATCTCCGTAGATCTCTAGGCGCGTAGCGCCACATGCCTTCGCCATTTTCATTCCGTGCGAGCGGTGCTTCGTATTCGCTTCGTTGTTTGTCGGCGAGGAGAAATTCATGCGTAGTATATACTTCATTTTATCTCCTTGTGGTGATATCAGCACTACTCCGCCCTCTGCTCCCGTACTCCGCTTTGACCCATCAAAGTACATCACCCATGACACGACATGTCGGGTGTCGCTGGTGTCTGTGATTGGATCCAATCTGCCACAAAATCTGGGAGGATTTGGGATTTTACCGCTGTTCGGTTGACGTAAGTTATGTCGTGTGGTGCTAACTCGATAGCCCATTGAGACACTCGACCTGTGGCTTCCGGGTTGGTCATTATGCTCTTCAGTGGTGCTTCGCTCACAACTTTGATCGGGTGCTCCGTGAAGTAGTGCCTCAGCTTGCGAGCCGACCTCCATACTGCATATGCCAACTTCGGTGATGAGGATACCTCTGTCTTGCGGGGGTAAGTACTTCATCGAGGTAATAAACGGGCCTCTGCACACCGTGAACCCTCCCTGCTTCTTCTCGTTCGACAACCAAAACGCTACTGAAGACTTGAGCTGTAGCGGCTATGTACATCAGTAATGTCTCCTTTTCACGCGGAGTTACGAGCACCGGTGAGGTCGATAGGATTTTCTTCAAGTTGTCGAAGGAGTCTTGTGCTTCTTTCATCCACTCAAACTTTTCTGACTTTTTCATCAGGTTGTAGAAGGGCAAAGCTTTCTCCCCTAGCTTCGCGATGAACCTGCTAAGCGCTGCTAATCGGCCTGCCAACTGCTGCACTTGGTGCAGATTCTTTGGCGGTTCCATGTCGAGAATAGCTTTGATCTTCAAGGGATTAGCCTCGATTCCTCTGGCTGCTATGAAGTACCCGAGTACTTGTCCTCCTGGCACTCCGAAGAAACATTTCTTGGGGTTTAGCTTGATTTTGTACTTGTCCAGATTGTCAAAGGTCTCTCGCAAGTCGTCGATGAGTGTGGCTGCGTGCTTTGTTTTCACCACGATATCGTCGATGTAGACTTCAATGTTCCTCCCGATCTGTTCCGCGAGGCAGGCTTGCATGCAGCGTTGGTAAGTAGCTCCCGCATTTTTCAACCCGAAGGTCATGACGTTGTAACAGAAAACGCCGTGTGGAGTGATAAACGCGGTTAATTCCTGATCCTCTTTCTTCAATTTGATCTGGTTGTATCCGGAGTATGCATCAAGAAAAGAGAGACGGTCGCACCCGGCCGTAGAATCGACTATTTGATCTATTCGGGCAATGGGAAGTGATCTTTCGGGCAGTGTTTGTTAAGGCTAGTGTAATCAATGCACATGCGGAGGGCGGTGGTGCCCTTCTTCGGCACCATGACTGGATTAGCCACCCACTCAGATTCCTTAAGCTCTCGGATAAATCCCGCCTTGCGGAGTCGATTAACTTCTTCACCGATTGCCCTTCTTTTTGGTTCGGAGAATCGCCGCATCGGCTCGTTGTAGCGGCTTGGCCATCGGGTCAACATTTAGGGCGTGCTCGGCGAGTTCCACTGGGGATACCTGGCATGTCGGATGGCTCCCATGCAAATATCTCCCAGCGCTCACGGAGGAACTCGATGAGCGCGCTTTCCTATGCGACAGCTAGGTCAGCCGAGGTGTTGACCGTTTTCTTCGGGTCAGTAGGGTGCACCTGCAGCTTCTTGGTTTCCTTTGCAGTGTCGAACTCGTCAGATCTTGCGTTTCGATTGTCGGCTGGTGGCTGTGTGTGATCTGTAGTGGCGTCGATCGCGTTGAGTTCTTCTTTAGCTCCAAACTTCGAGGCGATCTTCTGAAATTCCCTGTCGCAGCTTATCGGCCGAGCGAAACTGCCATGAACGGTTATTGGGGTCCCGTTGTTCCCTGGCATCTTTAGTTTCAGTTACGCATAATGAGGCACGGCCATGAATTTGGCAAACGCAGGTCTGCCGAGGATGGCGTGGTACTGAGATTCCCAGGCGACTACCTCGAATTCGACCCTCTCTTTTACGGGATTCTTGGGCGTGCCGAAGACTACGTCCAACGATGTTTTGCCCAGCGAGTAAGCGGGTCGAGTCGGTATGATGCCATGGAACCCTGTGTCGGATTCTTTTAGCATGTCGACTGTTAGACCCATCGCCCTCATCGTGCTGGCGAATAACAAGTTCAGGCCGCTTCCTCCATCCATAAATACTTTGCCCATATTGTATCCCCCAATCTGCGCTTCCAGGACAAGGGCTGCGTGACCGGGCCTTGGGACGGCCTTCGGGTGGTCCGCCCTGCTGAAGGTGATGCTCCGCTCCGACCGATCGATAAAATCCGGCGTATCCATCATGGCCACTTCGCGTATTTTACTTCTCGGGAGAACTTTTTGATTTCTCTTTTGAAAAGCTGGTTTTGTGGATCATGTTGATTTGTCCACGCGAGTCTTGGAAATGCTTCGACTGGTACATATTCATCTTTTTCCATTGGCTCGTATGGTTCTGGTACATATGGCTCTGGCTGATGACCATAGGACTTTGCTTTCTCTTCCATTATGCGGACTCTTGATGCAGCTTCGGTTCTAAGGTCGTCGCAGAACTGTCGAATCTCTAGGAAGTGTCGGCAGTTCCTTAATAGATGGCTGGACTTCTCCCGGCCATCCTTAGGATCGAAGTAAGAGTGAAGATAGCATGGCTCCTCAAGTTGCTCTGTAGCTAAGAGGTGTGGAGAACGGGTGCGTCCTCTGATTGACGACATGTCATAGCATCGGGAGTGGACTACTGTTCTGCCCTCCTCTTCACGATGTGAGCTCCTCCGTCTCTTCCTTTGTCCAGCTGCGGTGCCGAGACTTTCACGGATGCTTTCTCGCATGCCTCTGGGCGAGGTCTCTAAGGTTGCTGTCGAAGGGATACCCTCCTGAGGCACGACCTTTGAGTGGGACGCACCGGCGCCGGGGAGGCGAAGAAAACCTCCGGAGTCGACGACGAAGTGGACGCCACCGAAAATAGCTTCCGCGTTGCGAGACGATGCCATAGGGTTCGGGTGAAGCTCTTCGCGGTACGGTACGAATTCAAAGGATCCGCAGCGGACCGGATCTCTTGGCTTTGCTGGCGTCGGCGACTCAAGTAAGAACGCCGCAGACGTAATCGAGTGCTGCCGATGACCCGCCTTGTGCCGACAGGCTTCCACGGACGGCGCCAATTGTCGAGGGTACTCCTCGTCAATGCCCTCCGATAGGGGCTTAGGGTTGACGGAATCCCGTAGGCCGACACGAGACATCGGTTCACGGACAAGCGGGGAGAGCAATTTACCCGGGTTCGGGGCCCTCGATGAGGTAAAACCCTTACGTCCCGCCTGTCTGTTCTTTGATTATGAGAATAATGGGTTACAATGGGGTGCCGAATAGTTCGGCTGAGATCTAGGCGAGATTGCTTGTTGCTAGGGTTACCTAGCTCTAAGCTTTTCTCGGCTAAGATTGCTAAGATTGTTCGTGTCCTTCGGCAGCCCCTCTCCTGGCCTTTATATAGGAGGCCAGGTCTCAAGAGGTCTAACCGAATACGACTAGTTTTACAGTAGTTTAGATCCAATCTTTCCTTGTTTGTTCGCTTCCTTGTCTTGCCCGTCAAGGGATCTTCTGGTGCGCCGACCTAGTAGCCCATCTAGTCTTCGGGTGTCTTCATGGGCCTCCAGTTAGTCAATACAGGATAGGGCAACGTCGGTTACTCGAAGGGTAATGCCCACGTCAACCTCCGTACTCGGTCACACGTTCGGTGTTGATGAAGACGACGTCCTTCTCCCCGTTCCAGCGGGCAGCGGAAGTAGTAGCTCCTCCTTGAATCCGGCAACACGACGGCGTGGTGGCGGTGGCGATGGAGATCTCCGGTGGAGCTTCGCTAAGCGTTGCGGGAGAGGTGGAGGAGAGGGGGCGGCTAGGGTTTGGGAGAGGGGGAGGTGGCCGGCCACTATAAGGGGGTGCGGCCACAATGGATTTGGTGTGGCCGGCCAGCCCCTCCCCTCCCCTCTTTATATAGGTGGAAGCCCCAAGGATTAGGTCAAAAGTCTCCGAATAAGACCCCAACATAAACCTTCCATATGACCAAACCTAGGGGGAGTGGGACTCCCCCCTTTCCTTTGGTGGGGTGGCCGGCCACCATGGGGAGGAGTCCACTTAGGACTCCTCCTCCCTTAGGGTGGCCGGCCAAGGTGGGTGGAGTCCCTCTGGGACTCCACCTTCCATGCTGATTTCTTCCGGACTCTTCTAGAACCTTCTAGAACCTTCCAGAAAAAATACCGGATCATTTTCAAGCCTAGAAAATGACTTCCTATATATGAATCTTATTCTCCGGACCATTCCGGACCTCCTCGTGATGTCCTGGATCACATCCGAGACTCCGAACAAAACTTCGAACTCCATTCCATATTTCCATATCTACTTAAACGACATCAAACCTTAAGTGTGTCACCCTACGGTTCGCGAACTATGTAGACATGGTTGAGACTTCTCTCCGACCAATAACCAATAGCGGGATCTGGAGATCCATAATGGCTCCCACATATTCAACGATGACTTTAGTGATCGACTGAACCATTCACATACGATACCGAATCCCTTTGTCACGCGATATTTTACTTGTCCGAGGTTTGATCATCGGTATCTCTATACCTCGTTCAACCTCGTCTCATGACAAGTACTCTTTACTCGTACCGTGGTATGTGGTCTCTTATGAACCATTCATATGCTTGCAAGTTATTAGATGACATTCCACCGAGAGGGCCCAGAGTATATCTATCCGTCATCGGGATGGACAAATCCCACCGTTGATCCATATGCCTCAACTCATACTTTCCGGATACTTAATCCCACCTTTATAACCACCCATTTACGCAGTGGCGTTTGATGTAATCAAAGTACCTTTCCGGTATAAGTGATTTACATGATCTCATGGTCGAAAGGACTAGGTAACTATGTATCGAAAGCTTATAGCAAATAACTTAATGACGTGATCTTATGCTACGCTTAATTGGGTGTGTCCATTACATCATTCATATAATGACATAACCTTGTTATTAATAACATCCAATGTTCATGATCACGAAACCATGATCATCTATTAATCAACAAGCTAGTTATACAAGAGGCTTACTAGGGACTCCTTGTTGTTCACATAACACACATGTATCAATGTTTCAGTTAATACAATTATAGCATGGTATGTAAACATTATCATAAACACAAAGATATATTATAATAACCATTTATTATTGCCTCTTGGGCATATCTCCAATAGATGTACACCTCCTAAACACCCACAACCCTCTCAAAACCTCCCAGAACCAAATCCCCAGCCAACACACAACCAACACACATCCGATCAAACCGAAACCCTAGATCAATCTCGCCATGAATTCGTCATCAAGCTCAAGTTCCGGCCTTGCCACTGCCCTCGGTACCCCACCTGCACTGCATCTTACGCGAGGGAATTTCCTTCTATGGAAGGCTGTGGTCTTTCCGGCGTTCCGCGGTGCCAATGTGATGGCGCTACTCGAAGGCACCGATGCACCCCGACCAATACTATTGAAGTTGAAGATGCGGAGAAGAAGAAAATTGTGGTTGAAAATCCGGCTTATGTCGGGTGGCTTGCTCGTGATCAGCAGGTTCTTAGGTTTCTTCTCAACACGCTTTCACCTGATATTCTGTCACACCTCCTTTATGTGAGCTCTACTGCTGAGGCTTGGTCCACCATCAACGCCATGTTCAAGACGGCTTCACGTACCAAAGCTCAGCATCTCCGCGAGAAACTGAATGACACGAAAAAGCTCTCCATGACAGCAGATACCTACTACACCAAGATGAAAGGGTTCGCCTCAAAACTGTCACCGCTTGGTAAGCCAGTTGAAGATGATGAGATGCTTGGTTATTTGCTGCATGGTCTTGAAAAGGTTGAATATAATGCCCTAATTACTTCTGTTAATGCAAATCCTGGCACTACACTTGATGATTTTTATGAGCAGCTTAGTTCCTATGATATGCGCAATGGAGTTTAAGAAAACAGGGAGTTTGTATCTTCCGCAAATCTTGCTCGACGTGGCAGTAAGCAGCAGCAGCGCTCACGCGGTCGCACTCCGCCTCTTCGCGGCCGCACCCCTAATCCTGCTCCTTACCGTGGTGGTGGAGGTGGTGGTTACCGCGATAGAGACGATGACCGTGGTTATTGGCGCCGTGATGAGCGCCAGGGTGATCGCCGTGACGATCTCCGTGACAGACGTCGAGATGATGGTGGAGGTGATCGCCATCATTCTGATGATGGTGGAGGTGACCGCCGTCGCTTTGATGGTGGTGGTCGCCGGTTTGATGCACCCCCACTCCCTATGTGGACACCGACAGTCAGATATGCACTAAGCATGGCCATCCTGCTAGCAAGTGTTGTTGGCGCTATTTAGATGACAAGAAGAACAAAGATGATCGTGAGAAGGGTGCCCATCTTGCCTCATATGGTGTTGATACAAACTGGTACACTGACACAGGGGCAACTGATCACATCACTGACGAGCTGAATAAACTCCTCATAGCCAACAAGTATCATGGACAAGACAGTGTTCGCACTGCTGAAGGAACATGTATGAACATTAGTCACATTAGTAATTCAATTTTACGCATTCCTCATGGTTCATTTGATCTTATTTTTTTTTTCATGTTCCTAGTGCTTCCAAAAATTTATTGTCAGTTCATCGCTTTACACTTGATAATCATGTCTTTATTGAATTTCATCCTTTCTTCTTCTTAATCAAGGACCAAGCAACACGAAGAGTTATGTTTAGAGGCCCCTGTTTGGGTGGTCTCTATCCCCTGGTGCCCATGTTCCATGAGACCGCCAAGCATACTTTTATTTCAATAAAGCCATCATCCTCCACATGGCATCGCCGCTTAGGACATCCATCTTCATTTGTGGTTCAGCAAGTTATTAGAAGAAATAAAATAGCTTACACCCCAGAGAGTAGTCCATATGTCTCTTGTCAGTTGGCCAAGAGCCATCAGTTGCCATACCCCATATCCTGTAGTGTCTCTACTGCTCCTTTGGAGCAAGTATTCTCTGATGTATGGGGTCCTGCCCCTCTCTCTGTGGGAAAACATGCATACTATGTAAGCTTTATCGATGATTTTAGTAAATTCACCTGGATTTATTTGCTTAAAAATCATTCTGATATTATCAAGCTTTTCTTAATTATCAATAATATGTTGAACGCAAGTTTGATAGGAAAATTGTTACTATGCAAACTGATTGGGGAGGCGAGTATGAAAAGTTGAATGGATTCTTCCAAAAAGTTGGCATCACACATCATGTATCATGTCCTCATGCTCATTGATACGTCTCCAACGTATCTATAATTTATTATGTTCCATGCTAGTTTTATGACAATACCTACATGTTTTATTCATACTTTATATCATTTTGATGCATTTTCCGGTACTAACCTATTAACAAGATGCCGAAGCACCAGTTCCTGTTTTCTGCTATTTTTGGTTTCAGAAATCCTACACATGAAATATTCTCGGAATTGGACGAAACAAAAGCCCACGGCCCTATTTTCCACGGAGTGTTCCAGAACATTGAAGAAGAGTCGGAGACGACCAGCAGGGGGAACCCCATAGGGCGGCGCGGCCCACCCTCCTGGCGCGCCCAGGTGTGGGGAGCCCACCCCCTGGCTCCCCCGACGCTGCCTCTTCGCCTATATATTCCTCCGTATCGAAAAACCCTAGTACCGAGAGCCAAAATACGAGAAAAGTTCCAGAGACGCTGCCACCGTCAACCCCATCTCGGGGGGTTCTGAAGATCTCCTCCGGCACCCTACCGGAGAGGGGAATCATCACCGGAGGGCTCTACATCACCATGCCCGCCTCCGGACCGATGCGTGAGTAGTTCATCCTTGGACTATGGGTCCATAGCAGTAGCTAGATGGTTGTCTTCTCCTATTGTTCCATCATGTTTAGATCTTGTGAGCTGCCTATCATGATCAAGATCATCTATTTGTAATGCTACATGTTGTGTTTGTTGGGATCCGATGAATATGGAATACTATGTCAAGTTGATTATCGATCCATCATATATGTGTTGTTTATGATCTTGCATGCTCTCCGTTGCTAGTAGAGGCTCTGCCAAGTTGATACTTGTAACTCCAAGAGGGAGTATTTATGCTAGATAGTGGGTTCATGCCTCCATTGAATCCGGGACGATGATGAGAAAGTTCTAAGGTTGTGGATGTGCTGTTGCCACTAGGGATAAAACATCAATGCTTTGTCTAAGGATATTTGTATTGTTTACATTACGCATATTACTTAATGCAATTGTCTGTTGTTTCCAACTTAATACTGGAAGGGGTGCGGATGCTA
Organism: Lolium rigidum; assembly: GCF_022539505.1. NCBI lineage: Eukaryota > Viridiplantae > Streptophyta > Magnoliopsida > Poales > Poaceae > Lolium > Lolium rigidum. The sequence continues at coordinate 53,866,539 of NC_061510.1, read as the reverse complement.
ACCCGAAGGTGGACTTTTAGGCATAGATGCATGCTGGATAGCGGTCTATGTTCTTTGTCGTAATGCCCTAAGTAAATCTCATAGTAGTCATCATGATATGTATGTGCATTGTTATGCCCTCTCTATTTGTCAATTGCCCAACTGTAATTTGTTCACCCAACATGTTATTTATCTTATTGGAGAGACACCACTAGTGAACTGTGGACCCCGATCCATTCTTTTACATCTGAAATACAACCTAATGCAATGTTCTCTGTTGTTCTTTGCAAGCAAACATCATTCTCCACACCATACGTTTAATCCTTTGTTTTCAGCAAGCCGGTGAGATTCACAACCTCACTGTTAAGTTGGGGCAAAGTATTTTGATTGTGTTGTGCAGGTTCCACGTTGGCGCCGGAATCCCTGGTGTTGCGCCGCACTACACTCCTTCACCAACAACCTTCACGTGGCCTTCATCTCCTACTGGTTCGATAACCTTGGTTTCTTACTGAGAGAAAACTCGCTGCTGTACGTATCATACCTTCCTCTTGGGGTTCCCAACGGACGTGTGCTTTACCGTCACAAGCAGCTACTTTGTTGGCGCCATCGCCGGGGAGGAATCAACACTCCATCACTGATACGCGTACATCACGCGTCCGTTGGGAACCCCAAGAGGAAGGTGTGATGCGTACAGCGGCAAGTTTTCCCTCAGTAAGAAACCAAGGTTTATCGAACCAGTAGGAGCCAAGAAGCACGTTGAAGGTTGATGGCGGCGAAGTGTAGTGCGGCGCAACACCAGGGATTCCGGCGCCAACGTGGAACCTGCACAACACAACCAAAGTACTTTGCCCCAACGTGACAGTGAGGTTGTCAATCTCACCGGCTTGCTGTAACAAAGGATTAGATGTATAGTGTGGATGATGATTGTTTGCAGAAAACAGTAGAACAAGTATTGCAGTAGATTGTATTAGATTAAAGGGATTTCTATTTTCGTGCCCCTGCTTCGTTAGTTGTACTCAGTTTTCCCCAGCTCGTTAGTTTTTCCTCAGCTTTCCCCTCCCTCTAGTTCGAAACCCCTCGAAGACACGGGTTGCCGTCAGGTCAGAGGCCTTACCGTTACCGTTAATCTGACGGGTGGGGCTGCACAGAGGTGGGGCTGCATAGAGGGCAGTTCCTCTCTGACCGTCTCGTGCTGACGGGTAGCCATCCATCTACCGTTGACGCGTGGATCGTTTTATTTCCTGATTGTATACACGGTGCTGCCAATGACAAATGGGGCCACTCTATGGGGCTGCCGCAGCCAATGACCGAGTGGGTCGTCTATTTATTTATAGAAAATTATATTGCCGCTCTGTGGGGCCTCCGCAGCCAATGACCGCTGTGGCAGGTGACTATTTTCGCAGCTTAATCTAAAGTGACTCTTATGCTAAACATTGTGCATCCCGACGTTGACCTAGCAATGGCGGCGAGCATAGCCGTTCTGACCATGCCGATATCGGCATCGGCATCGGCATCGTTTGGAGGATGTGGTGCTCGAATAATAGTGGAAATGCGACATTATCTTTTACATGTGCATAATATATAGAAAATAGTTAGATCTCTAAATCGATGCATATGAAGCTACATATATATTCTTGGTCATAATCCCCTTATCTAAAGGGGATGGATGCATGGCTTCACGTCGTCGTCGCTTTCATCGTCGGTATCTTCGTCGTCCGAGTAGTAGTACTTCCCGCACATTGTTCCGTCGAACACCTTCACCGTGAGCACATCATCGCCTTCATATTTGAAGTGTACGAAGCAGCCGAAATCCACACCGTGCGCGATGGCGAATTTCTCCCAGCCCTTGTCGAGGTACATCCGGCCTTGACCGTCAAATAGGACCTCCACGGTCCGGAGACGAGGACCACGAGTCAGCTGCTCGCGGATACACCTTAGCTGGCTCCCGGCCGTCAAGATAGTCCGCAAACTTTTTGGGAGAGCTCTGCAAAGAGATCGAGCGCCGATCGTATGAAATTAAAGGTTTTTTAGAACATGCCCATAATTAATCACATGCATCATATATGTGGGAACGCGTACGTACCTTCTTGACCAAAGGGTCTTCATAGACGACGATGAAGAACTCCTCTATGATCAATGGCAGTGTTGACGGTGGTGGTGGCAATGATGATGATCCACTTCCCCTTCCCCTTCCCCTTCCCCTTCCCATTCCCCTTCCCCTTCCGGTCCGCGTCCGAGACGTGGAAGCCATGGCAATGGATCAAGTGTATGTGAACGAAGAAGAGAGAGGCAGAACCTATTGACACAAGGGATGGCCGTGTGGGTGTTTATAAGGGAGAGATGACCGTTGTAGGGGTTTACACAATAAAATAAGGAGGAGGTGAACGTTGGTGGGGGTTTACACAATAAATTAAGGAGGAGATGACCGTTGTGGGGGTTTACACAATAAATTAAGGAGGAGACGACCGTTGTGGGGGTATATATCTCAACAAAATTAAAAAGTAATGCGGACTATCTTGATGGAAATGGAACTTCGTGATATAGTTTATCATTTTACCGTGAAAAATAATGCCTAAAAGAAATGGTAATTTGTGATAGTTTATCATTTACCGTAATGGCTACAACAAATCGTTGATGGTTTATCATTTTTTGCGTGAAAAGTAATGGCTACAAGAAATGGGTGATGGTGTATCATTTTTTGCGTGACAAGTAATGGCTACAACAAAATCGGTGATGGTTTATCGTTTTTTGCGTGAAAAGTAATGGCTACAAGAAATGTGTGATGGTGTATCATTTTTTGCGTGAAAAGTAATGTCTACAACAAAATCGGTGATGGTTTATCGTTTTTTTGCGTGAAAAGTAATGGCTACAAGAAATGGGTGATGGTGTATCATTTTGCGTGAAAAGTAATGGCTACAACAAAATCGGTGATGGTTTATCGTTTTTTGCGTGAAAAGTAATGGCTACAAGAAATGGGTGATGGTGTATCATTTTTTGCGTGAAAAGTAATGGCTACAACAAAATCGGTGATGATTTATCGTTTTTTGCGTGAAAAGTAATGGCTACAACAAATCGGTGATGGTGTATCATTTTTTTGCGTGAAAAGTAATGGCTACAACAAATCGGTGATGGTTTATCATTTTTTGCGTGAAACGTAATGCCTAAAAAGAGTTTATAATTTAGCTCGTGAAAAATAATGCGTAAAACCAAACTTTGCGTGAAGCTAACCGACGACGGAGAGAGAGAGGGTGGTGGCCCCGACCGGAGAGAGAGATAGGGGTTATCCTGCCCGTTAGATCATACGATCAACGGTCGGCGGGCACGATCCACGTGACATGGGCTAGACCAATCGGGGCAATGTTGGGCGTCCGTGAGAGTTTGTGAAGGGAGAGGGCAAAACCGAGTAGTATCAAGAAACCAAGGGCAAGTGAGTAGTAAACAGACTAAGGGATTCAAATATGAGATTTAAAAAATGGAAAATGCGTGTTTTGTACAATGAAACCCATCTTGGCCTACCTCAAACTATTTACAATACAAATCTACATGAGTGTGAAAATTATGGCCTCATTCAGACAAAGTATGTTTTGGGGAAAGCTGTTTTGGGTAGGGCTTATTATGGAAAACCATGCACCTTCATAGCTACTAGGTGATTTGAGAAGTGGCAATTTGTGGTGAAACTTGATTTATCTATGATTTATCTATGATTTGAGAAGTGGCAATTTGTGGTAAAGACTCAATGAGTAAGTGCCACTCTTTTTCGGAATTTTTTGCACATTAAATAACTCATTTAACTAGTTAATCCTATTTGTTGACTCTCTGTTGACCAGCCACTTGAGGGTAAAACTGAGTATATTGTACTAGCCAGTATTAGCACTCAAGGGGAAAACTGAGCACACAAAAAATGCTAGTATATGACTCGAGGGTATACCTGAGTATATCTAAATTTCCAGGGTTAGACCCGAGGACGCGTGTTGCGATGCGAAGTGGAAGACGTGCCATTGTTGACGCGTGTCGCGGTGCGGACGTGCAAATAGTGGACGCGTAGGACGCGGGTCGCATTTAGGACGCGTAAGCCCCTCCCTCCCTCCCTCTCGCACACAGTCGTCTCATTCTCGCTCACGCACGAAACCACCCCTCTCACGTCCCATCAACTTCTCCAAATCGAAAAAACCCCAACCGTCGTACGCACGCTACCCTGCCGGCGATGGAGAAGAAGAATGCGCCGGCGGTCGTCGCCTCCGAGCCCGTCGCCTCCGCGCCCGTCGCCTCCGAGCCCGTCGCCGCCGAGCCCGTCGCCTCCGAGCCCGTCGCCGCCGAGCCCGTCGCCGCCGAGCCCGTCGCCGCCGAGGGCGGCGCATCCAAGCGCGGCGCCTCCATGAACTGGGCCTCTCTCTCGGCTGATGGACCACTTCACAAGATCGGCGAATGCTTACTGGCGAACGAGGAGTACGCCGACACCTACTCTGCTATGAGGCAAGTCTCGTAGAAATTGGCGCTCGAGGTTTGCCCGAGCCCGACGTGCACCTGGATGAATGGATCATGCTAGACCACGCCCTTCCATGCGTCGCCGAGTTCACCTTCCTCCAACTCGGCACATCACGCTACGTCACCATAGATCTATCGGAAGTTCATACAAGGTTCAAATTCCTCCATATCTACCTTTTTATTTTCAATCTTAAACATCTTAGTGCTGAATGTTATCTTCATCAATATATTTTAGATACTACTTCGTCGGCTTTTGCCGTGGCGTCATCGTGCTTGCCCAGAAGAACCCGCCGCACAAGATACGGCTGCTGAACACACTCACAAAGAAATCGAACACTATGTTTGAGGCGCGGATGCCATCTCGTTTTTCTGAAATCAGTCGGCTGTTATCAAATCCCCGACTATGGTCTTCGTTGCCGCAAATTACCCGCCGGAAATTGGTTGGGTCGATGAGAGCACTCCAACTAAGGATATAAATGAAGATTGGGGAGAAGGAAGATTTTCGATCAAGAACCATTGTTTGCGTTGCATTACCCCGTTCAATGGTGAACTCGTATGCGATAGGCTGCGGACAATTTTGAGATCGGAAGAATAGTGTGCACCAATGTACGGTTGCGGCAGCAGCGCGAGCACTCGTCAAGATGGAGACACTAATTTCATTTCCAGAACTTGGACGTCGAAGTTCTACCTTGTGAAGTCGGATGGTGATCTGCTGCTTGTGTTGTTGGTCGGCGAGGCTTTGGCGGGCAAACCATTGGTGTACCGTGTGGACACTCGGAGCCGCTCTCTCCATCCGGTCGGTAACATTGGCGGTAATGCCTTCTTCGTGAATTATATCCGGTGTATCTCCGTCGACACCGAGTGTACCCGACACTTCAACCTGGCAAGCATCTACTACACGGATTTGGGTTATATCGTAGAGTACTCTCATGATACAAATGCCTGGGATGAGTGGCCACTACGTGTGGATAGAATAGGACTCTACGGTTTGAGAAATGAACATAGGCCATACCGTTTGGAGGATGTATTGGCCTCACACTGCAGACGGAAGGAGTTCAATGCATATTTCCTTGTGGTAATGCACGAATGGAGGGAGGAAGAAATATATGGGGAGGAATGAAGAACAAATTCATTCATCCCGGGGTCCCTATCCTAATCTTCTTGTTGTCCATACATTGCGTGCGTCTTGTATATTTTTCAGTTTAGTTTGTCGTTAGCATTAACAACGTTATTGGCTGCTTTTGGCTGCTGTATGCGGTTTATGTATTATACTTAGTTTTCTCGATTATGCTTGTTGTGAATTTATCATATACTAGCTTCTAGATTTGCTGCCATATTGGGCAAAAAACGAGGGCCAAAAGGCATAAATAACCCCAGAGATTTGCTACTAGATTTGCTGCCATATTGAAGAAAGACAGAAATAGAAGCTTCTCTAGATTTGATACTAATTTAGTGAAAAATACAGAGAGAGAGAAAGAGGGGGAAAGGTGCTCTTAAAAATGCCAATTTGGGCCGAGAGAGACAAAACCCAGCTCCTGCTCACGTGCAACCAAACGCTTCTCGTCCTGTCCCACGCGGTCCCTTTCTACCAGCCCCACGCGACGCGGCCCCACGCGGCCCCACGGACAACGTGGCGCAACACGTCGGCACGGAACGTCCAAATAGACGGATTCCTTCCGTCTGAGCTCCTTCTGCGGGTTTCAGACATAGGCTTGGGGAAAACTGAGGAAAAACTAAGGGGCTGGGGAAAACTGAGTACAACTAACGAAGCGGGGGCACGAAAATAGAAATCCCTAGATTAAAAAGAATGGACCGGGGTCCACAGTTCACTAGAGGCGTCTCCCCCATAAGATAAATAGCATGTTGGGTGAACAAATTACAGTTGGGCAATTGACAAATAAAGAGGGCATGACCATGCACATACATGATATGATGAGTATTGTGAGATTTAATTGGGCATTACGACAAAGTACATAGACCGCTATCCAGCATGCATCTATGCCTAAAAAGTCCAACTTCGGGTTATCATCCGAACCCCTTCTAGTATTAAGTTGCAAACAACAGACAATTGCATTAAGTATGGTGCGTAATGTAATCAACAACTACATCCTTAGACATAGCATCGATGTTTTATCCCTAGTGGCAACATCACATCCACAACCTTAGAACTTTCCATCATCTGTCCCGGATTTAATGGAGGCATGAACCCACTATCGAGCATAAATACTCCCTCTTGGAGTTACAAGCAAAAACTTGGCCAGAGCCTCTACTAGCAACGGAGAGCATACAAGATCATAAACAACACATAGATGATAGATTGATAATCAACATAGCATAGTATTCTCTATTCATCGGATCCCAACAAACACAACATGTAGCATTACAGATAGATGATCTTGATCATGTTAGGCAGCTCACAAGATCCAACAATGAAGCACAACTAGGAGAAGACGACCATCTAGCTACTGCTATGGACCCATAGTGCAGGGGTGAACTACTCACTCATCACTCCGGAGGCGACCATGGCGGTGAAGAGTCCTCCGGGAGATGATTCCCCTCTCCGGCAGTGTGCCGGAGGTGATCTCCTGAATCCCCCGAGATGGGATTGGCGGCGGCGGTGTCTCTGGAAGGTTTTTCCGTATCGTGGCTCTCGGTACTGGAACTATTATCGATGAAGGCTTCTTATAGTCGGAGAGGTAGGTTTAGGGGCGACGCGAGGGGCCCACACACTAGGCCGGCGCGGCCAGGGCCTGGGCCGCGCCGCCCTAGCGTCTGGCTGCCTCGTCGCCCCACTTCGTTTCTCCCCCGGTGTTCTGGAAGCTTCGTGGAAAAATAAGATCCTGGGCGTTGATTTCGTCCAATTCCGAGAATATTCTTACTAGGATTTCTGAAACCAAAAATAGCAGAAAACAGCAACTGGCTCTTCGGCATCTCGTTAATAGGTTAGAGCCGGAAAATGCATAAATATGACATAAAGTATGTATAAAACATGTAGGTATCATCAATAAAGTGGCATGGAACATAAGAAATTATCGATACGTTGGAGACGTATCAGCATCCCCAAGCTTAGTTCCTGCTCGTCCCGAGTAGGTAAACGATAACAAAGATAATTTCTGAAGTGACATGCCATCATAATCTTGATTATATATTGTAAGCACATGTAATGAATGCAGCGATCAAAGCAATGGTAAATGACATGAGTAAACAAATGAATCATATAGCAAAGACTTTTCATGAATAATACTTTCAAGACAAGCATCAATAAGTCTTGCATAAGAGTTAACTCATAAAGCAATAATTTCAAAGTAAAGGTATTGAAGCAACACAAAGGAAGATTAAGTTTCAGCGGGTGCTTTCAACTGGTAACATGTATATCTCATGGATATTGCCAACATAAAGTAATATAACAAGTGCAATATGCAAGTATGTAGGAATCAATGCACAGTTCACACAAGTGTTTGCTTCTTGAGATGGAGAGAAATAGGTGAACTGACTCAACATAAAAGTAAAAGAAAGGCCCTTCGCAGAGGGAAGCATCGATTGCTATATTTGTGCTAGAGCTTTGATTTTAAAAACATAAAGAGAGCATAAAAGTAAAGTTTTGAGAGGTGTTTGTTGTTGTCAACGAATGGTAGTGGGCACTCTAACCCCCTTGCCAGACAAACCTTCAAAGAGCGGCTCCCATGAGACATTTTTATTTTTTGGGTGGCACTCCTTCCAACCTTTACTTTCACAAACCATGGCTAACCGAATCCTCGGGTGCCTGCCAACAATCTCATACCATGAAGGAGTGCCTTTTTATTTTAGTTTTATTATGATGACACTCCTCCCCACCTTTGCTTTCTCAAGCCAAGGCTAACCGAATCCTCAGGTGCCGTCCAACAATCACATACCATGGAGGAGTGTCTATTTTTGTAACATTATGATGGTTAATTAACTTGGGACTGGGAATCCCATTGCCAGCTCTTTTTGAAAAATTATTGGATAAGCGGATGAAGCCACTAGTCCATTGGTGAAAGTTGCCCAACAAGATTGAAAGATAAACACCACATACTTCCTCATGAGCTATAAAACATCGACACAAATCAGAGGTGATAAATTTTGAATTGTTTAAAGATAGCACTCAAGCAATTTACTTTGGAATGGCGAAGAAATACTATGTAGTAGGTAGGTATGGTGGACACAGATGGCATAGTGATTGGCTCAAGGATTTTGGATGCATGAGAAGTATTCCCTCTCAATACAAGGCTTAGGCTAGAAAGGTTATTTGAAACAAACGCAAGTATGAAGCGGTACAGCAAAACTCACATAAAAGACATATTGTAAACATTATAAGACTCTACACCATCTTCCTTGTTGTTCGACCCTTACGAGAAATTATCTAGACCTTAGAGAGACCAATTATGCAAACCAAATTTTAGCAAGCTCTATGTATTTCTTCATTAATAGGTGCAAAGTATATGATGCAAGAGCTTAAACATGAGCACAACAATTGCCAAGTATCACATTATTCAAGACATTCTACCAATTACTACATGTAGCATTTCCCGTTTCCAACCATATAACAAATTAACGAAGAAGATTCAACCTTCGCCATGAATATTATGAGTAAAGCCTAAGGACATATTTGTCCATATGCAACAGCGGAGCGTGTCTCTCTCCCACACAATGAATGCTAGGATCCATTTTATTCAAACAAAACAAAAACAAAAACAAACCGATGCTCCAAGCAAAGTACATAAGATGTGATGGAATAAAAATATAGTTTCACTAGAGGAACCTGATAATGTTGTCGATGAAGAAGGGGATGCCTTGGGCATCCCCAAGCTTAGACGCTTGAGTCTTATTGATATATGCAGGTGAACCACCGGGGCATCCCCAAGCTTAGAGCTTTCACTCTTCTTGATCATATTGTATCATCCTCCTCTCTTGATCCTTGAAAACTTCCTCCACACCAAACTCAAAACAACTCATTAGAGGGTTAGTGCACAATCAAAATTCACATGTTCAGAGGTGACATAATCATTCTTAACACTTCTGGACATTGCACAAAGCTACTGAAAGTTAATGGAATCGAAAAATCCATCAAGCATAGCAAAACAGGCAATGCGAAATAAAAGGCAGAATCTATCAAAACAGAACAGTTCATAAAGATGAATTTCTAAGAGGCACCAGACTTGCTCAAATGAAAATGCTCAAATTGAATGAAAGTTGCGTACATATCTGAGGATCACTCACGTAAATTGGCATAATTTTCTGAGTTACCTACATAGAATTAGGCCCAGATTATTGACAGCAATAAATCTGTTTCTGCACAGTAATCCAAATCTAGTATGAACCTTACTATCAAAGACTTTACTTGGCACAACAATGCAACAAAACTAACATAAGGAGAGGTTGCTACAGTAGTAACAACTTCCAAGACTCAAATATAAAACAAAAGTACAGTAGTAAAATCATGGGTTGTCTCCCATAAGCGCTTTTCTTTAACGCCTTTCAGCTAGGCGCAGAAAGTGTGTATCAAGTATTATCAAGAGATGATGCATCTACAACGGGGTTTGGAGTTTTCTCAACCATTCATTGTATTTTTGATACATAAGTTTCAGAGGCTCCCTTTTCATTAGTCTTGGGCTTGCTACTCTCATCAAACAAATTTTCGGGAACAAGCCAAGCATAATTATCATCTAGAGCTTCATGCATTGCTAGGAGCTTACAAGGTATTGGTGCTTTAATCTCCCCACCATCATTAACATTATTAGTGTACTTTTGTCTATCTTTTTCCATCTTTTCAAGGGTGCTAGCAAAGTTTGTATAAGAGCCAAGCATATTATATTTAGTAAAGACCTTTCTAGCTTCTCTTGCTACATCACCAAATTTTTTTAGAAGGGTTTCTAGGACAAAATCTTTCTTTTCTCCTTCTTCCATATCACCTAGTGTAAGAAACATATGCTGCATTACGGGGTTGAGGTTAACAAATCTAGCTTCTAACATGTGTACTAAAGAAGCAGCAGCAATTTCATAAGTGGGAGCAAGTTCTACCAAGTGTCTATCTTCAAAATCTTCAACCGTACTAATATGAGTGAATTTTTTTTCTATATTATCTTTCCCAAGGATAGACCCTCGGCCTACCGGTACATCTTTAAGAATAAATTTAGAAGGAAACATGATGAAATAAGTAAACGCAAGTAACTAATTTTTTGTGTTTTTAATATAGCAAACAAGATAGCAAATAAAGTAAAACTAGCAACTAATTTTTTTGTATTTTGATTTAGTGCAGCAAACAAAGTACTAAATAAAATAAAGCAAGACAAAAACAAAGTAAAGAGATTGGAGGTGGAGACTCCCCTTGCAGCGTGTCTTGATCTCCCCGGCAACGGCGCCAGAAAAAGAGCTTGATACGCGTACAGCACGCGTCCGTTGGGAATCCCAAGAGGAAGGTGTGATGCGTACAGCGGCAAGTTTTCCCTCAGTAAGAAACCAAGGTTTATAGAACCAGTAGGAGCCAAGAAGCACGTTGAAGGTTGATGGCGGCGAAGTGTAGTGCGGCGCAACACCAGGGATTCCGGCGCCAACATGGAACCTGCACAACACAACCAAATTACTTTGCCCCAACGTGACAGTGAGGTTGTCAATCTCACTGGCTTGCTGTAACAAAGGATTAGATGTATAGTGTGGATGATGATTGTTTGCAGAAAATAGTAGAACAAGTATTGCAGTAGATTGTATTAGATTAAAAAGAATGGACCGGGGTCCACAGTTCACTAGAGGCGTCTCTCCCATAAGATAAATAGCATGTTGGGTGAACAAATTACAGTTGGGCAATTGAAAAATAAAGAGGGCATGACCATGCACATACATGATATGATGAATATTGTGAGATTTAATTGGGCATTACGACAAAGTACATAGACCGCTATCCAGCATGCATCTATGCCTAAAAAGTCCACCTTCAGGTTATCATCTGAACCCCTTCCAGTATTAAGTTGCAAACAACATACAATTGCATTAAGTATGGTGCATAATGTAATCAACAACTACATCCTTAGACATAGCATCGATGTTTTATCCCTAGTAGCAACAGCACATCCACAACCTTAGAACTTTCTGTCACTGTCCCAGATTTAATGGAGGAATGAACGCACTATCGAGCATAAATACTCCCTCTTGGAGTTACAAGCAAAACCTTGGCCAGAGCCTCTACTAGCAATGGAGAGCATGCAAGATCATAAACAACACATAGATGATAGATTGATAATCAACATAGCATAGTATTCTCTATTCATCGGATCCCAACAAACACAACATGTAGCATTATAGATAGATGATCTTGATCATGTTAGGCAGCTCACAAGATCCAACAATGAAACACAATTAGGAGAAGACGACCATCTAGCTACTGCTATGGACCCATAGTCCAGGGGTGAACTACTCACTCATCACTCCGGAGGTGACCATGGCGGTGAAGAGTCCTCCGGGAGATGATTCCCCTCTCCGGCAGGGTGCCGGAGGCGATCTCCTGAATCCCCCGAGATGGGATTGGCGGCAGCGGCGTCTCTGGAAGGTTTTCCGTATCGTGGCTCTCGGTACTGGAACTATTATCGACAAAGGCTTCTTATAGTCGGAGAGGTAGGTTTAGGGGCGACGCGGGGGGCCCACACACTAGGCCGGCGCGGCCAGGGCCTGATCCGCGCCGCCCTAGCGTCTGGCTGCCTCGTCACCCCACTTCGTTTCTCCCCCGGTGTTCTGGAAGCTTCGTGGAAAAATAAGATCTCGGGCGTTGATTTCGTCCAATTCCGAGAATATTTCGTTACTAGGATTTCTGAAACCAAAAACAGCAAAAAACAGCAACTGGCTCTTCGGCATCTCGTTAATAGGTTAGTGCTGGAAAATGCATAAATATGACATAAAGTATGTATAAAACATGTAGGTATCATCAATAAAGTGGCATGGAACATAAGAAATTATCGATACGTTGGAGACGTATCAATCACCGTCACGCGCTATCAAACACTTTTCTGGCGCCGTTGCCGGGGAGATCAAGACACGCTACAAGGGGAGTCTCTCACACCGAATCTCTTTACTTTGTTTATTGTCTTGCTTTATTTTATTTTCTGTCTTGTTTGCTTTCCTTATATCAAAAGCACAAAAAAATTAGTTACTTGTTTTACTTTATTTAATTCGGTTTTGCTTTATTTATTTTTATTATTGCTAAAATGAGTACTCCTGAGAACACTAAGTTGTGTGACTTCACTAGCACAAATAATAATGATTTCATATGCACTCCTATTGCTCCACATGCTTCTACAACAGAATTTTATGAAATTAAACCTGCTTTACTAAATCTTGTTATGAGAGAGCAATTTTCTGGTGTTAGTACTGATGATGCTGCTGCCCATCTTAATAATTTTGTTGAACTTTGTGAAATGCAAAAGTATAAGGATGTATATGGGGATATTATAAAACTGAAATTGTTTCCTTTCTCCTTAAGAGGAAGAGATAAAGATTGATTGCTATCTTTGCCTAAAATAGTATTGATTCATGGACTAAATGTAAAGATGCTTTCATTGGAAGATATTATCCTCCTGCTAAAATTATATCTTTGAGAAGTAGCATTATGAATTTTAAGCAATTGGATAATGAACATGTTGCCCAAGCATGGGAGAGAATGAAATCTTTGGTAAAGAATTACCCCACCCATGGACTAACTACTTGGATGATCATCCAAACCTTTTATGCAAGATTAAATTTTTGTTCAAGGAACCTATTGGATTCAGCTGCTGGAGGTACTTTTATGTCCATCACTTTGGGTGCTACAACAAAGCTTCTTGATGGTATGATGATCAACTACTCTGAATGGCACACTGAAAGGACTCCTCAAGGTAAGAAGGTAAATTCTGTTGAAGAAACGTCCTCCTTGAGTGATAAGATTGATGTTATTATGTCTATGCTTGTTAATGGTAGATCTCATCTTGATCCTAATAATGTTCCTTTAGCTTCATTGGTTGCTCAAGAAGAGCATGTTGATGTGAACTTCATTAAAAATAATAATTTCAACAACAATGCTTATAGGAATAATTTTGGTAACAACTATAGGCCATATCCTTCTAATAATGGTAATGGTTATGGTAATTCTTATGGTAATTCTTACAACAATAGTAGGAGTGTACCCTCTGGTCTTGAAGTCATGCTTAAAGAATTTATTAGTACACAAACTGTTTTTAACAAATCTGTTGAGGAAAAGCTTGGTAAAATTGATGTTCTTGCTTCTAAGGTTGATAGTCTTGCTGCTGATGTTGATCTTTTAAAACTGAAAGTTATGCCTAATGAAACTAAAGATATTAAGTCATTTGCTACAAAAAACGCTATCCAAGTTCGAATTAATGACAATATTAGAATGATGGTTGAATTGCATGCTAGGTGGGAAAGAGAAGAAAAACATGCTAAAGAGAATAATGTAGCTAAAGTTTGGACTATTACCACCACTAGTAATGTTGATGCTTCACATGTTGCTAAACCTCCTACTATCAATGGTAAAATAATTGGTGTTGGCAATGTTTCTACTTCTACTTTAAAGCGTGCAAAATTGCCTGAAACTGCTAAAACTATTTGTGATAAAAGTGCTAAAAATTTTCAAAGTGTTGGGGACAATGGTCCCATTGCTTTAGATCATAATGGTTTTGATTTTAATAATTCTCATATTTCTGAAGTTATTAAGTTCTTGCAAAAACTTGCTAGAAGTCCTAATGCTAGTGCTATTAACTTGGTCTTTACAAAACATATTACAAATGCTCTCATTAAAGCGCTAGAGAAGAGGAATTAAAACTTGAAGCTTCTATTCCTAGGAAGTTAGAAGATGGTTGGGAGCCCATCAATAAAATGAAGGTCAATGATTTTGATTGTAATGCTTTATGTGATCTAGGTGCAAGTATTTCTGTTATGTCTAAGAAACTCTATGATATGCTTGACTTGCCACCTTTGAAATATTGTTGTTTGGATGTTAATCTTGCTGATAATTCTATAAAGAAACCTTTGGGGAGGATTGACAATGTTCACATTACAGTTAACAATAACCTTGTCCACGTTGATTTTTTTGTTTTGGATATTGAATGCAATGCATCTTGTCCTATTGTGTTGGGAAGACCCTTTCTTCGAACCGTTGGTGCTATTATTGATATGAAAGAAGGAAATATTAAATATCAATTCCCTCTTAAGAAAGGTATGGAACACTTCCCTAGAAAGAGAATGAAGTTGCCTTTTGATTCTATTATTAGAACAAATTATGATGTTGATGCTTCTTCTCTTGATGTTACTTGATTTACACTTTCTGCGCCTAGCTGAAAGGCGTTAAAGAAAGCGCTTATGGGAGACAACCCATTATTTTATTTCTGCAATTTTTGTTTTATATTTGAGTCAAGGTGCTTGTTACTACTGTAGCAATACCTTTGTATCTTTACTTTATTGCATTGTTGTGCCAAGTAAAGTCTTTGATAGAAAGTTGATACTAGATTTGGATTTCTGTGCAGAAACAGATTTTTAGCTGTCACGAATTTGAGCTGTTCTCTCTGTAGGTAAATCGTAAAATCTTCAAAAAATTTGTGAGTAATCCTCAGATATGTACGCAACTTTCATTTAATTTGACCTTTTTCATCTGAGCATGTTAAGTGCCTCGAAAAAATTCATTTACGGACTGTTCTGTTTTGATAGATTCTGCCTTTTATTTCGCATTGCCTCTTTTACTGTGTTTGAGTTGGTTTCTTTGCTCCATTAAATTTCAGTAACCTTGGGTAATGTCCAGAAGTATTGGAAATGATTGTGTCCTTGCTGAACATGTGAATTTTTTATTATGCACTAACCCTCTAATGAGATTGTTTTGAGTTTGGTGTGAAGGAAGTTTTCAAGGATCAAGAGAGGAGGATGATATAATATGATCAAGAAGAGTGAAAAGTCTAAGCTTGGGGATGCCCCCGTGGTTCATCCCTGCATATTTCAAGAAGACTCAAGCATCTAAACTTGGGGATGCCCAAGGCATCCCCTTCTTCATCAATAACTTATCAGGTCACCTCTAGTGAAACTATATTTTAATTCCGTCACATCTTATGTGCTTTATTTGGAGCGTCTGTGTGCTTTTATTTTCATTTTGTTATTTTCATTCTCTGAATAAATTCGGATCCTAACATGCTTGTATGGGAGAGAGACACGCTCCGCTTTTTCATTTGAACACTGGTGTTCTTCGTTTTACTTTTAATGTTCATGTCAAAAGCTGAAAGCCGCTGCACTTATTGCTATTTGGTTGGAAACAGAAAATGCTTCATGTGGTAATTGGTATATTATCTTGAATAATTTGATAAATGGCAATTGTTTTGAGCTCTCAAGTAGATCATGTTTAAGCTCTTGCATCATGTAGTTTAAACCTATTAGTGGAGAACTACCGTAGAGCTTGTTGAAATTTGGTTTGCATGATTGGTCTCTCTAAGGTCTAGATATTTTCTGGTAAAAGTGTTTGAGCAACAAGGAAGACAGTGTAGAGTCTTATAATGATTGCAATATGTTCTTATGTAAGTTTTGTTGTACCGGTTTATACTTGTGTTGCTTCAAACAACCTTGCTAGCCAAAGCCTTGTACTGAGAGGGAATGCTTCTCGTGCATCCAAAACCTTGAGCCAAAACCTATGCCATGTGTGTCCACCATAACTACCTACTATGTGGTATTTTTCTGCCATTCCAAGTAAATACTTCATGCGCTACCTTTAAACAATTCAAAAGTTATTATCTTTTATTTGTGTCAATGTTTTATAGCTCATGAGGAAGTATGTGGTGTTTTATCTTTCAATCTTGTCGGGCAGACTTTCACCAATGGACTAGTGGCACATCCGCTTATCCAATAATTTTGCAAAAAGAGTTGGCAACGGGGTTCCCAGCCCCAATTAATTAACTTTCATTAATAATTCTCTTCACATGTTTTGCCCTGATTTATCAGTAAGCAACTTAATTTTGCAAATAGACACTCCTCCATGGTATGTGAAATGTTGGAAGGCACCCGAGGATTCGGTTAGCCATGGCTTGTGAAAGAAAAAGGTTGGGAGGAGTGTCATCCATAATGTGGTGACCATGCATACCACAGCATGTTGTAGTATGCCAGTCGTTGATATAACATTCACGAAGTACCATTCCGCAAATATTACATCCCTCAGAGTAGTACAACAGAACATAGCAGGTCCATAACTCATTCATTTATTATTACAAGCATAATACACATATCGTCTCGGAGCTCCTCTTGGGTCCTAAGAGGGATACTCCCGGGTTCGAGGCGAACCCAACTTAACTTACAATATAGAAGTTTCACTAAGTTATACATTTATTCTCTCGAGCAGCGAAGTATTAAGAGTTCGCGCTGCTCGGCTACTACTACTACTCGATGCTTCTAGGCTTGATCTCCTCCGGAAGCCTCCCCGATTCCGTAGACTATAAGGTAGTCTACGCCTTCAATACCTCCAGAGAGGTCTGGTTCTTCATAGCCGATGATCTCGGCTCCTTCGGGAGTTGTCGTAGTCCTCCTCCGGACGATTCGGACAATCTAAGCAAGGGATTTAAGAGTGGGATGAGTACGAGCGTACTCAACAAGTTCATTATAGATAAGAGGTGTTTAATGCACTAGCTACGATATTAGACCGGAAAGTCTAATACCAATGCAGGTTTTGATAAACATTTCTTCAAGAGATTGCTTTTATTTCAAAGAGCTATGTCCAGTCGGCCTTCACCGGTTTACTAGAACTTCATGGAGCTCCTTTCCGGCCGCGTTCGTAGTTCCATATCCCGGAACGGGGAGTGACGGAGTCACGGTTCTTTACACTCTGCGAGAGGTGTGTTGCTTTACCCATAAGAGATCTTAACCTTGGTGCCAACCGGAGCAGCTTTCCCGTCCACACTTCCTATGGTGTGAGGCCCGGTATAAGGTCTAGCCAATCATGTTCCTCCGCTACCTCGCACACCCACCCTTTGTTGCATACCCCGACCCTGGGTCCTCGCCGGTCCCATTATTCCCACTCATGGGTGGACCCCGACCACGACAACAGTTTGGGACTCGTTAACCAAACTCCTTCGCCGGTAGCTGCAACCCATCATAGACCACAATACCGTGGGACTTAAGGCTTCCCCAGCCAACCGCTTGTTCTTCGGGCGACAAGTGTCTACGGACTATGCCGTGGGGACTTAAGGCTTCCCTAGCCAACAGCTCGCCCCCGACAGATACAAGTGTCTACGGTAGAGCGCATCCGTTGATGTACGAGAGGTGGAAACACTTTTGACTACTCCGTCCCACTCCGGATCTTATGGTTAACACGGGTATTACGGCACAAGAATCACTGGACGACATTTGTTGTTAATCCTAGATGGATATTAACCCTTGCAATGGAACCTCCACCATATCCACACAATCCATGGTTCCATTGCCCACCACATAGTCATATTCATAGTTATGAAAATAGTGGTTTTTGGTTTTTATGCAATAGTGATAATCATAGTACTTTACAAGTAATTTGATAAAGATACTCAAATGGTATGAGCAAGTGATGAACTTGCCTGAACACTGCAAAGTTTTGCAGTTGGATGGTGTGGACTGACCCTTGTCCTCTGTTTCTGAAAAAATAGCATCATTGTCCGATAAGGGCAATGGTTAAAGAAGCAATTATGCATGATTCCAGTTTTAGGGTTTGTTCCCCCCTTCCGATGACATTATTATTTCATGTAAGAGGTTAATACTAAGATTGATTTGGAGATACTCTATTTAGGGTAAATACAACCTTGAAATGTTGTCAAGGTGTTTTTAAAGTCCAAATGCATTAATGGACTTATTTTCATTATTGAAAATAATATGTGTGATTTAAATGATTATTTAAATCATCAAATTAAGACTTATTCTTAGTTGACTTCAAAAATTCCCTTTTGTATTTTATTATGAGAGAGGATTTTATGCTGAGTTGTTTTCATATTTTTATTTATTTTTTTAGAGCCTTGAATCATTTTCTATTAATTTTCAAAGTTTCTGATTTATTTGAAAATGTGAAATGACATATTTACCCCTGGGCCCACCTGTCAGGGTGGCCCAGTGGGTTAACCCTAACCCGAGCCACACTTGGGCTCGGTCGGCCCACTCGCCCCTTCTTCCCCACGCGCTCACGAACCCTAACCCCTTCGAGCTCTGGCGATCCTCGCGTCGCCGCCCCCCTTTGCCGAATTACTCCGGCCTACTCAGGCCGTCGCCGCCGGCGAGATCAGGTGGATCTGATCCGCCCCTCGATGGCGGACACGGTGGTCCGCGTCGATCTGACGCTAGCGCCCTCGTTTGTTCGCCCTCGACCCTCCAGTGCGCCTGGCTCTCGGCGTTCCCGCCGCCGTGCGCTGGAGATGCCGTGGTTCTTCTTCCTGGTGCCCCTGGCGCCATGACGCCACCGCGAGCCTCGCCGAGGTGGTGCTGGAGCTGCGGTTCTGCCGCGGCCTGGCCTGGCTGGCGCCACCGTTCGCCCGGCGTGTGCCGCTGTGGCCGCCACGGCCGTGTTCGCCGTCCCACTTCACCTGTGAGTACTCCACGCCTCCTCCTATTTCTCTCATTCTGCTCCTTCTTCTCCTGGCCTGCTCTACTATGCGTATGCTGCTGTTGTGCCTATGCTGCTATGCTGTGTGCTGCTTCTGTGCTTCCTAGCTACTTCTGTTCATGGTGATCTCCTGCTTTGGCCCTCCTGTAATTGCTCATGAGCATCCAGTGATGCTCATGGCCTACTGGCTCGCTCCTGCTATTGCTACTACCGCTTGGACATAGTGTGTGTGCATAATTCTGACCCTGGCTTGATTACAGTGTGCAATTTCTTGCAATTTGCAAGTGCCAGAGCCATTGTGGCTTATTCTGGTGCTCAGAATTAGGATTGTGCTCAATTGAGCATTACTATGAGCTTACAGTGTTATTCAATTATGCTTTGATGTGTGCCTTGCTTGTGCATCTTGATCCAGTGGCTCATCAAGTCCTTGATGTGCTTCTGGATACAATCATAAGTCATTTGTTCAGTTATCTGTTTTATTCAGTTATGACTTGATGTAATTCTGCAGTAGCTGGTTAATTCCTGTTGCTATGGTTGGCTATGATAATCTGTAGCAATAGCTAGTGGTGCCTTGATGATTATCTGTTCATCATTTGCTTAAGGATAGCTGCTGTGCTTCCTTATGTGACTCTCTAGTGCTCATCCAGTGTTGTATATGACTTTTATAGGCTTGGCCTATGTGTGATGGTGCTTGCTCAAGCATTAGTGGATGCTTGCAGTGATCCATTGGGTCTCTGACAAGATGTTGGTGCTATGGTTACTTATCTGTTTCATTTATCTGTATTTCCTTGCTTTACTAGATGGATAAATCATGTGAACTGTTTAACAGTAATGATCATATGGATGAATTTGATGTAGCTAGAGGGATGCCAACATCTGTTGGGTACCCTAGCTCATACTGAACCCTCTTGGGTGATGATGTGATGCTTTGGTGACTTTCTTGTGTGGCTAGGTAGCTGTTGTGACCCTAGCAGGCTTTGTCTGCTAGAAATGGTTGCTCCTACCTTTGTTGGATGCTTCTGTGCACTAATCCTGGTAGTCTTTCATAGGCTGCTAGGTTATTTGATGTTGAAACCATACTGGACAGATATCTGTCCAATTCTCTGATGGCTTTGCTAGCTGTGTGTTGCTAGGTGAATCTGGGTGGCTAGATAGGGATTAGTTCCTTGCTGGATTTTCCTGGTTATGTCACTTTTAATTCTGTTGGCTTAATCAGTGTTCCCTTGGATACATTCCTAATGGCTTTACCCTTATTTTGCTTGCATCCTATGGCTGATAGCCAAGTGATGATACAAACAGGGTACTCACACCCTTTTGCTTGTGTGTGATTGATGCTCATGCTTATTTATGAGCAAGACAGATGCTTGCTCATGATTCTTGTGTATACCTCACTCCAGCTCCTAGATTGAGTTGTTGGTGTAGAGGATTTCTTCTGATTGGTTGGTTTGCTTCAGTGATGAGCTGGTGCTTGTCCTGCTCCTCCTTGTGAGCTTGTGATCTTGGTTTAATTTCTGGTGATTGTGGAGTGGATGAGACAGCTTTAGCTGTTCATCTGTTCTTGGTGTTCTTGAGCTGTTCTTGCTAGCTAGTTACTTACTCTGCTGCCTGTCGATGGATGAAGCAAATGGCTAGGTTTTTGGCTGTGAAAAGCTTATATGTGGCCAGCCATTGCTTCCCTGGTCGACAGCTGAGCCATTTCCCTTTGGTGACTCACTGTGTGTGTGTGCTGCATGCACACAACCTTGTGAGCAGGCTGTGTGTGTGTGTATGCTAGATACCTTGCACTTGGCTTGGGACTTGGTGGTGAGCTGATCAGCTCGGCAGCTTTGGTCATATCCTCTCCTGATTCAATATTTTTGCTAACCTACCAAGTGGCATTGCCACTTGGCATAATGTGGTGTTAGTTTTGTTTGTGTGCAGGGATCAAGCATTTGAAGATGGATATGAAGATCATCCAATCCAAGTTCAAGTGAAGATTACTTTGTAGTATTTAGGATAGAATCATTCTCTTGTAATTTTTCTTTATTTTCTTTCTTTCATTTTGTCAATTTATGTAATGTGTTGTAATATTTCATATTACTATTCTGGATATTGTAAATGACATTGTATTATGTGTGATTATCAATAAAGCTCAAGTTTTCCTTAATGAGCTTTATTTAAGTATTGTACTATTTATATTCTTGATTACTTATAGTTGTGTATTGAATTATCTTAAGTTTGAATCATGGAATATCAATTTGATGTTTGAATTTGAAATTCAAATTCAAATTTGGTTTGAATTCAATTATACAACTTAATTTTGAATTCAATCATGCAACTTAAGATTGCAATGCAATATCTCTTCTCTCTTCTCAAAACCCTAATCTAGTTAAGTAGGAACAAGTTTGTCGCACTCTCGAAACCCTAACCCTGTAAGATGTCGAGAGAGAAACCTGTCCCCCTTCGATGCAGTTTTGTTTTAAAAGCGCGAAATTTCCCCGTAATTTACAATGCAATGCACATCCCTTTCTAAAATCTACCCCTCGATCGTCTCTAAACCTGGGACATTACACATAAATAAAACTAAAGTACATGTGTAAACAAAGAGAAGAGGGATGATCTACCTTGCTGGTAGAGATAACGTCCTTCATGGGAGCCGCTCTTTGAAAGTCTGTTTGACAAGGGGGTTAGAGTGCCCACTACCATTCGTCGACAACAACAAACACCTCTCAAAACTTTACTTTTATGCTCTATATATGATTTCAAAACTTGAAAAGCTCTAGCACATGATTTAATCCTTGCTTCCCTCTGCGAAGGGCCTTTCTTTTACTTTATGTTGAGTCAGTTTACCTACTTCTTTCTATCTTGGAAGCAAACACTTGTGTCAACTGTATGCATTGATTCTTACATGCTTGCTTATTGCACTCATCATATTACTGTGTGTTGACAATTATCCATGAGATATACATGTTGAAAGTTGAAAGCAATTGCTGAAACTTAAATTTTCCTTTATGTTGCTTCAAAACCTTCTATTAAGAATCTATTGCTTTATGAGTTAACTCTTATGCAAGACTTTTTTATGCTTGTCTTGCAAGTACTATTCATGAAAAGTTTTTGCTATATGATTCAGTTGTTTAGTCATTATCTTTTTGTTAGCAAACTATAGACCATTGCTTTGAGTCACTTCATTCATCTCATATGCTTTACAATAGTATTAATCAAGATTATGTTGGTAGCATGTCACTTCAGAAATTATTCTTTTTATCGTTTACCTACTCGAGGGAGAGTAGGAACTAAGCTTGGGGATGCTTGATACGTCTCCAACGGATCTATAATTTCTTATGTTCCATGCTAGTTTTATGACAATACCTACATGTTTTATTCATACTTTATATCATTTTGATGCATTTTCCGATACTAACCTATTAACAAGATGCTGAAGCGCCAGTTCCTATTTTCTGCTGTTTTTGGTTTCAGAAATCCTACACAGGAAATATTCTCGGAATTGGACAAAACAAAAGCCCACGGCCCTATTTTCCACGGAGTGTTCCAGAACATCGAAGAAGAGTCGGAGACGGCCAGCAGGGGGGCACCCCATAGGGCGGCGCGGCCCACCCTCCTGGCGCGCCCAGGTGTGGGGAGCCCACCCCCTGGCTCCCCCGACGCTGCCTCTTCGCCTATATATTCCTCCGTATCGGAAAACCCTAGTACCGAGAGCCAAAATACGAGAAAAATTTCAGAGACACCGCCACCGTCAACCCCATATCGGGGGTTCTGAAGATCTCCTCCGGCACCCTGCCGGAGAGGGGAATCATCACCGGAGGGCTCTACATCACCATGCCCGCCTCCGGACTGATGCGTGAGTAGTTCATCCTTGGACTATGGTTCCATAGAAGTAGCTAGATGGTTGTCTTCTCCTATTGTGCCATCATGTTTAGATCTTGTGAGCTGCCTATCATGATCAAGATCATCTATTTGTAATGCTACATGTTGTGTTTGTTGGGATCCGACGAATATGGAATACTATGTCAAGTTGATTATCGATCTATCATATATGTGTTGTTTATGATCTTGCATGCTCTCCGTTGCTAGTAGAGGCTCGGCCAAGTTGATACTTGTAACTCCAAGAGGGAGTATTTATGCTAGATAGTGGGTTCATGCCTCCATTGAATGCGGGACGAGTGATTGAAAGTTCTAAGGTTGTGGATGTCTCTGTTGCCACTAGGGATAAAACATCAATGCTTTGTCTAAGGATATTTGTATTGTTTACATTACGCACGGTAGTTAATGCAATTGTCCGTTGTTTGCAACTTAATACTTGGAAGGGGTGCGGATGCTAACCCGAAGGTGGACTTTTTAGGCATAGATGCATGCTTGGATAGCGGTCTATGTTCTTTGTCGTAATGCCCTAAGTAAATCTCATAGTAGTCATCATGATATGTATGTGCATTGTTATGCCCTCTCTATTTGTCAATTGCCCAACTGTAATTTGTTCACCCAACATGTTATTTATCTTATTGGAGAGACACCACTAGTGAACTGTGGACCCCGGTCCATTCTTTTACATCTGAAATACAACCTACTGCAATGTTCTCTGTTGTTCTTTGCAAGCAAACATCATTCTCCACACCATACGTTTAATCCTTTGTTTCAGCAAGCCGGTGAGATTGACAACCTCACTGTTAAGTTGGGGCAAAGTATTTTGATTGTGTTGTGTAGGTTCCACGTTGGCGCCGGAATCCCTAGTGTTGCGCCGCACTACACTCCTTCACAAACAACCTTCACGTGGCCTTCATCTCCTACTGGTTCGATAACCTTGGTTTCTTACTGAGAGAAAACTCGATGATGTACGTATCATACCTTCCTCTTGGGGTTCCCAACGGACGTGTGCTTTACCGTCACAAGCAGCTACTTTGCTGGCGCCGTCGCCGGGGAGGAATCAACACTCCATCACCGTCACGCGCTATCAAACACTTTTCTGGCGCCGTTGCCGGGGAGATCAAGACACGCTACAAGGGGAGTCTCTCACACCGAATCTCTTTACTTTGTTTATTGTCTTGCTTTGTTTTATTTTCTGTCTTGTTTCTTTCTTTATATCAAAAGCACACAAAAATTAGTTACTTGTTTTACTTTATTTAATTCGGGTTTGCTTTATTTATTTTTATTATTGCTAAAATGAGTACTCCTGAGAACACTAAGTTGCGTGACTTCACTAGCACAAATAATAATGATTTCATATGCACTCCTATTGCTCCACCTGCTTTTACAACAGAATTTTATGAAATTAAACCTGCTTTACTAAATCTTGTGATGAGAGAGCAATTTTCTGGTGTTAGTACTGCGATGATCTTGCTGCCCATCTTAATAATTTTGTTGAACTTTGTGAAATGCAAAAGTATAAGGATGTATATGGGGATATTATAAAACTGAAATTGATTCCTTTCTCCTTAAGAGGAAGAGATAAAGATTGGTTGCTATCTTTGCCTAAAATAGTATTGATTCATGGACTAAATGTAAAGATGCTTTCACTGGAAGATATTATCCTCCTGCTAAAATTATATCTTTGAGAAGTAGCATTATGAATTTTAAGCAATTGGATAATGAACATGTTGCCCAAGCATGGGAGAGAATGAAATCTTTGGTAAAGAATTGCCCCACCCATGGACTAACTACTTGGATGATCATCCAAACCTTTTATGCAAGATTAAATTTTTGTTCAAGGAACCTATTGGATTCAACTGCTGGAGGTACTTTTATGTCCATCACTTTGGGTGCTACAACAAAGCTTCTTGATGATATGATGATCAACTACTCTGAATGGCACACTGAAAGGACTCCTCAAGGTAAGAAGGTAAATTCTGTTGAAGAAACCTCCTCCTTGAGTGATAAGATTGATGTTATTATGTCTATGCTTGTTAATGGTAGATCTCATGTTGATCATAATAATGTTCCTTTAGCTTCATTGGTTGCTCAAGAAGAGCATGTTGATGTGAACTTCATTAAAAATAATAATTTCAACAACAATGCTTATAGGAATAATTTTGGTAACAACTATAGGCCATATCCTTCTAATAATGATAATGGTTATGGTAATTCTTATGTAATTCTTACAACAATAGTAGGAGTGTACCCTCTGGTCTTGAAGTCATGCTTAAAGAATTTATTAGTACACAAACTGCTTTTAACAAATCTGTTGAGGAAAAGCTTGGTAAATTGATGTTCTTGCTTCTAAGGTTGATAGTCTTGCTGCTGATGTTGATCTTTTAAAACTGAAAGTTATGCCTAATGAAACTAAAGATATTAAGTTCTAAGGTTGTGGATGTGTTGTTGCCACTAGGGATAAACCATCAATGTTTTGTCTAAAGATATTTGTATTATTTACATTACGCACGGTACTTAATGCAACTGTCTGTTGTTTGCAACTTAATACTGGAAGGGGTGCAGATGCTAACCCGAAGGTGGACTTTTTAGGCATAGATGCATGCTGGATAGCGGTCTATGTTCTTTGTCGTAATGCCCTAAGTAAATCTCATAGTAGTCATCATGATATGTATGTGCATTGTTATGCCCTCTCTATTTGTCAATTGCCCAAGCTGTAATTTGTTCACCCAACATGTTATTTATCTTATTGGAGAGACACCACTAGTGAGCTGTGAACCCCGGTCCATTCTTTTACATCCGAAATACAACCTACTGCAATGTTCTCTCGTTGTTCTTTGCAAGCAAACATCATTCTCCACACCATACGTTTAATCATTTGTTTTCGGCAAAGTCTGGTGAGATTGACAACCTCACCTGTTAAGTTGGGGCAAAGTATTTTGATTGGGTTGTGCAGGTTCCACGTTGGCGCCGGAATCCCCGGTGTTGCGCCGCACTACACTCCTTCACCAGACAACCTTCACGTGGCCTTCATCTCCTACTGGTTCGATAACCTTGGTTTCTTGCGAGGGAAAACTCGCTGATGTACGCATCATACCTTCCTCTTGGGGTTCCCAACGGACGTGTGCTTTACCGTCACAAGCAGCTACTTTGCTGGCGCCGTCGCCGGGGAGGAATCAACACTCCATCACCGTCACGCGCTATCACTCATCAACAAAATGGTTTAGTCGTCATATAGTTGAAGTTGGTCTTGCCTTGCTTGCTAATGCCTCAATGCCTCTTAAATTCTGGGATGAAGCCTTTATCACTGACACTTTCCTCATAAATCTTCTTCCTAGCAAGGTTCTTGACTTTGAAACACCCACCGAACGTCTACTTCATGTAACACCAAATTATGATGCGCTTCGAAATTTTGGTTACGCTTGTTGGCCTAACCTCCGCCCATACAATAAGAAAAATTTGCTTTTCGGTCTAAACTGTGTGTGTTTTTTAGGTATAGCCCTCTACATAAAGGTGTGAAGTGTCTAGACATATCTACTGGTTGGATATACATCTCGCGTGATGTTGTATTCGATGAAAATGTCCTTCCGTTTGCCTCCCTTCATCCAAATACCGGTGCACTTCTTAAGAAAGAAATCTTACTTCTTCCATATTCCTCTAACCTCCATGAGAATGTACATAATTGCAATGACCATATTGTGCATATTGTCTCTATTACTAATGTGGAATAGGTAGACGAAACCACAGAACAAAATTACACTGAAAACAGTAAAGAAATGCCTGCAGAAAATGAGGCTGAAATTCTCTCAGAAACGGACGAAACGGATGCTGAACACAAGGAGGATCCTGCAGAACATCCCGAGACGCGGCGATCCGAGGCAGATTCTCCCGCCAGGTCGCCTGTCCCATCGCAGAGCAGCGGGTCCCCCACGTGCAGCGCGTCTCCCGCTGCAGCAGCGCGTGGTGGCCACACGCGCGGCGGGGACCAACCGTCCGGACCCAACTCCACGCCGCCACGTGCCGCCTCCGGACAGAGCAATCAGCGCCGGCAGCCTGCGCCCACATCCACGCCGCCACGTGCCACTTCTGGACAAAGCGACCAGCGCAGCAGGTCCCAGTCTGCCCTCTGTCCCCTGGTGGATCCTCTGCGGCTGATGCTGGTGAGGACGAAAATGCTGAAAGCTCTGAAAATTCTGAAAACTCCTCTAGCTCCTCAAGTTCTAATGCTGAAATTGTTTTGCCACCACCATCACCTCCTGGAGTTCGCACTCGGCTACAGAAAGGTATACGTCATCCAAAGCAATATACTGACGGTACAATTAGATATGGTATGTTTTCCTCTACAGGTGAACCACATACTCTTACAGAAGCCATGAGTGATTCAAATTGGCGTCAAATATGGAGGAGGAATATAATGCCATCATTGAGAACAAGACTTGGCATCTCGTTCCTCCGAGCAAAAATAAAAATTTGATTGACTGCAAATGGGTTTATCGTATAAAGAAGAATGCAGATAGTTCTATTGACAGATACAAGGATCGACTAGTTGCAAAGGGATTTAAGAAAAGTTATGGTATTGATTATGAGGATATCTTCAGTCCTTTGGTAAAAATTGCCACTATCAGAATTGTTTTGTCTCTTTCTGTTTCGCGTGGCTGGAGTTTACGGTAGCTAGATGTCAAGAACGGGTTTTTACATGGTGTTCTGGAAGAGGAGGTTTACATGAAACAACCCCTAGTTTTGAAAACTCTCACACTCCGCATTATGTTTGCAAGCTTGATAAAGCTCTGTATGGACTGAAGAAGGCCCTCGAGCCTGGTAATCTAGGCTCAGCTCCAAGTTATGTGAGTTTGGATTCAAACCATAAAAGGTTGACACTTCACTATTTCTTCTCAACAAGTCAGGTATCACTATGTTTGTTCTGATTTATGTTGATGATATCATAGTTACTGGTTCCTCTGATCATGTTATCACTGCTCTTCTTCAAGACTTGAAAGCAAACTTTACTATAAAAGATCTGGGTGACTTACATTATTTTCTTGGCATTGAGGTAAAGAAGATACGCAATGGTTTACTTCTTACACAGGAGAAGTATGCTACAAATTTACTTGATAGAGTTGGAATGCACGGCTGCAAGCCTGCTCCTACTCCTCTGTCTTCATCTGAATAGTTTTCTTTGACAGATGGTACACCTAGGGATGTAAACGGATCGGATCGGATATTGTTCTTACCATATCCTTTACCATTTTTTTGTAACAGATTCGGATCGGAGCGAATAATGGTCGGATGCGGATTCGGATGCGGATTATATTGGACTACGGATATAGAGCGGATTCGGACCGGACTCGGATCGGAAACGGATTATTAAGAAAATATACACATAAAAAATTAAAAGTATGCTTTTCTATGTAAAATATGCTTGTAATTATAGAATATAGATAAATGTACACACTATTTCGTACAACAAAGCAATTTGTGTACTAATAGCATACCTATTTTGGCCGATGAACTAACTATATTGTCTATATATTTAGGGTTGGGCTAATTTTCTCGGATTATCCTCTTTGTAGACCTCGGATAATTCGCAAAAAAATGGCGGATAATCCGTATCTGTCGGATAGTATCAATACCATATCCTCTACCATATCCGCCGGATATCCGCTTGATCACTATCCGCATCCTTATCCATATCCGGCGGATTTCTAAAAATGCATACCATATCCTCAAAAACGGATATGGAAGCGGATTCGGAGCGGAAATTATCCGTACCATTTACATTCCTAGGTACACCTCTTGGCTCTGAGGATAGTACTCATTACAGGAGTATTGTTGGAGCTCTCCAGTACTTAACATTAACACACCCTGGTTTAGCCTTCTCAGTAAAAAAGATTTGTCAGTTCTTACATACTCCAACTACAAAACACTGGGCAGCTGCAAAACATATTCTCAGATATGTGCAAGATCTTTACTATTAAATGGGAGTTGGTCGTTTGACACTCAACGCACTTTGGTGGTCGTCATTGAAATGATCCTGACCATCCAATCTATTCTCCCTACTCCACTCCGTCCGATCAAGTCAATCACCAAATTTTCACCGTATCAATCATGACATCAATATGCAATCAATTAATTAGGAAAGATATATTTCCTTGCTAAAGAAAAATGCACAACCATCTCATGAGTGAACAAATTTCGGACAGATATGATTCTTCTTGATCTCCTCATTTTTGCTATCCCAGATATCTTCACATAATCCCTTGACATGCGGATTAGTTTTGGTCCATTTAGCCTGTGCGGCCAATATGTGCAATACGAGTAGGTTTAATTGGGCTAATATGGTGAAACTTTGACCACTACTTTTATATACTAATATATGGTGAAACTTTGACCACTATTTTATATACTAATATCACGTAAGGTGCGGCAAGGGGTTGCCGGCGGTTTTATTGGGCTCGAAACCGCTCCAACACTTCATTGGACGTGCCGGTGCGATCCCAATTTTGCCGCCGACCCCCAAATTGCTACTGAGAGCATTTTCAGTCGCGTTCCTCAAATCGTCCTCCAAACGGCACCGGATCGAGCGTTTGGGGGATGTTTTTTCTTCGTGTCGCGTTTGGGAGACGTCGCTGCTCACTCGCATCCCCTAAAACCACTCCCAAACATAAATTCAAATGGTTCAATTCAAAAGAGATTGTTCCTAACGAAGTCGCCGCCGATGACCGAGTCATCGCTCACCGTCAACCACGACTTGCAAAGGCCCCGATTTTCCAGAACCTTCCACTTGGGGCCTCATGAGCTCGAGGCCTTCTTCTTCTTCTTCCTCACGCCGGCATTGTAAACCTCCACGAGATCTTTTGCATCCTCCGAGTCATCCTACTCATCATCGTCTTCTTCGTCACCATCCTCTTCGTCATCCTCCTCCTCCTTGTCCTCCCCCTCCTCCTCGCGCGCTGCCTCCTCCTCCCCGAACGAAGCACCGACGCCCTCGAATTCGAGCGGACCCCTGCGACCAGTGAAGGAAACACCATCCACACCGTGGCCTTGCTGACGCTGTGGCGCGTCGCACATCTGAGAGAACAAGGCGTTGGGGTTGAAGCCGCCATGCGGCCGCGCATTCTCGTACCGCGGCGACAAGTTCGGTGTCAGGCACCCGGGCGTCGCTGATGCGGCCTCGCCGAAGAAACCGGGTGTCGACAGGGACGCCACTACCGGAATGTACGACATGGCCGATGTACTCCATGGGCTCGCGGAGGAAGCAGCGAGACACGCGGTCAGCGCGGCATTCTGCTCCGTCCTCGCCGCCGGTGCCTTCCGCGGCTTCGCGAAGGGCGGCTTCGGCCCCTTCGTCACTGCATCCTTGCCCGGTGGCTTGGTGGCTGCTTTCTTTGCCACTTATTTGGGGCATGTCGACGCCATGGCTAGGAGAGACTAGCGGCAGCGGGAGAGGGAGAGTAGCCACGGCGGGAGGGGGAAATGAATCGGCGGGAGGGGGTGAAATCTTTCAGCAGGGTAGAAATGTGCAGCGGAGGGCGAGATGTGGCGGGACTGGTTAAATTTCAATGTGTCAATGACGCGTCGGCCCCGCCACTCGCCGCCTCGCTTCTCGCTCTATCCAGCGCGCCCGGAGTGTCCCCTGTGGAGCGGTGATGGGCTCGGGGCGTCGGGCACCATATTGGGCCGCGCCGGACAAAAGGAACGTTCGGGACGTGTAAATGGGGCCGAAAAATATGTCTGGCATGCCCCAAAATCTTTTGGGGACGCGACTGGAGATGCTCTGAGGGCGCCACTGGCGGAGCTATGTGCAAGTCAGAGGGGGCCATCGCCCCCCCCCCCCAGACTTTGCATTATTTCTGAAGAAAAATTTTGAGGGACCTAAATGAGAAGAAAATAATTGCCTGGAAAAAACAACCAGCTTCTGTAATTTTCTTCTGGGTAAAAATAAACATGAACAGATGTTTCTGCAAAATCGTCATATACCAGGACAAGTTAACCGTGGCCTCAAACGGACTAAATGAACCAAAACGTTTCGGACGAGCAAGTTCTTGTACCACTGTACCACACTTTGGAACTTTGTGTATGAATTTGCACATAGAAGACGAGTTTGTGTACCCTGGGTGTATATAGCTCTTCTAATTATTATTTAGTTCTTGCCTAAATCTCTATCTTTAGACTTAGCACGCTATCATATCAAATCTCACCTCACCTGCCAAAACCATTCGGACCCAGTGACAAATAATATCTCAATTTCACACCGATGTTTTGTCGTGCCGCCCACCATTCTTGGTTTGCCCACCGAGTTTCCGTGCACGACCACGTCGAGGGTGTAACCCACATGCTACATCAACAGGACTACAGCCGAATCAACCAACGCCATTGTAGACAGTCATGTCCGGAGTCGTCCCTCTGTGTCTGACCCGTTCAGCTTATGGCTCACACCTTCATCCTCGACCTCCACGGAGCCACAAGCACCTCCTTCCCAAGGTCGGCCATAGAATTGTCTTTCTCTTTCTACTATGTGTATTATTCTAGCGCTATTTCTCGCCCACTCATGTTTCATTTTCTTTGGCTGTTTTGTGCTTCCTAGGTGCTTGATGAAATTGCCAGTATGTGACATGCATCCATGGAGAAGACCTAGATGAAAAGAATGAAGAACTGCAATTGCTTAATTAGTGCATTTTCCATTTCTTTCCTTTTGAGGATTTTTCCTATCTATTTCCTCTCATATTCCAAGAGTAAGATTTTTATGGCACCCCATTTTTAGCGATTGCACGAGCCGCATAATCAAGAAAATAGAAGCGAGTGCAGTAAAACGACGCAGGTTTCTATCTCCATTGATTACACACTAGAATCTTATTAGGTTTTAACATATCTTGTAGTTGTCTTTTTGATGTAAGATTTTTTTTACATCTATTGAATTAACATATTGCGAGAAATAAGAAAACCCGTAGCAAGGCACGGGCATTAAACTAGTACATTACAACTTGGTATTACTTTTAAAAGGTCTTCATCAACTTCTTTGAGTGCTTTTATAGATGCAGATTGGGCGGGTTACCTGGATGATAGACGCTCCACAGGTGTTTTTGCTATATTTGTTGGACTAAATTTGGTCTCTTGGAGTGCCAGGAAGCAAGCCATAGTCTCAAGGTCTAGCACTGAGGCAGAATATAAAGCCTTAGCAAATGCTACAACTAAATTAATTTGGGTTGAAGCTCTTCTTACTGAACTTGGAGTTAAATTAAAGGAAAAAACCAAGTCTTTGGTGTGACAATCTAGGTGCAACCTACCTATCTGCAAATCTAGTGTTTCATGCTCGTACCAAGCACATTGAGATTGATTTTCACTTTATCAGAGAAAGAGTTGCTAATCAGAAGTTGGTCATTCGGTTTATTTCAAGTAAAGATCAAATTGCATATGGCTTTACAAAGGCCCTTCCAGTCAAGAAGCTTGATGAGTTCAAACGTAATCTAAACCTTTCGAAAGGTTCAGATTAAGGGAGTGTGTTAAAATATGTAATAGGGATGGACCTCTTTTCTTTATTTCTTGTTTTAGCTCCTATACGTATGTGTATTGGAGTCTTACTATGTATTATACCTGGCCCGGGTTTGTGGCACATATCAACACAAAATCGCCAGGAAACGACCGTGACGTTCAAACCTAGAAACTTCAACAATCACAAGATCAAGATCGTACAACACTAGATGATGGACTCGGTGGGCTTAAAGATGCAACCGATAAGGTTTACATATTGGGTATAGGGTATATGGCTATGGAGTCTACATCGGCGACTTCGTGTAGTTGTTCAACCTCCTCTTACAGACGAATGAACTACAATATACATAGGAGTTGGTTGTACGTGTATCCATGTTGCATGCGAGGTTTTTGTAGTCTTGCATGTCATGTTGATCTTGCGGTCTTGATTTGATGTATGCCTTGTTGAGGGAGTCTTCATAAAGTCTTGATGTAGCACCGCAGGCAGATTGGTTGGAGCTTATGAATGCAGGCATTCACGTCAGTGGCGTCATGGTCATCGTGGACTGGAAGGGGTGCGAGCATGTATACTACATGGCTACGGGATGGCTCCACGTACTTATATCCGACATGGTGGATCTACTCCATAACTATTTTCTTTAAGATAAACATAAACATTGCTAATCAACAAGTCTTAAAGAACTTCTTTATTATTTCCTATATTTTAGAGGGTCGCAAAATTTGCCATAAGCTAGGTAAAATTTTGGACAAACTGCATCAAAGCCCTCTTATCACTTATGGGACCTAATACGTGCAATTCAGTCCCTTATGCTTCGTTTGGATGTTTGAATTGGGAAGCTAGACATTGTATTGGGCTGAATGTTCAAGACCCATAGCAAAAGTTAATATTTCTGTTTGGATGTGTTAGATATTGGAAACCCATACTAGGTATTGAAGTTGAATGTTAAATGTTGTTTGGATGGTAAAATGATTAATTGTATTTCTACGAGACTTTGATCATGTACATTTATGTACATGAGTTCAGAACAAGATGAGAACAACACTAGCTTATTAGTCCCTGCCAACGTTGTACATGAGTTCAGAACAAAACATACTAAAGAGTCTGGAGGGTTAATGCACGTACCATCCACCCTTACCACTCTCTGTTGACTCCGTTTTGCCAAACGGAACATCATTTGTGAAGGGATGACGGGCATATTCACTACAAATCTCCCTAGAATCGTGAAACCGGGGAAGACCTAGCCACCAAGTACACCATCCACATACACATTGAGGGCAGAGCCCTACCGATCCGCCACCTCCATAGCCGCATCCACGCAACTCTACACCATCCCCACCACACACAAGGAGAAGGGTCTTGGATCTTGAAGGCCTCCACATCGATCTCCATCTTCATCATCATCAACATCATCTCCATCACCGATCCCCTAGTTTACTTTGTTGTATTTCCAAATCATATTGTGGATTTGCACTTGTATACATTCATACCTCCATATCCCATTCATATCATTGTGATGATGTTGATTGCCTTCATATGGGAGTATTTCTTATGTTATTGGGGAGAGATGGAGAAACCCTAGCAATATTATGATGTGAAATAAAGATGATTTATAATTTCAGTTCATGAACATGTATTAGTTTTGTCCCTAGATATTATGTGAAGTGCACCATGTAATATTTATCTGCGGGGCTAGAGAGGAAACTACCGTTGGTCTTATGGTAGTACGTACGGTGCTACGTGACATAACGTGCCGGCGTGCTATTCATGTGGGTAATGGGTATTAGAAGGGGTTCACTAAGCTGTGAGGGGTCGGATTGGCTTGCTTACGATCATTGTAGTGGTTATTCGGGATGAAATCTCAGATGGCTTGTGTGTGATCATCTTATTATGTAGCTCTTCCCATACATGCACGTGAAGGACGATATAGATTCATTCTAATCATAAATAGTACCAATGCTAGTGGTAGATCCTACGCTCCCCGAGAACACCTTAGTCATATTGTCACTCCCACAACACACTCGTTGCTCTTGTTTACTTTAGCTTATTACTTTGTTCTTGTTTACTTTTGCTCTCAAAGACCACACTTTTTATATAACGTTACTTGGAATTAGAGATAAATACAAGTACTCTCTAGTGAATAGTAATGAAGGGCATAAAGACCTCTACCAATATCTCTTTGTGGTCCGATACTCATACTTAACTAGCTACATACGAACTGTGGACTTGCAGTTATCATGGGCCACCAGTTGGGCTGAACCGGATACACTAGCAATGGGTACCCGATGGGTTATACCCACGCCACCCGCTCCTGTGCTCTGTGGTGGGTAACGACAAGGAACAACGTTAGGAGGGAGACGGTGGTGTTCCGCATCACCAGAGGAGGAGGAGCCGCCGCCGGTACCAATTTTTCCCGTGTGAGGGTTTGGTCGGGCGAAAGATACAGTGGATAAGATGAGCGAGGCGAATACCCTCTTTAGTTAGACATTCGGGACGAGGCCACGCAGGCAAAAAAGTTTGGACTGAATATTCGGCCTAAATGCACATGTCGAATACCTAGACCATCCAAAAGCCCTCAATTCTTATTTACGCAAGCATTGAAAACAACGAGACACAAGTTGCAACTATAAGATCAAGAACATTACACATATAGGCATTTATAAAATAACTTCCCCAAGATTAGGACTTTGCAAGAATTAAGCTCGAGAAAATTGTAAAACGAAAATAAAAAAAAATACAATTTTAAGCGAGAGTGTGAGAAGTGAGCGGCATTCTCTTACCATTGAGGCACATATTACCTGTCCTATAATGGACATGGACCTTTCCTTCAACGATTTTTTCTTGATGTGGTTCAATGAGTGCATTCCGACAGAACCTGCTATATATGAAACCGAAGAGAAAATAAAATATTTTGATGCTTTTGAAGTTTTCCAGTTTTGTTGAAGCACTAATTAGCTCACACTTGATGAAAACATAAGTCTCAATGTGACGCTTAAGACGAAGGATTTCGTAGGATCAACAAGTTGTTAGAGGAATTGGAGGGAGCACAATGATTGCACTACCCCTACGCGCTACATCCACTTCTCCGCGTGCACATCTCTAATGGTAAACCGGACCTAATACATAATCATATATCCCGGTGATGCACCGGAGAGAAATTTATTTTTATGCAAGTGTTGCACTTGGTGTATTCCAATAACGGCGACGTCATTGGATATTGTTTTTCTCTTTGAGGTGTCGTTCTGGAACGGCAACACCTCCATCGCACCAACTCCTTCAGATATCTAGGTAAAAACCTAGCTAGCCTTGGCTGAAGCGCGTGATGTCGGTGTTGTCTTTGTCGCTCCCTCCTTGGGGGGGGGGGGGTCGTGCCTTTGGAGGCCCAGTCCCTCGTCTAGTTCTCGGGTTTGTGCTGTCCTGGTGGTTTACATCGGCGGGGTGGTGGATATCGAGGTGGCAGCCTCAAAGTTCACCGCCCCCGCCGACTAGACAAACCGTCGTCGAATGCTAGAGCAGCGGCCCAGGACTACGGTGATGTGGTGGCTTTGTGAGGCGGAGTTGCAGCTCAGCACGATATGGGTGACGATCTTGTGCTACATGGGTGGAGGAGTTTTGTCAGCCAGGGGAATGCAACCCTACCGTACCCGATACAAATCCTCATTAAGCAAACACGCACTACTAACATCACACGGACACATAGTCCAGACCGGACTAGTACTCCTAATCGACTATAACTCGTGTACACGTCCAGCATGCATGCAATCCACGCACACCATGCATGTAAATTAACGCTATCTAAACTCAAACACTAAATCGAGGTAACAACCATATGCTCTACTGAATCCGATAGCAAGATGGTCACGCAACCTGTCGAAACAGTTTTCCAACTTGAATCCGAATCGAGTCCTGGGCTTCAATTCTGTGTCGATCGCCACTGTATAAATGCAGCGGATCCAGACCTAAATGTGCATACAGCTTTGGGCAGCCATCCTCCTCCACTCCATCTCCATCGATCGCGCTTTCCCAGAAACCAAGCCGTCGATCGAGCGCCATGGCCGCCCGCAAGCGACCTGCCGCCGTCCTTGACGCCGGCCACGCGACCACCATTCAAGGATCGGCGAGCTGCAGCAAGAGGAGCTGCACCAGCATCGGCAGCACGGACGAGTACGACGAGATTACACGCATCGGCGAGGGCGGCTTCGCCGTCGTGTACAAGGCGCGCCACTGCGTCACCGGCAAGACCGTGGCTGTCAAGTGCCTGTCCTTGCCGGACGACACCGAGGAGTCACCCGACGACGCCGAGGCCGAGGCCGAGCTCCTGCGTGAGGCCCGATTCCTCGAGACCTGCAGCGGGAACCCTTACGTCGTCGGCTTCGAGGGCCTCGTGCGCGACCCGACCAACGGAGACCTCTTCCTCGCCATGGAGTACGTCGCCGCGCCGAGCCTCCATACCTTCCTGTGGGGCAGGCGCCACGGCCCTCCTCTGCCAGAAACCGAGGTGCGCTCCTTCATGTGGAAGCTACTGTCCGGAGCCAAGATGATGCACGACCGCCGCGTCGTCCACCGCGACATCAAGCCGGCCAACATCCTCGTCGGCCAAGGCGGGGAACTCGTCAAGATCTGCGACTTGGGGCTGGCGATTTCCAAGTCTGAGCTTCCGCCCTACACCCAGGCCGGCACCGCGTGGTACATCGCCCCCGAGATGCTCCTAGGGAAGCCGGACTACGACGCGCGGGTGGACACATGGTCGCTCGGGTGCGTCATGGCCGAGATGCTCACCGGCAAGTCGCTGTTCCTCTGCGAGGATGACGATGAAGATGACGAGGAGATCGACGAAGAGATCAAGGACGAGATACTTCAGCTCCGGAGTATCTTCCGCGTGCTCGGGATGCCGGACAAGAGGACGTGGCCGGGGCTCAGATCTCTGCCGCTCAGCGCCAAGGTGCTGGAACTGCTACCGGCGGAGCACAAGCGCAACAGGCTGCGAGACATCTTCCCGGAAGAGAAGCTGTCCAAGGAAGGATTCGAGGTGTTGCAAGGGCTTCTCACGTGCAACCCCAACAAGCGGCTCACGGCGGCCAAGGCGCTCAAACTCCCATGGTTCATTGCTCCTCGCCCCGTCGTCGCTGCAGAGATCGACGCTTCCGTCGCCTCACCGACAAAGAAGACGCCGCGCATCAAGTTCATCCCGCCGGTGGTACCAGAGAAGATTACCTTCACAATTCCATTGGCGATGTGGAACGCACAACGAGTGTAAAACTGTCCAATTGTAATTTTGCTTTGGATGATTCATCCTTGTAAAGAAACGATGTAACTGTTTCATGCAGAGCTTGGATGATCGATCCATGTAAATCCTCGATAGACTTGTAAAGATCGTGATGTAACTGTTGCATATATGCAGAATTTAATTGCAGTGCAAGAGCAAGTGAGCAACTGTTCTTCTTTTCAGATACTACCTCCATCCCAAGGCTTAAGGCCTATATTTTTTTTAGAAAGTCAAACTATGTTAAGTTTAACTAAGTTTTTATAAAAAATCATTAACATGAAAAGTACAAAATCAATACCATTAGATAAATAATGAAATATATTTTTATATGGTACCTACAAAATATCATATTTGTTCATAAATTCTTCTAATAATTTGGTCAAACGTTACTTCGTTTGACTTTCTGAAAAAAATATAGGCCTTAAGCCTTGTGATGGAGGTAGTATGTGATTGTTCTGTTTAGTAGGGAGAAATTACTAGATCCTTAACGTTGTACTGAAGTTCAAGTATATATCCGAAATTCTGCATCTTTGTATTCTGCTGCACTTATGCATGCCCAGGTCAACTGGTTGCCCAGATACAGACTTGAATCAGCATGAATTACATGTATCCGTTAACACAATTTTGTTACCACACCACTGGCAAAACAGATGGAAGTGCAGCCACATAATTCTAAAGATGTTACCCTTGGAGAAAGAAGACGCCGCGCATCAAGTTCAACCCGCCGGCGGTACCAGAGAGGATTACCTTCAAGATTCCATCGGCGATGTGGAACGCACAACGAGTGTAAAACTGTTCAATTGTAATTTTGCTTTGGATGATTCATCCATGTAAAGAAATGATGTAACTGTTTCATGCAGAGCTTGGACGACCGATCCATGTAAACCCTCTATCGAATTGTAAAGAAAGCGATGTAACTGTTGTATGCATAATTGAATTGCAGAGCAACTGTTATGTGGCTGCTAGGGTTTGGGAGGGTGAGAGAGGGCTGCGAGGGTGCAAGAAGGCCGGCCGGGGGCCTTGCCCACGGCCGGTGGCAAGAGGGAAGGGATTTCCTTCTTAATTCTTGCTTGATTAGATTGATACATCTCCTCTCCATATATAGAGAGAGGTTTACTTGACTCCCAAGCAAGGCTTACTTGACCCCTAATCAAACCATAAGACTAACGGGCCCAGGCCCATGACGTACTCTAACACTACACCCCACCTGGACATGCAGCTCGTCCTCGAGCTGCAACCTAAACAAACCATGACTCGACGCAACACAACCCTAATACCTAAAAACGAGCCTTTTACATCTCGGCTTGTTTTATTACTCTCAACCTGAAATAGACTGGGACGCTTTATTGTTGACCCCTGAACATAAAGTGGACACCATCCGCCCGTCGGACGTGCACCTGTACAACCACCTGGATCCCATGGAAACCAGCGGGATAAAAGGAGCCCGCGCGGCGGCTGGCGGCGGAATGCAGTGGTGCTACGCGGTGCGCTCCTATCGGTGACACCATGCCTTCTCCCCGCCGGATGACTGTCGATGGCGCAGACTTTGAGGTCGCTGCCCGCGGGAAAAACAGCATGTTCGCCACCCGTGGGGGAAACCGCACGCCCAAGATCCCCAACGCAGCGGACGAGATCGAGGTCCCTTGCGCAACGAAGCGCAACTTGGAGGAGCTGCAGCTGCAGATCACGCATCTCCCGCACACGCCGACGCACTAGGAGGCCGCGCGCAGCAGCCTGCAGCCTCACCGCCGCCGACACGTGGCGGATAGCGATCCAAGTCGGAAGCGGTGACGGCGACGGAGGGAAACGGACATGGTGGAAGGGCATCCCGGGTGGTGTCGATGTAGAGCCCGGGGCCAAGGTCGCTCCCACACCGCCGAAAGGCAGGGACGGCGTCGGTGGCGGCAGCGCCCGCTGCTGCGGTGTTGGTGGCGACGGCGGCTGCCGCCGTCGTTGCGCCTGCCCACCGAACGGCAGGGATAGCGGCGGTGAGGACAGCACCGGCAGCGGCGGCGGCGGCGGCCGCCGTTGCCGCCGCAGCGTCCCGATGGGGAAGAAGGCGGCCGGCTGCTGGAGAAGAGGGACCCCCGGCGCCGAGGAGATGGTGGACAGCGGCAGCGGGGACTGCAGCAGCCCGGCGTCGGGTGGCGGTGACGACAGCAACAACGTCGGCTGCAGCAGCCCGGCGATCGCGACGGAGGCCGCCTGGTGCGTCGGCTGCCACGGCAGCAGCGCCGCCGCCGGCGGAGGCCCGTAGGGGCCAGCCAAGTAGAGGTGGATCTCGTGGACCGCGGTGGCGAGATCGCGGAGGGCTGCGGTGATCTCCGCCGGGGAGAGAACGGCGGGGACATCGGATTGCAGCGGCGGTGGGTGCGAAGAACTCGGTGGAGGGCTGGACATGATCGAACC
Organism: Lolium rigidum; assembly: GCF_022539505.1. Classification (NCBI taxonomy): domain Eukaryota; kingdom Viridiplantae; phylum Streptophyta; class Magnoliopsida; order Poales; family Poaceae; genus Lolium; species Lolium rigidum. The sequence goes on along the minus strand of NC_061510.1, from coordinate 53,826,465 downwards.
CGGGAAAACTGATACCAAGTGTTATGTGGCTGCTAGGGTTTGGGAGGGTGAGAGAGGGCTGCGAGGGTGCAAGAAGGCCGGCCGGGGGCCTTGCCCACGGCCGGTGGCAAGAGGGAAGGGATTTCCTTCTTAATTCTTGCTTGATTAGATTGATACATCTCCTCTCCATATATAGAGAGAGGTTTACTTGACTCCCAAGCAAGGCTTACTTGACCCTTAATCAAACCATAAGACTAACGGGCCCAGGCCCATGACGTACTCTAACAGCAACTGTCATCTTTTCAAATTATGTTATTGTTCTGTTTAGTTGGGAGAAATTAATAGATCCATTCTGTTTCATAGGCCCTAAACATTGTACTGCAGTTCAAGTGTATATCCCAAATTCTGCATCTTGCATTCTGCTGCACTTTTGCATGCCCAGGTCCAACTGGTTGCCCAGATACAGAGTTGGATCAGCATGAATTACAGATACATGTATCAGTCAACACAATTTCGTTACCACTGGCAAAACAAATGGAAGTGCAGCCACATTATTCTAAAGCTGTTACCCTTGGAGAAGGTAACACAAGGGGACAGGTATCTATGTGATCTGAGAACAAACTCAAAACTGCACATTTACAACTCTGCTAACATCTACAGCTGGCCTATACAACACACAACCAGTGCGTGTCAAATGTCTATAAATCCGTATCTATCAAACGTACCAAACGTATTAGCAACTTCAATTTTTCAAGAATCTGTCCACCCCTCAGGGAGCCGCCACCGTCGGTGCCAGTAAATCGACACCCGGGACCAGAGAGGGAACATAAAGCTGTAGTCAGCAGCCTCATCAGGCAGCCCACCTACTGTCAGTGGCAGCCACACGTATCGCGAGTCTCTCAGCTCGGAAGGGTTCCACCGGTCAGCCATGAAGATGAATGAGCCTCTTAGGCCTGGGAGTGGCAACACGAATGTGCTCTGGGAGAAGAAGGTCGTCGATCGGAATATGTCGTTCCCTCCAACACAAGGATTCCCCAGTGTCTCCCAGGGTCCCATGACTGATGTGGCAGCATGAGCCAGCGCGGTGTTCGGCGCCCAGCCTGTGCAGCCTGAGGTTATCATGTAGTAGGTGCCGTCGAACTTGAAGAGCGCGGGAGCTTCTCGATGCTGCCCGATGAGAAAGCTCCGCATGTCACTGGTCACATCAAGGTAGTCATCGGTGAGCTGACCGATGTGGAGTTCACTGTTGTCCTCTGAAGAGTATATCAGGTAGGCCTTCCCATTGTCATCCTTGAATATGGTCATGTCTCTGCTCTCACAGTTATGTGGCCGCTTGCTGTAGAGGTACGAGAACGGGCCTGTGGGAGAGTCACTGACTGCTACACCAACTGACGCTTTGGTGTAGTTAGTGTCATCTATGTGCATCCACATCACATATTTGGCAGTCCGGTCATTGTAGATCACCTTTGGCCTCTCCAGGACATTGGATTTGTGGAGGTCATGTGTCACATTCTTTTCCTCGCCACGGAGCACTACTCCTTCATTTTTCCATGCCCACAGGTCCTTTGATGAATAGCAACTCACTCCCACAATGTCAACCTGAAAAAAGAAGTCTGTATCGGTTAGAATAACAATATGGACATATCAAGAATTCTACAGAAGAAACTGGAATACATAACTAATGATGTATGTCAGAAATTATGTATAACAATATGGGCATACCAAGATGGCAGCAGATGGCATGACAAATTAACTTGCGGAATATAAATAACTTATGTATGTCGCAAGTAGTATACACATGTATGCCCACATAACAGACAGATAAAACCCTGCCCATGGAACCTTAATGATCTGAAAAACCATGTTAGAAACAGGCCTTCTCCATTTTCCAAATCTAGTGCTATATTTTCTATCAACCCAATTAGCTGATAATGTTACTAGATGCTACAGCACTATTGCAGTAACCTCGGGTCAACAAAATGAAAGAAGGTAGTCTTTCTGGACACTAGTCTCTCTGCAGATTCAATCTCCTAACTTAGTGAGAAATCTACCCTGACTTTTGCGTCTTGTATCAATATGGCACAACATTCTTGGAGCAGGAGTGGTATATCCCTCACTTTTCATTTGGTTTTACCTAATAGAGGCTTCCACCTAAATTTGCTAATACAGAACTGAAATGACTGGGCATAGCATGATTATAAAAGTACTCAAACAATGTAGAAAAGAACATATAATATATTTTGGGGAAGAGAATAGCTCTATCCTGTCAAGTTCAAACAACAACCCCATGACAAATTTTTGGGAACTCTTGTCTATTTTTCACCTCTAGAATCCACATATTAACTACATTCCTAGTAACTTGCCTTCACACAACCCAGACAATTTCCACACCTTCCCAACAGAACATTACTTCCAACATGTCCCCTAGCAACTGTGCCTCACCGACAAAATCTAAAGGGCCAGGAAATTAGATGTAGCATTAACACACACTACTCCACAGGTACTGCAAGCATATGTATTTAGAGGAAATATGCTTATTGTTGTCTGTCAATAGTGCTGTCCATCTACTGACATTATTCTGTAATCGTGTATACACAAATACAGATTTTAATCATTTGAGAATAGTGTTTCCCATCGGTTCGTATGATTTCGATAATCGTGCACTAAGACAGATACTAGCATTTTGACACACTTTCTTCTTACAAATTTGACTACACTGTTGTTAAGCCCACTCACACTTGTCAGGCTCATGCGCATGGCTTGGTAAAGAGGCTGATCAACTCTGTTTCTGTACATATTGTCTGAATCATTAAAGAAGAATGAAGCTAATAAATCTACATCCTATGACTGACTCTGAATTTAGCAACTAGTACATTTTGACTGCAGAACATAATGCATGTTTCCTACCCCACCAAATGCCACTGAAGCTCTTCAACACAGAAATGATGACAAAAACTGAAAGCAGCAGAAAAGAGTTAACTTACTCGATCAGCTCCCTTGGTGTGAGCTCTGTACGTCTTGCCATCCTTATTCTCTCCATACCAGAAGTAGGTCTCCCTCCTCTCATCATACAGCACGCCTCCTCCATGCGCCTGTATGGGTTTGCCGTCGGTGTCGAGCCACACCCTCCCAGGGAAGTAGTAGTACATGCTGTCGTTCCCACCATGGACCGGATCCATGGCCGTCCTCCGTTCGGGGAAGAACATGTCGTGCACCGCAGAGGACTCGTCCAAGAACTCATCCACCACGGAGAGCGGCTTGCTGTGCTCCCCCTTGCGCCGCACCGCCCGGGGGTTCCTCCGGCTCCGGGCGGGCGTCACCTGGAACGTCTCCTCCTCCACCCACTCCAGCTCCCTGACGATGGAGCGGTGGATCTCGAGCACCCTGCTGCTGCTCTGCTCCTCCTTGTGGGTGACGAGGAGGTGGAAGTTGAGAAGGATCACCAGCGCCGCCAGACTCCACACCACCACGGCCAGGGTGCGCTGGCTCGCCGCGTAGCAGCGCATAGCTAGCGATTTGGGGTGCCTGCTCCTCGCGGCCATGGGCGTGCTGCTGCCACTTATCTGCTCCGATTGACCTGCGCTGCAGCAGATACCATGTCATCGGACTGTATAAAAGGTAGTAGTGGAATTTTCCGGAAACGAGCAGACTCTATGCCAAATCAAGAAAGCCCAGCAAATACGGCGTCAAAATTGGAAATTCACCAGAAAAGAGCAAGGTTTGCCCGGCGTTTCGCTGGCCCCAGATTTCATCCCAAATAAGCGCAGCAAGCCAAACCGGGAAACTGTACGACTAAGAAGAATCCATCTGAATTCGCGCCAAAGTAGCACACAACTGCCCAGCAACCTACTTGCTCGCCGCAGAAAACAAAATGAAACAGGAAAAAGGAACTGGAAAATTGACGAGGATTCAGCTAGCTGACCATGGCAGGTTGATCCAGAGAGGTAAAGAAGACGAGCTGAAAGCTAAGCTAAACTCAATCCAACCTGGTAAGTAGCACTACCAACCTACTAGCAGAGGAATAAGAATAATCCTATCTCCCCAACAACCGATTAAAGAAATGAGCGAAGCTCACTCACCATGGGCTAGCTGGTGCTCCTGTCCTGGGATCTCGTCAGATGGTTCCAGCTCGGGGCTGGAGGGAGGGCTGGCGCTGCGATTACCCAGGCTGTGATCTGTTTCCCGGGGAGATCATGGGGTGTTATTAGCTCGGGTTGAGCGGCTGGCAATGCGAGCTGATTGCGGCGAATCGCGGTGCTCACGGTCGCGGTCAGGGGCAGTGGAGGTGCGGTGCGGGGACGGACGGGCCGCTCTGGAAAGGTCGCCCGTCACGTAACGGTGGGTAGGGGTGGCCGATTGGAGGGGCGGCGGACACCTGTGCTGCAGTGCGGCGGGCGTGCCTGCGCGGTTGGTTCGGGAACGGATCGAGGATGGGAGACTGCGGCAGGTAGTCGCCGTGCTTGACGTGCCCAGATGCCATCTTCGGCTGGACCCTTAAACATTACCATTATCATTTTTTAAGGGGTGGGGTAAAGAATCGTGCTCCACCGAAGCCCATGGGTGGCCTAAAGGTATGTTTAGTTCCTAGCCATAATTTGCCACGCTAAAGTTTGGCAACTATAATTTATTTGGTATGTGTTTAGTTTTTGTCACACTTTACTTTGCACACTTTACTTATAGTTCATTTGTCATAGGCTCAACTTTTTTGCCAAGTTTTACCAAAGTTTAGTTTCAATATTTTAAGCCACACATACCTTGGCTCGACAAATTATGGTTAGAAATCAAGCATACCCTAAATCTGTCCGATTGGTTGCTCAGCATCTCTTTTGCGATGTGGCTAGTACGATTCCTTAGAACAACATCCTATTTAAGTTACCAATGGTTGCACATGTGGGGAAGCGCGAGAGATGCCCCAATAACACTTTCCACGTTCGTACACTCCAATGTCACCGCCACATCCTTTCTTTTTGTCTCATGTCCCATCAACCGCCGATTTGATCGTATCAATGGTGCGTCGCCGCATGCGTCATGTGCTGCCATGGCCCCTGTTTCTACCCGGCAGGCCGCAACTAGAGGCACATGATTAGCAAACTCGAAGCTGGCGGGCTCCACGACGCGGCTGCGATGATTAACCCGGTCGTGCTGCCGGTGTTAAATCGTCCCTCTCCATTCGTTGCCCGACCTACCGCGGGCACGAGAGAAGCCGCAGGGAGAGATCGACCCTCCAACCCCCCCCCCTCCCACACACACACACACCCACACACGCGCGCGGCTACACGTCGAGCAGAGCGGCCGCCCTGGTGGCAGAGTGATGACCCACAAGTATAGGAGATCGCAACAGTCTTTGAGGGAAGTAAAACCCAAATTTATTGATTCGACACAAGGGAGCCAAAGAATATTATAAGCTTTAACAGATGAGTTGTCAATTCACCTACACCTGGAAATAGACTTGCTCGCAACAGTTTATCAGTAGTAATAGTTTTATAGCAGTGGTAGTAGTAAAGTAACAACAGTAATGAAATAAAAACAGCAGTAGCAATGATTGCAGTAGACAACATGATTAAAATACTGTAGGCATAGTGATGGATGAATGGGAGTTGCATGAATAAGATAGTTCATATAATAAGCAAGACATGAGCATTGTAAGTAATAATGATAAAATCATCCTAGTATAAAATAACCATAGGCGCGTGTTCCTATTTAGTTGTGTGTGCTCGCAATGAGAAACTTGCACGACATTTTTTGTCCTACCAGCCTGTTGCAGCGGGGCCTCAAGGGAAACTACTCGTAATTAAGGTATTCTTTTTAATATAGTACCGGAGCAAAGCATTAACACTCTGTGAATACACGTGATCCTCACAAAAAAGCCATCCCCTCCGGTTATCCCAATTATTGCCACTTTGGGGTCTCGGGTTCCAGACAACGATATGTGTATACAACTTGCAGATATGATTAAAAAAACAATAATTATCCTCATGAATCAATAATATGTTCAGATCTGAGATCATGGCACTTCGACCCAGAGTGACAAGCATTAAGCATAACAAGTTGCAACAATATCAAAAATACTAACAACGAATACTATGCACTATGCCCATAACAATCCTATAGCTATTACATGAACAATCTCATCCAATCCCAACCATCCCTTATAGCCTACAGCGGGGAATTACTCTCACATGAATGGGGGAATCATGGATGGTTGATGGAGAGGCGTCGGTGATGGCGATGGCGATGATCTTTTCCAATTCCCCGTCTCGGCAGGGTGCTAGAACGGAGTTTCCGGTTCCCGGATTGGGGTTTCTGGTGGCGGCGGAGTAGCGGAACTCTTTCTGGGAAAAACGTCGAACTCCCCTCTGTTTTTAGGGTCGAAGGCTTAATATAGTCAGGAGAAGAGGCCGAGGGGGTGGCCGAGGCGGCCAGACCAACCCTAGGCGCTGCCAAGCCTGGCCTGCGCTTAGGGCAGGTGTGGGCCCCTCGTGGCCCCCCTCCGTCTCGTCTTCTGGCTCCGTGAGTCTTCGGGTGAAATATGAACGTGCGATATTTTTCGGGAATTTTCCTGAAAGTTGGATTTTTGCACAAAAATGAGACACCAGAGCAATTCTGCTGAAAATAGCGTTAGTCCGTGTTAGTTGCATTCAAAACACACAATTAAGAGGGCAAACAACAGCAAAAGTGTTCGGAAAATTAGATACGTTAAGAGAAGGTCCCGTTGAGATTTGACCCTTCGTGGCACACTCTTCCTCAAGCAGGAGCCCGCTCATTGATTCTACTACTCCAACAGCTTCCGCACCTGAGTCAGGAGCATCGGCAACACCTGCAGCAACGGCAGCACATCCTGCAACGGGGACATTGTCCCTTTGTCCTATGGTAAGTAAAGATTTTCCATTTTACATTTGGGTTAGTTTATTTAGATCCGTCATTCTTTTGCAAGATTCGTTTTTACATGTAGTCCTGGGAGTGTTACATGTAGTCATCATAGTGTTAGATATAATGTTGCCACTGTTATGGGAAGAATAGTGGTGACCACGCCATGGCGTGGTGAACACTGTGTGGCAATGTCTTTGCAGTTATTACCACGCTGTGGCACGGTCACCACCGTGATAGCATTGACAAGAAAGTCCTTGGCAACGTAGCCATCACCATGATCATGAAAATGTTACCAGCATGCTTGCATTGACAAGCTTGTCAATGCAAATGCAATGATCACTACATTTTTCAATGGCATTAATTGGCACTTACCATCTTCATTGTCACGTTGTGGAACTGGAACTTTCTGCATAACTACATCAAGCATGTGCCAGAGATGGTTGATTTCAGCTCGGGCCTGATATACCAGACCTGATGGATGTAGTGGACATACTAGAGCTGCCGAGGAAACACAAGGGGAGGCATGCAGAACTAGGACATCATGCCCTTGACAATGCGTCATGCTTCTACGTTCAGCTGAGAGCCACAGACCTCAAGTCGTGTGGCGTGCCGTTAGAAATGGAGTCAGTGCTAGCAAAGAAGGTGTGAATCAAACCATAGATAGTGAAGACGTCTATCGGCATGAGAGAGCCGGTGTAGATGCAGTTGTACGTTGGCAGGATAGTCTTCTTCAAGGGGTGGAAGGCTTTCACTAAAAGGAGCAAGATGGTCATCGGAGACACCCTGGTGTTTACAATTTCAAGAACGGAGGCTTCAAAGGCGGCTTCAAAATTCAAATGCATAGGTTTGACACCTTTGTGGAGGTGGTTTGGTACTGTAACAAGCATGCCAGGTGATCGGCATCATGCTACTTTATCTTCCTTTCGGTGATGTTCATATCATGTAGTGATAATTTAGTGTATTGATGCTGCCATGTGGAGGCCTAGAAACATCAATTTTGTGCCAGGGGTGTGTACCCCTAGTATAATTATTAGCCAGGTAATGTGTGATGCACATGATACTTACTTTTTTAGACAATAGGTCGCGGGCCCTGCTTTTCGTTAAAAGCTGGAAATAGGAAATACAACGTTTTTTTTTCAAAAGCAAGCACACAAGCAACACGCTACACCATCAGCCAGGCTCCCCTATGTTTAAAGACAAGCTATCAGCAAACACAAGTACTCCCCTAGGAACATATCACCCACGCAGGGGGAAGCAAGTAAAGATAGAATGTTACGAGGCAAAAGAGCCAACAAACAGAATTAAGCAGCCCAGAACTCCCCAGGCTTCAGATTTGATGTATTTTTTCCACCAACATCAACTCACAAAGCCTCCATGACAAGGAAGACGCAAGGGCAGGTATCATCTTCGTCTTCTGAATCGTCAAATCTTCCGTTTGCACTCTTCAATGACCCAGTCGATGACCACCTAGAGTCTTCGGGTGAAATATGAACGTGCGATATTTTTCGGGAATTTTCCTGAAAGTTTGATTTCTGCACAAAAATGAGACACCAGAGCAATTCTGCTAAAAATAGCGTTAGTCCGTGTTAGTTGCATTCAAAACACACAATTAAGAGGGCAAACAACAGCAAAAGTGTTCGGGAAATTAGATACGTTAAAAGAAGGTCCCGTTGAGCTTTGACCCTTCGTGGCACACTCTTCCTCAAGCAGGAGCCCGCTCATTGATTCTACTACTCCAACAGCTTCCGCACCTGAGTCAGGAGCATCGGCAACACCTGCAGCAACGGCGGCACATCCTGCAACGGGGACATTGTCCCTTTGTCCTATGGTAAGTAAATATTTTTCCATTTTACATTTGGGTTAGTTTATTTAGATCCGTCATTCTTTTGCAAGATTCGTTTTTACATGTAGTCCTGGGAGTGTTACATGTAGTCATCATAGTGTTAGATATAATGTTGCCACTGTTATGGGAAGAATAGTGGTGACCACGCCATGGCGTGGTGAACACCGTGTGGCAATGTCTTTGCAGTTATTACCACGCTGTGGCACGGTCACCACCGTGATAGCATTGACAAGAAAGTCCTTGGCAACGTAGCCATCACCATGATCATGAAAATGTTACCAGCATGCTTGCATTGACAAGCTTGTCAATGCAAATGCAATGATCACTACATTTTTCAATGGCATTAATTGGCACTTACCATCTTCATTGTCACGTTGTGGAACTGGAACTTTCTGCATAACTACATCAAGCATGTGCCAGAGATGGTTGATTTCAGCTCGGGCCTGATATACCAGACCTGATGGATGTAGTGGACATACTAGAGCTGTCGAGGAAACACAAGGGGAGGCATGCAGAACTAGGACATCATGCCCTTGACAATGCGTCATGCTTCTACATTCAGCTGAGAGCCACAGACCTCAAGTCGTGTGGCGTGCCGTTAGAAATGGAGTCAGTGCTAGCAAAGAAGGTGTGAATCAAACCATAGATAGTGAAGACGTCTATCGGCATGAGAGAGCCGGTGTAGATGCAGTTGTACGTTGGCAGGATAGTCTTCTTCAAGGGGTGGAAGGCTTTCACTAAAAGGAGCAAGATGGTCATCGGAGACACCAACGGAGGCTTCAAAGGCGGCTTCAAAATTCAAATGCATAGGTTTGACACCTTTGTGGAGGTGGTTTGGGACCGTAACAAGCATGCCAGGTGATCGGCATCATGCTACTTTATCTTCCTTTCGGTGATGTTCATATCATGTAGTGATAATTTAGTGTATTGATGCTGCCATGTGGAGGCCTAGAAACATCAATTTTGTGCCAGGGGTGTGTACCCCTAGTATAATTATTAGCCAGGTAATGTGTGATGCACATGATACTTACTTTTTTAGACAATAGGTCGCGGGCCCTGCTTTTCATTAAAAGCTGGAAACATGAAATACAACATTTTTTTTTCAAAAGCAAGCACACAAGCAACACGCTACACCATCAGCCAGGCTCCCCTATGTTTAAAGACAAGCTATCAGCAAACACAAGTACTCCCCTAGGAACATATCACCCACGCAGGGGGAAGCAAGTACAGATAGAATGTTACGAGGCAAAAGAGCCAACAAACAGAATTAAGCAGCCCAGAACTCCCCAGGCTTCAGATTTGATGTATTTTTTCCACCAACATCAACTCACAAAGCCTCCATGACAAGGAAGACGCAAGGGCAGGTATCATCTTCGTCTTCTGAATCGTCAAATCTTCCGTTTGCACTCTTCAATGACCCAGTCGATCACCACCTAGAGTCTCCCCCCCCCCTACAGAGGTCGCCAAGACTGAAGGAAAGAAAACATAACAAAGAAAATGTCAGTGAAATTCTTGATGAGGTTTCCTTCAAAAATCAGCTTACTGTGAGTCGTCCACAAGTACCACAAAACCGCCGAAGCTCCCACCCAAATAAAATCAAACATGGCAAAATTGTCCTGTTTAGACAAAACCATGAGATCAACCAAGGATTGAGGGCAGTCAGGCCAATGCACCACCTTCTTCAGAATATCCCACACAAAAACCTCCAAGGGACAAAGGAATAGTAAATGGTCAAGAGATTCATCCAGTCCGCAAAAGGCACATTTGCCAGTAGTGTTCCCATGCCTAAGTAGGATTTGCTCCCTGGTAGAAAGCCTATCATGAATCACTTTCCAAAGAAATTTTTTAATTTTAGCAGGAATTTTTAGTTTCCAAACTTTCTGAAGAGCAGGGTCCGAAACCCAGCCATCCATATGTACATAGATTTAGAGGTGTAATTACCATCCTTCTCCAAAGCCCACCTAACCATATCATATTGGTCGGATAAAAAGATAGGGTCAAGCAACCCCAGCATTTGCTCCCAAGAAGCCTTCTCATTACTCCCAAAGGCTCTTTGAAATTTCACATCCCATGAATGATTCATTGTAACGTAGTTGTCAGCTACAGAGGAATCTGGAAATTGGGTAGCCCATAACAAAGATTTGAATGCAATATGCATGGGCGCATTGCCAAGCCAAATATCATGCCAAAATCTGGTTCTTTTTCCATTTCCTACAATATGAATAGCTCCCCACGTAAACCATTTCCTCACACTCTACAAACCATCCCAAAACTGAGAACCTCTTGAATTATTCATCAAAATGGACTCCCCCTGTGTCAAATATTTTTGATTGATCATCTGAACCCCGAGAACATCTTGAGTTCCATTAAATAGTTTCCAAATCCATTTTAGTAACAGAGAAATGTTCATATATCTTGTGTTAATTATACCCAAGCCACCAAAATCCTTTGGTCAGCAAACATTTTCCCATTTCATCATGTGATACTTAAAATACTGAGAGCATCCTTCCCAATAAAATCTGCCGCTAACTTTATCCAGATCCATATGAACACCCTCACCTAAAAGATAGAACCCCATCCGAAACATGGGCATGTTAGCCAGACAAGCATTAGAAAGAGTAGACGAGCAACAGAGGACATCAATTTCCCTTGCCATGGATCCATTTTCTTAGTTGTCTTGTCAACCAAGGGAAGGAACTTATCAATATTCAATCTATACTCCCCAATTGGTATTCCTAGGTTCATTAGAGGAAGTTGACCCAAATTACAGTTGAAAAAGTTGGCCACTCTGGTTTGCTCCACCAGGTCACAACCCAAAACATAAACCTCACTTTTGTGATAGTTAATTTTCATACCAGACATACTTTCAAAGCAGTAAAGGATGAATTTTATATGAAGGATATTGGCATCAGTTTTTCCAGTAAAACCACAGTATCATCTGCATACTGAAGTAAATTCACTCCCCCGAGAACCAAACGAGGACAAAGTCCACTAATATGCCTAGCTCCCTTAGCAGATTCAACCATAACAGTTAGAGGCTCGACCACAAAGTCAAAAAGGAGGGGTGAAAGGGGATCACCCTATCTCACACCTCTATTAGAGGAGAAAAAGGGTCCCTATTCACCATTAATATTACTGGCCAGGTGACCTTGTCTAACAGTCTACATTACCCAAGATATCCAGGTTGGATGGAACCCTTTCTTCATAAGGACTTCTTCGAGAAACTCCCAATCAAATCTATCATAAGCCTTCTCAAAGTCTAGCTTCAGGATGATTCCTTCATGTTTATTAATTCTAACCTCATGGAGGATTTCCTCAATAACCACAATGCCATCATATATCTATCTAACTTTAATGAACCCAGTCTGACACTTGTTAATCATAGTATGAGCAACGGGAGCTAATCTGGTAGCAAAAACAGTAGTCACAGTCCTAAAGATGACAGTAAGGACTGCAATTGGATGAAATTGTTTAAGATTGCAAGCTCCTTTCACTTTAGGGATAAGAGACAGGACCCCAAAGTTGATACGGCCAATATCACCTCTCCTGCAACCATATCATCCCGAATGGCTTTTACCAAATGTTTGATTAGGCCCCAGCACTTCTTGAAGAACAGAACTGGAAAGCCATCTGGCCCAGGAGCAGTATTTATTTTCATCTCCGAGATCACCCATGTCGCTTCCTCTAGAGAAAAAGGTCCAATTAAAAGAATTTATCTTCTGCAGACACCCGCTGAGATTCTGACCATACATCACACTGCAAACCAACACCTCCCCTCTGTTCTTTATGAAATAACTTTTTGTAAAAATCATAGATATGCTTCTGTAAGGCGTCCCCCTCATATACTGCACCATGCTCCCCTTCGAGAGAGAAAATAGAACATTTTCTCCTTCTTCCATTAGCATAGGCATGAAAGAAAGCAGTATTGCTATCTCCCTCTTGCAACCATTGGACATGTGTTCTTTGACTCCAAAATATCTCTTCCCATTTATTAATGTCAACTAATTCCCGCTCCAAAATGTATCTCTGTTCCCACTGGCTCGCAACCAGACCAACACTATCAGACAAGGTGTCAATCTCTTGAATTTTTTTAAGCAAAGCTTTCTTTTTCCTCTTAATATCAGCATTAATATTGGCTCCCCACCCTCTGACAGCTTTTCAAAGGAGTCTATCACAATGATTCCAACAATCAACAACAAAGCCATCCCTAGAATAAGAAATGATAGCATTAAACCATTTCTTTGCCACACAGGCTTTAAAATCAGGCTGCAAAAACCATTGTCTTTCTAGATATAATCTATTGGAATTCTTCATAGGAATATCACCAGAATACACCAAGAGAGGAGAGTGATCGGATCCCAGTCTAGTATCCACCCGAACAGAAGCCATGGGAAAAAAGGCTTCCCAATCATTAGAAACCAAAACCCTATCAAGCACACACATGTTAGGATTGATTTGGTTGTTAGACCAAGTGAACCTACTCCCAGATCTGCCCAACTCCCTCAACTGATGATGAGCAATAAAATCATTAAAGAGACTCATCAAATAAGGATCAATATTAGAATTATTTTTATCCTCAACAGATCTCAGCAAAGTAAATTATCCAGCCAAAAAAAATGGGAATATGAGTCCTACACAACTTAGCATCGAGATCCCTCAAGAAAAACTCAGATAAAGTGTGATTGACACGGCCATAAACAACCACACACTCCCAATGGCTCCCATCACTTTTCTGAGAAAGGGTCATTGATACATAGAAGGAACCACACTCCATGTTTGGAATCTCATATCTATCTTGATAAACTCCCAGGAGAATGCCCCTTGAATGTCCAGATGAGGCAAGCTAGTGCCAAGCAAAAAAAAATTCCTGATAGACTTTCTAGCTCCCCATGAGAAAAATCCTATCGAATCGTCTCTTGGAGACCAATAATGTCAACATCTTCTTTGATAGCATACTCCCTCAGCTGTCTCCTCCTTTCTTTACTCCCAAAACCTCAAAAATTCCAAAAGTAGCCTCTCATGTTACCTCCTTTTTGTTCTTCCTTTTTTGTCCCTCTTTTTCCTTTTGTACTCCCATATCAACTCCCTTCCATGTCTCAAGAAAAACTCCCTTTGTTTTGCTTCTAGTCACCCTTGTCACAGCTTTACTCTGATCCTGAGATTGCCCAGGCATGGCAGTATCTAGGCATACAACACTCCAAGCATTTTTAACATTCTTCTTGTCGGCAATTTCTTTTTGTAATTTGGTATTAGTTTCTGCAATCTCAGCATGTACTAATTCATGTGCTTGTAACATAGAGATTTGATTAACAGGTGAACCCAAAGCATGATTAAAAGATATCTTACTATCTTTAGCAATTTTTTCAAGATATTATGGAGAAACAGAATTCAAAATAGCAAAATAGGGGTTAGGATTAGAATACATGGATTCTCTAAGTTTTTTTATCCACTAGGTTAGAAGCCTTCTCTAGCATTGAAATGCCAGTCTCCACCACCCTAGAGCTCTTCCTTGCAGCATACACTGGAACTGTCTTACTCCTATTGCCGTTATTTCTTTCCGAGACAGTCCACTTCTCCCCAGCCTTGGTATTGTCGTTGTCATTCTCCCCCAAATCATCAAGCTATTCTTTCCCAAACTCTGAGTCAAAGACTTCATCTTCTCGAGTACAGTTAATGGTCGCTCCCTCCATAATTTCATCATGTGTTGCAGACTTCAACACAAAAGCTTTGGTCCCAGCTGAGTTCCAGGATATTGGCATCTCCTTATTGGCAGTTGGATTATTCTCAGTTGTCCCAAATTTTATCAAAGGACTCCCAGAGGATTCTGACTAAGAAGAGGATGAATCACTAGAATAATGTTTAGAAGATGCATGAGCATAAGAAACTTTCTCATCCCCAGAGGCCTCAGCCATTGAAGCACTCCCTCCTTTGTCAGAATCCAGTTCAATACTCCCATCAGCTGTACTAGGAACTCCCATTTTTTCAAGAACTTGGAGTGAAACAAGAGACATAATGGCCAATCAAGTGTTGCTTTCCTGAAGTACTCCCCACCTACTTAGATCCAGAATTCTCATTTTTGTCCTTGTTTTGCTTCCTATGCTTGTCCCAATCCTCATCAGGGCTCTCATCATAATTCCCCCCACCATTAGCATCATAATCATCACCTGGGCCATCATTGCTTGGTTTAGGTTTATCAGAGAAGTCCCAAACCACCCCCTCAGCCTTAATTTTGAATTTGAAACTAGCTTTGTTTAAGAAGATCTCAATCCTCCCCCTCAGTTTGGCAGCTTCCCTACAATCAACCTGTACACGGATAGGGCCCAAGCCTGGAATAGTCTTCACATCTATGTTTCTTGGCCTACCAATGGTTTTCGAGTTCTCTTTAAGATCAGGCTCATTTCTTGCATGAGCAGGAACATCAAAGACCTTGACCCATGTAGTTTGAAGCATAGCAGAAGCCACAGGAGCAAGCTCAGAAGGATTTAAGTAAAAGCTTGCACAGAGGAGAGAAAGTCTCCCCACCCCTCATACAAATTCTCAGAGTAGTAGCATTGGGGAAGTTGGTAAAATATTCATTAGCTGATATTTTATTTAGGTTCCATGGCCACTTGTCATCCACCCAGTACCTCATTTCTTTTTCAATGATAGCAAGAGAGTGTTCTCCATGAACAACTTTAATAATAGCACCAACTCCCTTGGAATTATCATTCTTGGTAAGCTCCTCAACCTTCAGGGCATAAAAAACCTGTCCAGGATTACCAAAGCCAAAAAATTAAAGTATTTGCACTTTAGGAGATCATGACAACCCAGAGTAACATGGACTTCTTTCTTGCAGTTATAGCAGATCAAGTTTTTTGTGCAAGAAGCCTGGTAGTGACCCTGATCTCCACAACGAAAGCATTTAAGGCCTTTGGGAGGGATCAGGTTTTGTTGAGGTTGACGCTGGAAATCCTCCCTTCTGGAATCAAAGGAGTTTTGATCCCTCTCGTTGTAGCCATACTCCCCTCTAGAGCGATCTCGATCAAAAGAATCAGAGTATCCATACCTCATATCCTCCCTACCATATTCACCTGAAAATCCATCCCTCCTATCAGGTTTGTCCTCCTCTCCGCGCCATGAGTTGTACCCACCTCTATTAAAATCCATGTCCAGTTTCTCACGAAGATCTGCTTCTCTGCGGAAATCCTCTCTACGGCGCATCTCCTGCTCCTCCCACTCCCGTTCCTCATCACGAGCTCGATTTGCCCCTCTTTTCCTGGAGTCATCTCTGAAACCCTGATTTCCCCGGAACTGATCATTCCCTCGATTCATCTTAGTCCCTCCAACTATCTGTGCAAAAGTTTTGAGGAGGGGAGTTGGAGGTAGCAGGAGCTTGATGAAGATAGCACGGTGGCCAAATCTCTAGACCTCACTCGACTTGGCAAAAAACCCTAGGGAGAAGGAGTTAAAGCCTTTGGGCAAATGATGATGTGTGAAGCACACGTCCGTTGGGAACCCCAAGAGGAAGGTGTGATGCGTACATCAGCAAGTTTTCCCTCAGTAAGAAACCAAGGTTATCGAACCAGTAGGAGATGAAGGCCACGTGAAGGTTGTTGGTGAAGGAGTGTAGTGCGGCGCAACACCAGGGATTCCAGCGCCAACGTGGAACCTGCACAACACAATCAAAATACTTTGCCCCAACTTAACAGTGAGGTTGTCAATCTCACCGGCTTGCTGTAAACAAAGGATTAAACGTATGGTGTGGAGAATGATGTTTGTTTGCAAGGAACAACAGAGAACAATGATTGCAGTAGGTTGTATTTCAGATGTAAAAGAAAGGACCGGGGTCCACAGTTCACTAGTGGTGTCTCTCCAATAAGATAAATAGCATGTTGGGTGAACAAATTACAGTTGGGCAATTGACAAATAGAGAGGGCATAACAATGCACATACATATCATGATGACTACTATGAGATTTACTTAGGGAATTATGACTAAGAACATAGACCGCTATCCAGCATGCATCTATGCCTAAAAAGTCCACCTTCGGGTTAGCATCCGCACCCCTTCCAGTATTAAGTTGCAAACAATAGACAATTGCATTAAGTACTGTGCGTAATGTAATCAATACAAATATCCTTAGACAAAGCATTGATGTTTTATCCCTAGTGGCAACATCACATCCACAACCTTAGAACTTTCTGTCACTGTCCCAGATTCAATGGAGGCATGAACCTAGGGATGGCAATGGGTACCCATGACCCGCGTACCCGTCGGGTAAAAACCCAATAGGAATACGGGTTTGAGACAAAATATTACCCATGGGTTTGTAAATGGGAAAATATCATACCCATCGGATAGAGTGGGTACGGGTATGGGATCATAGAACCCATACCCGCGTACCCATGTACCCATCTAAAATTAACAAGTAGGCCACTGCAATATTCTAAAGTACTTAATTTTTCCCTAATCATGCCTTCATGTTGCTAGGCTGAACCTCACGCTTCCCGGTCTCACAATCGTTGGTAGGTTAGTGAGGATTAGACCCCTATTTAGGATCGCTTCACCTCTTGTCATATTTTTTTTAATAAATTCGATGTGTTCTAAGCGCGGGTATTTTTACCCGCGGGTACCCATTTACCCTGTCGGGTAACGGGTATGGGAAAAACTTGTACCCGTTGACGGGTATGGGTACGGGGGACGGATAAGAATAAAGGTGATGGGTACGGGTATGGGATGGCTCTACCCGTACCCATACACTGCGGGTGCCATCCCTACATGAACCCACTATCGAGCATAAATACTCCCTCAAGTATCAACTTGGCCAGAGCCTCTACTAGCAACAAAGAGCATGCAAGAACATAAATAACATATATATGATAGATCGATAATCAACTTGACATAGTATTTCATATTCATCGGATCCCAACAAACACAACATGTAGCATTACAAATAGATGATCTTGATCATGATAGGTGATGACCCACAAGTATAGGGGATCGCAACAGTCTTCGAGGGAAGTAAAACCCAATTTATTGATTCGACACAATGGGAGCCAAAGAATATTTGTAAGCCATAACAGCGGAGTTGTCAATTCAGCTGCACCTGGAAACAGACTTGCTCGCAAGAGTTTATCAGTAGCAACAATTTTATAGCAGTAGCAGTAGTGAAATATAAGCAGTAGTGTAATAAAGACAGCAGTAGTGATTATAGTAAACAACAGGATTAAAATACTGTAGGCATAGGGATGGATGAACGGGCGCTGCATGGATATGAGAACTCATGTAACAATCAAGGCAAGGCATTTGCAGATAGTAATAAAACAGTATCCAAGTACTAAACAACCATAGGCATGTGTTCCGTATATAGTCGTACGTGCTCGCAATGAGAAACTTGCACAACATCTTTTGTCCTACCGACCGGTGGCAGCCTGGGCCTCTAGGGAAACTATCGGTAATTAAGGTACTCCTTTTAGTAGAGTACCGGAGCAAAGCATTAACACTCCGTGAACACATGTGATCCTCATATCACAGCCTTCCCCTCCGGTTGTCCCAATTTCTGTCACTTTAGGGCCTCGGGTTCCGGACAGCAACATGTGTATACAACTTGCAGGTATGATCATAAAACAATGAATATCATCATGAATCAATAACATATTCAGATCTGAAATCATGACACTCGGGCCCTAGTGACAAGCATTAAGCATAACAAGTTGCAACAATATCATAAAAGTACCAACAACGGATACTAGGCACTATGCCCTAACAATCTTATGTCTATTACATGAACAATCTCATCCAATCCCTACCATCCCCTTCAGCCTACAGCAGGGGAATTACTCACACATGGATGGGGGACGCATGGATGGTTGATGGAGAGGCGTTGGTGGTGATGATGGCGATGATCTCCTCCAATTCCCCGTCCCGGCAGGGTGCCAGAAGGGAGTTTCTGGTCCCGAGACGGAGTTTCGCGATGGCGGCGGAGTTCTGGATGTCTTCTGGAAATATGGTCGAACCCCCGTGCGTTTTTAGGTCGAAAGCCTTAAGTAGTCCAGAGGGGAGCGTCGGGGGCTGGCCGAGGCGGCCCCACCATATGGCGGCGCGCCCCCCTCCTTGGCCGCGCCGGCCTATGGTGTGGAGGCCGTGGGCCTCCCCCGACCTGCCCTTCCGGCTCCGTGTGTCTTCTATAAAAATAGGCCCTTCGCAATTATTTCCGGGGATTTTCCTGAAAGTTGATTTTCTGCACAAAAATAAGACACCAGGGCAATTCTGCTGAAAACAGCATTAGTCTGTGTTAGTTGTATCCAAAATACACAAATTAGAGGCAAAACAATAGCAAAAATGTTCGGGAAAGTAGATATGTTTTGGACGTATCAACTCCCCCCAAGCTTAGCTTATTGCTTGTCCTCAAGGAATTCAGTTAACAACTGAGTGCGATAAAAGAACTTTCATGAACACATTTGCTCATATGATGTAAATATTCTCATTATATGGACTAGTACTTAAGCAATTCATAATAAGATAAATGCAAATAAAGTCATCTAATAGCTATGTCAATCATGACAAAGATACCAACAAACTAATAATAAGCATCATGTAAACATATCTATAAGCAGGATTGCAATGCTCATAAAAAGATATGATAAAGTGGTATCTCGCTTGCCCGTATTTGTACAGCAAAACATAAATGCCCATGTACCTCTGAAGTTCATGGAAAGACTAGAAGTAAAGAGTATCAAAGATAAAATCATCAAAGTTATACCACAGTTAACCATATTCTGGGACAAGCATATTATACTAAGAATGACAGTTATGCTCTCAAGAAGGTGCTCAAAGAAAGGATGGTGACTCAACATAAAAGTAAAAGATTGACCCTTCGCAGAGGGAAGCAGGGATTAACATGTGCTAGAGCTTTTCATTTTTGTAAAGACAGAAGTAAAATTGTTTTGAGAGGTGTTTGTTATTGTCAACGAATGATAGTGGGTACTCTAACTACCTTGTCAACCAGACTTTGAAGAGCGGCTCCCATGAAGGACGTTATCTCTACCAGCAAGGTAGATCATCCCTCTTCTCTTTTGTTTACACATGTATTTTAGTTTCATTATGGATGACACTCCCCCCAACCTTTGCTTACACAAGCCCTGGCTAACCGAATCCTCGGGTGCCTTCCAACATTCTCATACCATGGAGGAGTGTCTATTTGCAAATTAAGTTGCTTACTGATAAATCAGGGCAAAACATGTGAAGAGAATTATCAATGAAAGTTAATTAATTGGGGCTGGGCACCCCGTTGCCAGCTCTTTTTGCAAAATTATTGGACAAGCGGATGTGCCACTAGTCCATTGGTAAAAGTCCGTCAGGAGTAAATGACAAGGTTGAAAGATAAAACACCACATACTTCCTCATGAGCTATAAAACATTGACACAAATTGAGAAGTACTTTGAAGATTTTAAAGGTAGCACATGCAAATTTACTTGGAATGGTTTGAAATGCCATGCATAGGTATTTATGGTGGACACTTTGGAATAACTTGGTTTTCAGGGGTTTGGAAGTACGAGCAGCATTCCCGCTCAGTACAAGTGAAGGCTAGCAATAGACTAGGAAGCGACAATCAAGAGAGCAATAACTGTCATAATCATGCTTGCGACAGAATAAAATTAACGGAGGCATAAAAGTGATACAAGAACTCTGAAGCAAAGTAAATCATCGAGGCTTAATTGACTTTTTGTTTAGTCATATGCATGCGTGAGCATGTGCCAAGTCAATTCAAACGAGTTATTCAGAGGAGGATACCACAATGTCATACCTATCTATGAATAAAATAATGCAAGCAAATGTTTATGACATGTTACTCATATTAATAAATTGGAGCTAAACATGAGAGATCATGAACTACTAGACTTTTATTAAATGACATATACCTCACATGAACCAACTAAGCATGCTCACATGGATGAGTATATGTACAAAAATGAAAACAAATAAAGTTCATACCAGCCTCTCACCACAATCGAGTTGTCGTAGATCGTCATTATTGCCTTTCACTTGTGTAGCTTGAATAATATGAAATGAAAATCAAGCTCCAACCACCGGAGACCGCTGAACTCCATAATAAACTTTACAAAACCGAAGAAGAACAACAAATATTTTTGGTGTTTTCGAATTGGAAACAAGAGCGAAAGTAGAATCTTTTTGGATTTTCTTATAGTAAACCAACAATAGTAAATAAAGCAAAATAAGGACAAGAAACCAAATAAACAAATAATGAAGAGAAACAACAGAAATATTTTTGGTCTTCTTGTGTTTTAGAAAAGAAACAAAGCGAAAACAAGAGAATGGAAACTAAAAGAGTCACAGAAAAGCAAAGTAGCAGAAATCTGCCAAAACTTGACAGCAGTACAGTAATCAATTTTTTCGAAAATCTTCTGCTGTTCAACTCGAAAAGTGCTCAACTAATGAAAGTTAGATAATAACCTGGGGAACATGCATAAAAAATTTCAGCTCAAAATAACGTTCTGGCTACGCACAGGAATGTTTTCAGTTTCAGTCCAGAATCTGTTTTTTGACAGAACTTCCCCAAATATCATCTTCCTCATATTAGAGGCAACCATAAGAAGCGAAACAAGTATATACAAATGACCGGCAATTATAATATGCAATGAATTAGTGATGCCGGCGTACCTCCCCCCAAGCTTAGGCTTTTGGCCTAAGTGGAGATCAATCCCACGGTGCCCATGAGGTGGCGCCTCCGTAATATGATGAAGGAGGATCCTGTCCTTGGTACGAACTGGAGGACGCAGCAGGATATGTGACATTGTACCCAGGGGCGGATCCAGGATTTAAGCATAGGGGGGGTGAAAGAGACAATGGTCACATATGAACTATACTATCTCTATATATGTGTATAAAGTCTAATATAAAGTCATCTTTTTGCAACAAGGCATATGTATAAATTTATTCAAGATATTTGCACGCATGTTTGACAATTGTCGATTTAAATTTGGAACTCCACTTACCTACAAAATTGTAGGTGTTAATCATTTCTACATGAGTGACATAAATTGAATTCGAGTTTTCACCCATACATATGTGGGCCGGAAAATTTAATAGAGTATATTCCCATTCTTCATTTTATTTTTATCTAGAGATGTAGAACAAAACAAAACAAAATATAAATTAGATCTGTATTTTGAATATTAACAAAGCAGAACTAACATATTGACTTTCCCTCGACGATCTGTACAGATTGGTGCTGTATTAGGCGGAAAAGTAGTAACGCAATAAGCAGCAGTACTAAATCGAATGCAGTCGGTATGTTTATGCTTACCTTGAAAAATAATATGGTGTCTATTTCCCCGGCCGGACGAGGGTACGTACGTGCGACGAGCCGGCAACGGCATCAGGGGTGCCTGTCACGAGCTTGCAGCATCCATGCCGGAGTTCAGAAACGGTGGAGGAGATGAAATTGCCGTCAAGTGGCGGCCAATTCCGGACGGTTTCTAATGGCAGTCATGGGCGGCGGCGGCGATTAGTTCACTCGAGGGCTTTGCCGCTCGAGGACGCATATGGAGTTGGATTTCAGGATCGTGGGGCAGTTCTTCTTTTAGGCCATCTGATTCATGTTGGGCTTGGGCCATTTAGCATCAACGCTTGTAGTCCAAGGGTCCATAATAACTAGGATTAGCGTAGATTTTATACTGTGATTAGGCCTGGCCCCTGCCGTAAGTCATTGGGGGTGGCCGAGCGTTGGGGGTGGCCTGGCCCCCGCTCGCCCCCCCTGGATCCGCCTCTGATTGTACCCATCAGAGGGCTTGGCGTCGTCGGAGTCGTGCTGCTGGTGAAAGCCAAGTATCCTCAGCTGCTCATCCACCTCCTCCTTGGAACGCGACCACGGTCTCCTGCGAACACTGAAAAAATTTCGAGCAAGAACAGCAAGAAACTCGGGTTTGAACAATGGTGGTGTGTTTTCCCGTGAAAGAGAGTGGATTGGTAGGTGGATGAGTGAGTGGAGGGCCAGGTGGGGCCCTCACCACAGGGTGGCGCGCCCCCCTCCTTGGCCGCGCCGGCACATGGGGGGCAGCCCTGGGGTGCCCCACTGGTCAACCTCAGGCACTCCCAGGTTGCATTTCGAAAGATAGGACCAGTGATATAATTTTTGTAAATTTTTGAAAAATTCAAAAAATGCACATTTCTGGGTGTTAAAATAACTAATTCAGGACAGAAAAAGATTTTCAAACTTCTAAACAACCAAAGCATTTTGCAAAACAAGTAGTACTACAGCAAGTAAAACTAGTGGAGAAAGAAAGAAATGTTGTTTAGCTCTTCCATGCATTTAAAATATACTTGTTAACAAGGTTGATCAAGTCTTGCCACCAAATAAATTTTACATGTCATAAGAAGAAATAATCCCCAAATCAATCATGTTACCTTATATTGTATTGATATGGATCCAATCACAATAGTTTGATATCCTTCTTTAGGCTCATATATAGGACAATCAATAACTCCCACTTTGATAGATCTCAAATTAGTATTAACTCCATATACTTTATCAATCCTCTTAGGAAAATAAACAGTATGTTCCTTGTCATCAACATTGAAAGTGACTTTTCCTTTATTGCAATCAATAACAGCCCCTGCAGTGTTAAGAAAAGGTCTTCCAAGAATAATCGACATATTATCATCTTCAGGCATTTCCAATACAACAAAATCAGTTAATATTAAGCAATTATGAGCAACTTGAACAGGAACATCCTCACATATACCAACAGGAACAGCAGTAGATTTATCAGCCATTTGCAAATATATATCGGTTGGTATCAACTTATCGAGATCAATTCTCTTGTAAAGAGAAAAAGGCATAACACTAACTCCTGCTCCCAAATCACATAGAGCAGTTCTAACATAATTATTCTTGATGGAACAAGGGATAGTTGGTATACCTGGGTCTCCCAGCTTCTTTGGAACCTTGCCATTGAAAGAATAATTAGCAAGCATAGTGGAAATCTCCTCATTAGGAATTTTCCTTTTGTTTGAGACAATATCTTCATATACTTTGAATAAGGAGGCAATTTAATAGCATCAGTCAAAGGGATTTGCAAAAACAAAGGTTTCATCCAATCACAAAATTTATTATAGTGTTCTTCCTCCTTTGATTTTAGTTTCTTAACAGGGAAAGGCATTTGCTTTTGAACCCAAGGTTCTCTTTCATTACCATGTTTCTTAGCAATAAAATCTTCTTTAGTGTACTTTTTATTTTTAGCATGCTTTTCAGGTTCATCTTCAACCTCATCTTTATCAGAAACATCATTATTATCGTTATCATTATCATGTTAATTACCACTTTCAGTTTCAGCATCAGAAATAGAAATACTATTAGGATCATTAACAGGTTCAAAAGATTCTACAACAGTTTTATGTTTCTTCTTCTTTTTCTTAGAAGGAGCACTAATTTCTTTAGTTTGTTGAGAATCTTGTTCAATTCTTTTAGGATGCCCCTCAGGATATAGAGGATCCTGAGTAGAAACACCACCTCTAGTTGTTACTTCATAAGCATGTTTCTCTTTATGAGTATTTTTTAACAAGTCATTTTGCACTTTAGCGAGTTGATCAATTTGAGTTTGAACCATATGAAAGTGTTTAACAAGCATCTTAACATCATTGGAGGTTCTCTCCACAATATCATGCAATTTACTAATAGCTTGAGAATTTTCCATTAAATGATTCTCTACTCTCATATTAAAGTTATCTTGCTTAACAATATAATTATCAAACTCATCTAAACATTGATCAGGAGGTTTTGAGTAAGGAATGTCTCCTTTATCAAAGCGTTGAAGAGAATGTACCTCAATCGTGGATGAAGGGGGAGTTATCTTACATAAATCTTCTATGGGGGGTAATTCTTCACATCTTCGGATTTAATACCTTTCTCTTTAAGAGATTTCTTGGCTTCCCTCATATCTTCATCATTTAATTTAATCATACCCCTCTTCTTCAATATTGGTGTTGGAGTTGGTTCAGGTGTAGTCCAATCATCATGATTTTGGCTTATTCTAGCCAACAATTCTTCAGCTTCGTCTGGAGTTCTTTTCCTGAAAACACAACCAAGCACAACTATCCAGGTATGCCCTAGACTCAATGGTTAGTCCACTATAAAATATATCAAGTAAGTCATGCTTTTCCAAATCATGTCTAGGCCGAGCTCTAATAAGAGAGCAAAACCTTGCCCATGCTTCAGGCAATTTCTCTCCATCTTCCTGGTCAAAACTATAAATTGTTTGCAATGCAATATGTTGAGCACTAGCAGGAAAGTATTTCCGAAAAAAACATCAAGCAAACCTTTTGGACTATCAATAGAATCAGGAGGCAAACTATTATACCAAATTTTAGCATCATTCTTTAATGAGAAAGGAAAATTTTTAGCAACAAAATAAGTATGCTTCTTAATATCATCAGAAAACAAGCTACTCAAAGTAGAAAGCTCATTCATGTGCTCTACAGCACTTTATTTTTCAGTACCACAAAAAGGTGTTTTCTCAACAATAGATATATGAGATAAATCAAGAGAAAAATCATAATCCTTATCCTTAATGTTTATAGGAGATGTGGCAAATTTAGGATCAGGAGACAGTTTATATCTAACAGCACGTTGTGCAAGAAGCTTTTTAATGTTACTTGCATCAATAGTAGGATTACATTTATCAATAAAATCATCATCAACTTCCACATAATCTTCATCAAGATCATCACTAGAGTGTTCAACAGACTCAGGTGAATTAACAGGTGTAACAGTATTTTCATTAGGAATTTCAGCATTTTCAATTTGTCTAGACCTAGCAATTGTAGCATCTAGAAAAGGACCTAATGAACCATTATCATCAAGCATAGTAGAAGCATCATCAAAATTATCAGAGGAATTTTCAGTTTCAACAGAAGTATCAACACGTGAAGCTTGTGGTGGTGAAACAAGTTGACTTATCACAGATGGTGAATCAAGAGCAGCAGAGGTACTCAGAGTTGTACCTTTTCTTGTAGTGGATGGTAATATGGCGACTTTAGTATCGCGAGGTTTACCCATGATGGAGGATTTGCAGCGAACAATATCAATCCAGGTGAACTTGCAAATAAAGCTATGCTCCCCGGCAACGGCACCAGAAAATAGTCTTGATGACCCACAAGTATAGGGGATCGCAACAGTCTTCGAGGGAAGTAAAACCCAATTTATTGATTCGACACAATGGGAGCCAAAGAATATTTGTAAGCCTTAACAATGGAGTTGTCAATTCAGCTGCACCTGGAAACGTGACTTGCTCGCAAGAGTTTATCAGCAAGCAACAATTTTATAGCGATAGCGTAGTGAAATATAAGCGATACGTAATAAAGACGAGCAGTAGTGATTATAGTAAACAACAGGATTAAAATACCGTAGGCATAGGGATGGATGAACGGAGCGCTGCATGGATAAGAGAACTCATGTAACAATCAAGGCGGGGCATTTGCGAGATAGTAATAAAACAGTATCCAAGTACTAAACAACCATAGGCATGTGTTCCGTATATAGTCGTACGTGCTCGCAATGAGAAACTTGCACAACATCTTTTGTCCTACCAGCCGGTGGCAGCCGGGTGATGACCCACAAGTATAGGGGGTGTATCGTAGTATCTTCGATAAGTAAGAATGTCGATCCCAACGAGGAGCAGAAGGTGTTGACAAGCAGTTTCGATGAAGGATTCACTGTAAATGCTCACAGACAAGTGTTCAAGGGGTTTTGATGTAACAGATGAATAAAGTACAAGTAAGTAAAATGCGAGAGAAATAATTGCAGCGAGTGGCCCAATCTTTTTTAGCACAAAGGACAAGCCGGTTTGTTTACTTATAATGACCAAACGTTCTCGAGGACACACGGGATTTTAGTCTAGTGCTTTCGCTACATACAGCTGATTAATCTTCATTGTTATGATAAGTATTGTGTGGGTGAACCTATGCTAATGTACCGCCCTTCCTAGGACTAATACATACTTGTGATTATACCCCTTGCAAGCATCCGCAACTACAAGAAAGTAATTAAGAATAAATCTAACCACAGCCTTAAACTGCGAGATCCTGCTATCCCTCCTGCATCGATATACCAACGGGGTTTAGGTTTCGTCACTCCGGCAACCCCGCAATTGGCAAACGAGTACAAGATGCATTCCCCTAGGCCCATAAAGGTGAAGTGTCATGTAGTCGACGTTCACATGACACCACTAGAAGAATAACACCACAACTTAAATATCATACCATTGAATATTACTCAACCATAGTTCACTACTAACAGTTAGACTTCACCCATGTCCTCAAGAACTAAACGAACTACTGACGAGACATCATATGGAACATGATCAGAGGTGATATGATGATGAATAACAATCTGAACATAAATCTTGGTTCAACGGTTTCACTCAATAGCATCAATAACAAGTAGAAATCAACACCGGGAGAGTTTCCCCTATCAAACAATCAAGATCAAACCCAAATTGCTACAGCGGTGACGGGGTGCTGCGGTGGAGATGGCGATGATGATGATGAAGATGATGGTGATGGCGATGGAGATGATGTCCAGCTCGATGGTGGTGACGATGGCGTCGATTTCCCCCTCCGGGAGGGAATTTCCCCGGCGGATTCCTGCCCGCCGGAGAGCTCTTTTCTCTCTGGTGTTCTCCGCCCCGCAGAGGCGGCTGTAACTCTTCGTGAGGTACCCCCCGTGGCTTAGGTCTTCGGGACGAAGGGTTTCGCGAAGAAAAGGAGGCGAAAGGGGCTGTGGGGCCCCCACACCACAGGGTGGCGCGGCCGAGCCATGGGCCGCGCCGGCCTGTGGTCTGGCCCCACCTTGGGTCTTCTCAGCTCCCCCTTCTGGCTTCCTTCGTCATCTGGAAAAATAGGATTTTTGGTATAATTTCCTTCCACAGTTGATCTTCCGAAATATTGCGTTCTGACGGTGCTTTTTCTAGCAGAATCCTGGCTCCGGTGCTCGATCCTCCAATAATCATGAAATATGCAAAATAGATGAAATAACATAAGTATTGTGTCCCAATATGAAATATATCAATAAATAACAGCAAATTATGATATAAAATAGTGATGCAAATTGGACGTATCAACTCCCCCCAAGCTTAGACTTCGCTTGTCCCCAAGCGAAACTGAACTCGATAAACAGGACCACATGTTTATGGAGTAAAGAGTCGATAAATAAAATACGGACAAGAAGCATCATATTCATTCACACAAGACATTATAGTAAACAACTTCCTCATATAACTCAATCTTGAAACAAGTATAAGGTAATCACAAATAAAGGTGCATAAGAAATCATAATTGGTGATAGCAAACTTCGTTCTTGGTCAGAGAACAATTAACAGATTATACTTATCTCATTGAGCAGCGCTCTCATGTTAAAGTTTATAAGGCACAACTTGCATACTCAATCATAATGGTCTCCTCATGATCATTGATAACTTGCAAAGCTATATTCATTCAGATAAAACTTGTACTAAACAAGGAAGAATAAAAGACATGATAAAGCAAATCACAATATAATGGTTTGATCACAACCACTCAAATGCTTGCTTGAGATGGAGGGAAATAGGTTTACTGACTCAACATAAAATAAAAGACAGGCCCTTCGCAGAGGGAAGCAGTGATTAAATCATGTGCTAGAGCTTTTTCAGTTTTGAAATCATATAGAGATAATAAAAGTAACATTTTGAGAGGTGTTTGTTGTTGTCAACGACTGGTAGCGGGTACTCTAACCCCCTTGCCAGACAAACCTTCAAAGAGCGGCTCCCATATTATTTTCATTTTATGTGGCACTCCTTCCAACCTTTCTTTCACAAACCATGGCTAACCGAATCCTCGGGTGCCTGCCAACAATCTCATACCATGAAGGAGTGCCTTTTTATTTTAGTTTTATTATGATGATGACACTCCCCCAACCTTTGCTTACACAAGCCATGGCTAACCGAATCCTTCGGGTGCCATCCATCAATCACATACCATGGAGGAGTGTCTAATTAGGTTAATTAGTTTGGGACTGGGAATCCCATTGCCAACTCTTTTTGCAAAATTATTGGATAAGCGGATGAAGCCACTAGTCCATTGGTGAAAGTTGCCCAACAAGATTGAAAGATAAAACACCACATACTTCCTCATGAGCTATAAAACATTGACACAAATAAGAGATACTAAGTTTTGAATTGTTTAAAGGTAGCACATGAAGTATTTACTTGGAATGGCAGAAAATACCATGTAGTAGGGAGGTATGGTGGACACAAATGACATAGGTTTGGACTAAGGTATGGACGCACGAGAAGTATTCCCTCTCAGTGCAGGTTTTTGGCTAGCAAGGTTAAATAGCAAGCATAAGAGTTGAGGGAAACAAACAAATATACATGTGATAGAAACAATCATGCATCTTACTTGTAAGTACAAACAGTTTTAACTTCAGAATACTAAGCTAAGAACTCGATAAGAAAGATAATAACATCTTCTACATGTATTTCCTCTATTCTTCTTAAACTCAAAGTGTTGTTGCTATTGACCATTGCTAAGTTTGCCAAAACCAAATAGATTTACTCAATGCTCCCAAAGTGGTACCAATACTAAAATCAAGATCAATCATATAGTAGAAATTGCAAACTAAAATAAGGTGTGCAATATGTAAATGATAAGACTTCTCATTAATATTTCATAACGATAACTCACACCAAGGGATACATAGATAACCAACTAAAGGAGAGATACTTCCAAACTGCAACCCATCTTATATGATAACTTCCCTACTCATGATATGACACTACTTTACAGTAAAAAGTAGAAGATAGTGATGATATGATACCGCGGCACTCCCCCAAGCTTGGAACAAACCAAGGGGATGCCAATACCGATGATGAATTACTCCTTCGGCGATGGTGGTGATGAAATCCTCCCGCGCTTCTTACAGATCTCTTTCAGCTTCAGTTTCTCAGCTTGGCAATTCTGCACTAAGACTCGAAGAGATTCATTGTTATCTGAAGTTGGTGATGACGACCTTGTAATGTGAATCGAGTGGTATTCCAGCATTCTACGGAGACGGCAATTCTCCTCCTGGAGTATCTCCACTTCTCTTCTTAGAGCCCGATATTGATCACAAAACTCATCGGTAGTCCTTAGAGCTTCTTCCAACACAGGGAAGGAGTCGAGGCTAAGAGCGGGTGGTAAGGGTCCCTGCAAGTTATGAGAAAAAGAACGTCGAGTGTCAACAGATCCCACCAAGATTTGCTTGCTCCCAACAGCTTGCTGCTCTTGTTTTGATGGCACCCTCTTCACTTCTTCCTCCGAAAACCCCTTGCCCTTGTTGTTGGAGGCCATGGTGCTTCTAGACCGAAAACAGATCCTGGCAGAAAACAGCTCGAAACAAAACACGTCGAGAAAACGATATACGGACCTCCAGGGGTCCGGGGGATTATATAGCAAATATTTTCACGACAAAAGGAAAGTACTAGATCGAACCAGAGTCGGAAAGGGGCGACGAGGAGGCCAGACCATAGGGCGGCGCGGGCCCAGGCCAGGCCGCGCCGGCCTATGGTGGCACGCCCTCGTGCGTCTTTTCCACTCCGTTTCGAACTCGTAATTTTTCATATTTTCCAAAAACAGCAAAAATATAGTTCGGAAAGTAAATTGCGAACTTTTCATTACCAGTACTGTTACCTATTCAAAGTCGAGTTCTGGCGGACTGTCAATTTTTCCTTTAATGAAAGCCTCCGGTGTTTCCACTTGAATAATATCAACATCAACATTATAAGAATCACCCGAGATATAATGCTTGAGTCTTTGTCCATTCACCACTTGCGTAGCATTGCCTTGGAGAGAGCTAATTTTAATTGCTCCTGAACGATACACCTCCTCAACAACATATGGTCCTTCCCATTTCGAGAGTAATTTCCCTGCAAAGAGTCTGAGACGAGACCGATACAATAGGACTTTATCCCCAACATTAAACTCTCTCTTGATGATCCTTCTATCATGCCATTTTTTAACTTTCTCTTTAAAGAGTTTAGCACTTTCATAAGCTTCACTTCTCCATTCATCTAGAGAACTTAATTGCAATAACCTCTTATCACCGGCAAGTTTAGGATCTTTATTTAATTCTCTAACTGCCCAATAAGCTTTGTGCTCTAGTTCTAAAGGTAAATGACAAGCTTTCCCATAAACCATTTTATAAGGTGACATTCCCATGGGATTTTTATAAGCAGTTCTATAAGCCCATAGTGCATCCTTCAATTTACTAGCCCAATTCTTTCTAGTTTTATTAACGGTCTTTCCCAAAATAGATTTAATCTCTCTATTTGATAATTCTACTTGACCACTAGTTTGAGGATGATAAGCGGAAGCAATTCTATGATTAATACCATACCTAGCAAGAGTTTTTCTAAAACCTCCATGAATAAAATGAGAACCTCCATCAGTCATAATATATCTAGGCACTCCAAATCTAGGAAAAATAATGTCTAAAAGCATTCTTAAAGAGGTCTCACCATCAGCACTTTTTGTAGGTATGGCTTCCACCCATTTAGTAACATAATCAACAGCAACAAGTATATGAGTGTTACCTTCTGAAGGCGGAAAAGGTCCCATGAAGTCAAATCCCCAACAATCAAATGGTTCAATAACAAGAGTATAATTCATAGGCATTTCATTACGTCTGGAGATATTACCAACCCTTTGGCATTCATCACAAGATAAAATAAACTTTCTCGCATCCTTGAAGAGAGTTGGCCAATAAAAACCTGATTGTAGAACCTTTTGCGCGGTTCTTTCTCCAGCGTGATGTCCTCCATAAGCACTACCATGACATTTACTCAATATCTCTTGTTGTTCATATTCGGAACACACCTTCGCAGAATACCATCCACTCCTTCTTTATATAAGTGTGGGTCATCCCGTAAATAATGCCTCAAGTCATAAAAGAATTTCCTCCTTTGCTGAGCTGAAAAGGTTGGAGGCAAGTACTTGGAAACAATAAAGTTAGCATAATCAGCATACCAAGGACTCTCTCGCGAGCTCACCTTTATTACAGCCAATTGTTCATTTGGAAAACTATCATTAACAGGAACAGGATCATAAGCAATATTTTCCAATCTAGACAAATTATCAAGCAACAGGATTATCAAGCACCTTTCCTATCTACAATATGTAAATCAAATTCTTGCAAAAGAAGTACCCATCTAATAAGCCTCGGCTTAGCATCTTTCTTAGTCATAAGGTATCTAATTGCAGACATGATCAGTATGAATCGTAACTTTTGAATCAACAATATAAGATCTAAATTTATCACAAGCAAAGACTACAGCTAATAATTCTTTTTCAGTTGTAGCATAATTTCTTTGAGCATCATCAAGAGTTTTACTAGCATAATGAATAACATTCAGTTTTTATCTACCCGCTGTCCAAGAACAGCGCCTACAGCAAAATCACTAGCATCACACATAATTTCAAAAGGCAAATTCCAATCAGGAGGTTCAACTACAGGAGCAGTTGTTAAGGCTTTCTTTAGAGTTTCAAAAGCTTCCTTACAATCATCATCAAAAACAAAAGGTACGTCTTTTTGAAGAAGATTAGTAAGAGGCTTTGAAATCTTGGAGAAATCTTTAATAAATCTCCTATAAAACCCATCATGACCAAGAACACTACGAATACCTTTAACATCCCTCGGATAGGGCATCTTCTCAATTGCTTCCACTTTAGCTCTATCAACTTCAATACCTCTCTCAGAAATTTTATGTCCCAATACAATTCCTTCATTAACCATAAAGTGGCATTTCTCCCAATTAAGAACAAGGTTAGTTTCTTCACATCTCTGCAAAACTTTATCAAGGTTTCGCAAGCAACTATCAAAAGAATTCCCATAGATGGAAAAATCATCCATGAATACTTCCACAATACTCTCACAAAAGCCATGAAAAATAGCAGACATGCATCTTTGAAAAGTAGCAGGAGCATTACATAAACCAAAAGGCATACGCCTATAAGCATAAGTTCCATAGGGACAAGTAAAAGTGGTTTTCTCTTGATCTTTAGTTTTAACAGACAATTTGTGAAAACCCGTAATAACCATCAAGAAAGCAAACATGAGTATTTTTAGACAATCTTTCTAGCATTTGATCAATAAATGGTAAAGGGTAATGATCTTTCTTAGTAACTTTATTAACTTTTCGAAAATCAATGCACATTCTATACCCTACAACTACTCTTTGAGGGATGAGCTCATCATTATCATTAGGCACAACAGCTCATTCCTCCTTTCTTGGGAACGCAATGCACAGGACTAACCCATCTACTATCGGCAATAGGATATATAATACCAGCTTCAAGAAGTTTTAATACCTCATTCCTTACCACCTCCTTCATCTTCGGAATTAGACGACGCTGATGTTCAACAACAAGCTTTGCATCATCTTCCATATTAATAGCATGTTGGCAAATAGAAGGAGAAATCCCCATCAAATCATCAAGAGTGTAGCCAATAGCTCCTCGGTGTTTCTTCAATATTTCCAATAACCTTTCTTCCTCAATCTCTCGAAAGCTTAGAACTAATAATAACAGGATATATTTTCTTATCATCAATATGAGCATATTTAAGATTATCGTGCAAAGGCTTTAAATCAAAAACGTGGATCTTCCTTTGGTGGCGGTGTTGTACCCAAATCTTCCACCGGTAAATCATGCTTGAGAATAGGTTGGCGAAGAAAAATTTCCTCAAGCTCATCTCTTTCTTTCCTAAAAACTTCACTCTCGCTATTCTCCAAATGTTGCTACAAAGGATTATTAGGAACAAGAACAATAGATGCACACTGCTCCATTTTAAAATCATCACTAGGCAAATCAGCTTTATAAGGAGTTTTGGTAAATTTAGAGAAGTTAAACTCATAAGATTCACCAGCAAATTTAGTCAAAATTTTCTCTTTCTTGCAATCTATAATAGCTCCACAAGTATTTAGAAAAGGTCTACCAAAAATGATAGGACAATAATCACTAGCAGCAGTAACCAAGTACCAAAAAGTCAGCCAGGATATTTAATCTTACCACATAGAACTTCCACATCTCGGACAATTCCAATTGGAGAGATAGTTTCTCTATTAGCCAGCTGAATAACCACATCAATATCTTCAAGTTCACAAGAATCAATTTCGTGCATAATCTCCGTGTAAAGCTCATAAGGAATAGCAATAACACTTGCACCAATATCACATAAACCATAATAGCAATGATCACCAATTCTAACAGATAGCATAGGAACACTAACTTGTTTGGGTTTATTAGGATGTGAAACAATATTAGAAGCATCTTCACAAAAAATAATATGACCATCCTCCACATTTTCTGTCACAAGATCTTTAACTATTGCAACAGCAGGTTCAACTTTTATTTGTTCTTCGAGTTCTACAGTGTTTCTTTTCACTTTTATGAACCGCACTATTTATAACAGAGTACTCCTTCATTTTAGCAGTGGAAAGGAGTTTTTTCAATATAAGCTTCAGGAATAACATGATCAGCTAGTTTCAACTACAACGCCTTTATTAATAGATAAATCAATTTTATCTTTATACTGGTTCATGATACTTATCAAAATTCTTCTTAGGCAATTCATAATGAGAGGCAAAAGCTTTATAAAGATTTGCAGAGAATCTTGAGAATCAAGACCATATGTAGCACTCATATTACGAAATTTATCAGCATCCATAAAAGTTTCAATGCATTTATAATCATAAATTATACCCGATTCTCTATCCTTGTCGTTCTCCCAACCTTCAGCATTTTCTTGGATCCGATCAAGAAGGTCCCTTTTAAACTCTTCTTTGTTGCGTGTAAATGATCCGGAACAAGAAGTATCCAAGCAAGGTCTTGTCTTGAAAAGAAAGTCTTGCATAGAAATTATCAATAATAACATTACCAGGAAGCTCATGAATGGGGCATTTGAGCATTAAAGACTTCAATCTCCCCCAAGCTTGGGCAATACTTTCTCCATCATGAGGCCAGAAATTATATATGCGGTTACGATCTTTGTGAATTTCACTTGGAGGATAGAATTTGGAATAAAATAAAGGCATAATGTCATCCCAATCAAGAGAATCACCATTCTTCAGCAATTTATACCAATACGCCGCTTTACCAGACAGCGATATAGAGAATAGTTTCTTTCGAACTTCATTCATAGCGATACCTGCACATTTGAATAACCCGCATAATTCATGCAAAAACAGTAAATGATCACCAGGATGGACAGTTCCATCCCCTTCATAGCGGTTATCCATAACACGTTCAATAATTTTCATAGGTATTTTATATGGTATCACTTCCTCACCTGGCGCCTCATCCACTACCGTTGCAGTAGTAGTAGATTTCCCAAATAGAAATTGAAGAGAAGATCTCTCCATAATGACTTATAGCAGCAGTCGTAAATAAAATCAGCACAAACAAGTAAAGGTTTTCCTTACCAATTCCACTTACCAATAGCGCTTAGCTCCCAGGCAACGGCGCCGTAAAAATAGTCTTGATGACCCACAAGTATAGGGGGTGTATCGTTGTATCTTCGATAAGTAAGAATGTCGATCCCAACGAGGAGCAGTAAGGTGTTGACAAGCAGTTTCGATGAAGGATTCACCGTAAATGCTCACGGACAAGTGTTCAGTGGGGTTTTGATGTAACAGTATGAATAAAGTACAAGTAAGTAAAATGCGAGAGAAATAATTGCAGCGAGTGGCCCAATCCTTTTTAGCACAAAGGACAAGCCGGTTTGTTTACTTATAATGACCAAACGTTCTCGAGGACACACGGGATTTTAGTCTAGTGCTTTCGCTACATACAGACTCGATTAATCTTCATTGTTATGATAAGTGTTGTGTGGGTGAACCTATGCTAATGTACCGCCCTTCCTAGGACTAATACATACTTGTGATTATACCCCTTGCAAGCATCCGCAACTACAAGAAAGTAATTAAGAATAAATCTAACCACAGCCTTTAAACTCGAGATCCCGCTATCCCTCCTGCATCGATATACCAACGGGGGTTTAGGCTTCTGTCACTCCGGCAACCCCGCAATTGGCAAACGAGTACAAGATGCATTCCCCTAGGCCCATAAAGGTGAAGTGTCATGTAGTCAACATTCACATGACACCACTAGAAGAATAACACCACAACTTAAATATCATACCATTGAATATTACTCAACCATAGTTCACTACTAACAATTAGACTTCACCCATGTCCTCAAGAACTAAACAAACTACTCACGAGACATCATATGGAACATCATCAGAGGTGATATGATGATGAATAACAATCTGAACATAAATCTTGGTTCAACGATTTCACTCAATAGCATCAATAACAAGTAGAAATCAACACCGGGAGAGTTTCCCCTATCAAACAATCAAGATCAAACCCAAATTGCTACAGCGGTGACGGGGTGCTGCGGTGGAGATGGCGATGATGATGATGAAGATGATGGTGATGGCGATGGAGATGATGTCCAGCTCGATGGCGTGACGATGGCGTCGATTTCCCCTCCGGGAGGGAATTTCCCCAGCGGATTCCCGCCCGCCGGAGAGCTCTTTCTCTCTCGGTGTTCTCCCGCCCCGCGAGGCGGCCGTAACTCTTCGTGAGGTACCCCCGTGGCTTAGGTCTTCGGGACGAAGGGTTTCGCGAAGAAAAGGAGGCGAAAGGGGCCGTGGGGCCCCCACACCACAGGGTGGCGCGGCTGTGCCATGGGCCGCGCCGGCCTCGTGGTCCGGCCCCACCTTGGGTCTTCTCGGCTCCCCCTTCCGGCTTCCTTCGTCATCCGGAAAAATAGGATTTTTGGTATAATTTCCTTCCACAGCTTGATCTTCCGAAATATTGCGTTCGACGGTGCTTTTTCTAGCAGAATCCCGGCTCCGTGCTCAATCCTCCAATAATCATGAAATATGCAAAATAGATGAAATAACATAAGTATTGTGTCCCAATATGAAATATATCAATGAATAACAGCAAATTATGATATAAAATAGTGATGCAAATTGGACGTATCACCGGGCTTCTAGGGAAACTATCAGTAATTAGCCAATACACAAGGTGTATCTTTATCTTCATGGCATCCATACTTGAATCCAGCACATGGAATACAAGTAGTTCCTATGGAATATTCCTTCATATAAACTCGATGAAAACATTAGTCCATAGGGGTTTTCATTAATTACCAAAACCACACATAGGGGCAATATACCCTTACAATCTCTCCCATTTTGGTAATTGATGACAACCACAATAAGAGGGTTTATATAATGAATATTAGAAACAAGTACGCAACTTATCCGAGAATAAGTTGTATACAAGAGGTTGTATTTGATATGGTCAAGTAACACAAAGCTACTATCCCATATCAAAACCAACTCTACTCACACAACTACAACTAATGCAAGGGATGTGAGTAGAACCAATATATATCGAGCAAACTCCCCCCACAATGTATGCACGTGTGATGAACATGAATTCATTGCATACATTGTCAAGATTAACCTTTGGGACAATTTACATTATATATATAAACAACCATGGAAGACATAATAAATATGGAATGCATGAGAGGCAGAACACTTAAGCACAAACCAAACTTAAGTATAAAACCATTCCCTTAAACCCTCTAAACTTCTCCCCCATTGGCATCAAGTGCCAAAATGGGAGAAAAATTTAGAAAGACAATTGTTGTGGGTATACTTCATTGGTGTACCATCGACAATGCCTAGATCCGGCAAGCCCGGGTGGCCCACAGATGGTGGTGTGGCATGTGGCCCATCGGGCGGCCCAGTTGTTGTTGATCATGTCGGATGAAGTCCAGCCCAGGATAGGGAAGCCGGATCCTAACCGACCTTCGGAGGAGGCCGAATCCGTGAAGGCCCATGAGGAACCCGGATCCAGTACGATGTAGATGGAAGGCAGATCCTTGACGTACACGGCAAGACATTGTGTTGTAGTTAGGCAACCTGTAATCCGGCTAGGACTCTCCATGTAAACCCTAGATCCGTGCGCCTTTATAAGCCGGATCCCGGAGCCCTAGAGGCACAACCACAACTCATTGTAACAACGCGAAAGCGCCCAGATAATTCTAGACAAGCAGCAGTAGGCCTTGCCATCGTGCAGGTGATCCGAAGCTGGGTAAATCGCTGATGTCTACGCACGCTTCTATTCCTGCAGACAGTGTTGGGCCTCCAAGAGCAGAGGTTTGTAGAACAGCAGCAAGTTTCCCTTAAGTGAATCACCCAAGGTTTATCGAACTCAGGGAGGTAGAGGTCAAAGATATCCCTCTCAAGCAACCCTGCAATTACGATACAAGAAGTCTCTTGTGTCCCGAACACACCTAATACACACTTGTCAGATGTATAGGTGCACTAGTTCGGCAAAGAGATAGTAAGATGCAAGTGATATGGATGAATATGAGTGGTAATAACAATCTGAAATAAATATGGCAGCAAGTAAACATGCAGTAGAACAGTAAGTAAACGGTGATTCGATATTTGGAAACAAGGCCTAGGGATCATACTTTCACTAGTGGACACTCTCAACAATGATCACATAAATAAATAACTTCTCTTCTCTTGTGCTACTTTCTAACACTCTCTTGTTGGATAATAAACACCATTCATTGTGTAGGGCTACGAGAGCACCCTCAAGCCGGAGTAAACAAGCTCCACAACTTCATAAAGGAAACACACACGATGCGCACACCGTCACCATCACACCGTGGAGAGTGAATCCGGAGTTCATATTAAAGTAGCCTCTAGAGTGTATAATAGTGCTACTCTGGATAACTCTCCTAATGGGATCACTAATCGTGTAGTGGCTACAAAAGCTCCGCTCAGAGTTCATCAAGTACTTGACAAACACCACTCATAGGGATATCCACGTCAAATCATAAATCCAAGATAATATATTTATCATAGTGATAGTTAACTTCATAATCTACAACAGATCACAATCATAACCTACGCCAAGTACTACATGATGCACACACTGTCCTCTTTACATCATGGAGGAGGAATAGACTACTTTAATAACACCACTAGAGTAGCACATAGATGATATTCAACTAGATCACAAAGCTCATGATCACATAAAGATCACATGAGAGAGAGATGAACCACATAGCTACCGGTAGAGCCCTTAGCCTCGAGGGAGAACTACTCCCTCCTCATCATGGGAGACAGCGATGGCGATGAAGATGGCGATGGAGTCGATGGAGATGGCTTCCGGGGGCAATTCCCCGTCCCGGCGGCGTGTCGGAACAGAGACTTCTGTCCCCCGAACTTGGCTTCGCAATGGCGACGGCTGCGTGACTTTTCTCGTATCGTGGCTTATCTCCTTAGGGTTTTCGCGACGGAGAGACTTTATAGGCGGAAGGGCAGCCTCGGAGGGGTCCTGGGGGACCCACACAATAGGGGGGCGCCCCCCCTTGGCCGCACCGCCATGTGGGGTGGGCCCCCCTTGGCTCCCCTCTGGCCCCTCTTCGGTGCTCTGGAACCTTCCGTGAAATATAAGATCGTGGGCTTTTGTTTCGTCCAATTCCGAGAATATTTCCTATGTAGGATTTCTGAAACCAAAAATAGCAGAAAACAGGAACTGGCACTTCGGCATCTTGTTAATAGGTTAGTTCCGGAAAATGCATAAAAACATTATAAAGTGTGAGCAAAACATGTAGGTATTGTCATAAAACTAGCATGAAACATCAAAAATTATAGATACGTTGGAGACGTATCAAGCATCCCCAAGCTTAGTTCCTACTCGCCCTCGAGTAGGTAAACGATAACAAGAATAATTTCTGAAGTGACATGCTACTTACATAATCTTGATCATACTATTGCAAAGCATATGAGATGAATGAAGTGATTCAAAGCAATGGTAAAGATAATGACTAAACAACTGAATCATATAGCAAAGACTTTGCATGAATAGTACTTTCAAGACAAGCATCAATAAGTCTTGCATAAGAGTTGACTCATAAGGCAATAGATTCTTAGTAGAAGGTTTTGAAGCAACACAGAGGAAGATATAAGTTTCAGCAGTTGCTTTCAACTTGTAACATGTATATCTCATGGATAGTTGTCATCATAAAGCAATATAACAAGTGCAATAGGTAAACATGTAAGAATCAATGCAATAGTTGACACAAGTGTTTGCTTCTAAGATAGAAAGAAGTAGGTAAACTGACTCAACATAAAGTAAAAGAATGGCCCTTCGCAGAGGGAAGCATGGATTACTATTTTTGTGCTAGAGCTATTATTTTAAAAACATAGAAACAATTTTGTCAACGGTAGTAATAATTCATATGTGTTATGCATAAGACATCCTATAAGTTGCAAGCCTCATGCATAGAATACCAATAGTGCTCGCACCTTGTCCTAATTAGTTTGGATTTACATTGATTATCATTGCATAACATATGTTTCAACCAAGTGTCACAAAGGGGTACCTCTATGTCGCTTCGTACAAAGGTCCAAGGAGATAGATCGCATTTGATTTCTCGTTTTTGATAAATCTCAACTTAGGACATCCATACCGGGACAACATAGAAAACGAGATAATGGACTCCTCTTTAATGCATAAGCATTCAACAACAGATAATATTCTCATAAGAGATTGAGGATTGATGTCCAAACTGAAACTTCCACCATGATACAAGGCTTTAGTTAGCGGCCCAATGTTCTTCTCTAACAATATGCATACCCAAACCATTTGATCATGATAAATCACCCTTACTTCAGACAAGACGAACATGCATAGCAACTCACATGATATTCAACAAAAGTGTAATAGTTGATGGCGTCCCTAGAAACATGGTTACCGCTCAACAAGCAACTTATAAGAAATAAGATACATAAGTAACATATTCAATACCACAATAGTTTTTAAGGCTATTTTCCCATGAGCTATATATTGCAAAGACAAGGAATAAAATTTTAAAGGTAGCACTCAAGCAATTTACTTTGGAATGGCAGATAAATACCACATAGTAGGTAGGTATGGTGGACACAAATGGCATAGTTTTTGGCTCAAGGATTTGGATGCACGAGAAGTATTCCCTCTCAGTACATTTGGCTAGCAAGGTTGTTTGAAGCAAACACAAGTATGAACCGGTACAGCAAAACTTACATAAGAACATATTGCAAGCATTATAAGACTCTACACTATCTCCTTGTTGTTCAAACACTTCACCAGAAAATATCTAGACTTTAGAGAGACCAATCATGCAAACCAAATTTCAACAAGCTCTATGGTAGTTCTTCATTAATAGGTACAAAGTACATGATGCAAGAGCTTAAACATGATCTATTTGAGCACAACAATTGCCAAGTATCAAATTATTCAAGACAATATACCAATTACCACATGAAGCATTTCCTGTTTCCAACCAAATAGCAATAAATGCAGCAGCTTTTAACTTTAGCCATGAACATTAAAAGTAAAACTAAGAACACCAGTGTTCATATGAACGAGCAGAGCGTGTCTCTCTCTCACACAAGCATGAGTTTATTCGGAGAATGAAATA
Organism: Lolium rigidum; assembly: GCF_022539505.1. NCBI lineage: Eukaryota > Viridiplantae > Streptophyta > Magnoliopsida > Poales > Poaceae > Lolium > Lolium rigidum. The sequence goes on along the minus strand of NC_061510.1, from coordinate 53,785,197 downwards.
ACAAAACGAAAATAAAAGCACACAGACGCTCCAAGTAAAGTACATAAGATGTGACGGAATAAAAATATAGTTTCACTAGAGGTGACCTGATAAGTTGTCGATGAAGAAGGGGATGCCTTGGGCATCCCCAAGCTTAGATGCTTGATTCTTCTTGAAATATGCAGGGATGAACCACGGGGCATCCCCAAGCTTAGAGTTTTCACTCTTCTTGATCATATTGTATCATCCTCCTCTCTTGACCCTTGAAAACTTCCTCCACACCAAACTCAAAACAAACTCATTAGAGGGTTAGTGCATAATCAAAAATTCACATATTCAGAGGTGACATAATCATTCTTAACACTTCTGGACATTGCACGAAGCTACCACTACAAGAAATCGGTCATGTAAGGACGTCCTTCATAAGACGTTTTTCAGTTCGTCTTTACGTGCGAGACTAAGAAAAAAAAATCGTGTGGTAAAGACGTATTTTGAGACGCTGTACAAATCGTCTGCTCCGTGAGGTGAGAGCATGAGGCCAACTCAATATCCCTGTCCCACCGTTCTCCACAACAAAAGAAAAAAAACTTTGTCTTTCCCAACTACTCTGACGGATCGGGGGCATGTGAAACCTAGGAGCGCCGCCGCCGGTTTGATCTCACCCCCAACGACCTCTCCGTACGCCCTTCTTCAGAGGTATTTCGTTGTCTCCTCCTCCCCCTCTTCTCCACTGCCTTATCTCCCTTGCATCGCTAGCTGACCGTCGTTGTTCTTGCCGCCCGCCTTGAATTGCAGTTCTGCAGCCCTCCTGTCTTCCATGATGTTCATCCATGAGCGCCTAGATCTGGTGGTGCGGATCTTTTTTCATCACCGGCACAAGTGGTCAACGGCTCTCCAACAGCCATTTGTTTGTCAACTGCTTGTTGATTTGCGTAACTGGCTGTTTTAGAGGCATCGAGCGCTCACTTCATCAGGTTTGGTACGGTTTGTATTCAATGTTATATACAGGTAGGGACGTAGGGTGCTCCCTAGATTCAATGGAATAAAATTGCTTTCTCTTTTGAGTTCATTGCTACAACATAGAATGAGATTTTTATAAAGTCTAAAATTAAGCAGTCATTGGTAGATCGTTGTTGCTACAGATATACAAGCACATAAGTTATTGAATATTTTCATGTATTTGTATGTCGATGTATATATATGTTGATGCTTGATTAACTCAGTCTTATCTATTCCTGCATTTCAAGTATTTCACTTCGATTCTGTTGTTAGTATCTAGACTTAATTTAGAAGTCATAGATGTGAACCATACAATCTATTTGTTTTTATTATTCTTCGACCTTAATATATAGACTTTATATTCCATTATTCTCCAGCTTCTGTAGATTATTTGCATTTCTAATTTAGCCATTGTTGTGAACTAAAAGATTTGCTCCTTCAGCATGATGAACTCACAAAGGCAATGCTAAGGTACATTCCAGTTTGTTTTCTTCTAAGTTTGAAGCATGTTTCATCATATACCATGGGCAATTATCTAATCCTCTAAAGTCTTATTTATTTAACTGCATCCATATATGTAATAATCTTCTTAAGACTTTCTTATTCAATCAAGTACATAACAAAATATCGTTTTTGATGTACATGCTTCACACGCTGAATCCTTAGTGGGGTGTCTAAACTAAGATCTACTTATCTTTAGTTTTCTACAAGTAAGCACATGTTTTCTACAAAAGTAAGCACATGTTTTCCACGGAATTAGGCTCTACTTATCTTTTGTTTTATACACAAGTAACCAACTCTTTCCGTACGGCTATTAAGCATTTGGTAATTGCTTTTCTTGCAGCAGACCGATTGGTATGCAAGAATATACCAATGTGAATAGATGGTGCTCCATTAGGTGAATGAGAATACTTCTCCGATGGCAAAACACCCATGGTACGTGCTCCATTCGTGAATGTGGAAAGTAGAACTTCTATTGGAATTTACTACCGGATAATTTATTTATGTTTTTGTGTACGAGTGAAATTATTTTTGATGGTTTTTAAGCAACAACACGAGAACACAGCAAGGAAAACAAGCGATGAGCGGCGACGGAGAGCTGATGTACCATTTCTGCATGCGGAAGCTTGTAGAGATATTCCGACTACTAGAAGAAAATGTATAAGATATAGAGGATTTTTCCTGGTTAAGTTTGTAATTATTTCATGAAAATGTACAAATCAGATGTAAAGTATTGTTGTGCTCAATCAATAAAGTTTTTTTCTTCAAAATAATGCACTGTACTTTTCTATTATATTATCGTGTCTGATAGCATGTACATTACTATCCTAGTACGTGGAAGTAATCTGTCTCCAACGATAAAATAAATATTTCTATTTAAAAGTAAAAATTGACTTAAGATTCTTTGGGACGCAAGAACATACCGTAAAGACGATATGTGGTGGAAATTAGCACAACGTCTTTATAGTGATAAGCACGCTTTATGGACGTCTCATGCCATATAAAGACGCTTCTAATACGTCTTTACAAAATTTGAGACGGTGCATAAGGAGACGCTTCTACGACGCTTTACATAAGCGGCTCTACAAGTGTGTAGGGATGCTTTAAAGCGTTTTAAGCACCTAAATTGAGCGTCTCTATGTGTCGTTTATGTTGTAGTGTACTGGAAGTTAATGGAACAAAGAAATCCATTCAACATAGCAAAACAGGCAATGCGAAATAAAAGGCAGAATCTGTCAAAACAGAACAATCCGTAAAGATAATTTTTTCAGGGGCACTTAACTTGCTCAGATGAAAAAGCTCAAATTGAATGAAAGTTGCGTACATATCTGAGGATCAAGGACGTAAATTGGCAGATTTTTCTGAGTTACCTACAGACGGGGCTACTCAATTTCGTGACAACAAGAAATCTGTTTCTGCGCAGTAATCCAATTTTAGTATCAACCTTACTATCAAAGACTTTACTTGGCACAACAATGCAATAAAATAAAGATAAGGAGAGGTTGCTACAGTAGTAACAACTTCCAAGACACAACAAAACAGTAGCAAAATAAACACATGGGTTATCTCCCAAGAAGTGCTTTCTTTATAGCCATTAAGATGGGCTCAGTAATTTTAATGATGCACTCGCAAGAAATAAGAGTTGAAGCAAAAAAGAGCATCAAAAGGCAAGTATGAAACAAATTTAAGCCTAACCCACTTCCTATAAAAAGGAAGCTTGTTCACAAATAAATTCATGAAGAACAAAGTGACAAGCATAGGAAGATAAAGCTCGAGTAACTTCAAGATTCTCAACATAAAGAGGGGAAACTTAATATTATTAAGATGCGTATAACCATGTTTCCTTCTCTCATAATAACTTTCAGTAGTATCATGAATAAACTCAACGATATAACTATCACATGAAACATTCTTATCATGAGTTACATGCATAAAATTATTACTCTCCACATAAGCTTAGTCATTACTATTAATTGTAGTGGGAGCAAATTCAACAAAGTAGCTATCATTATTATTCTCATCACCATAATCATCAAATATAGGAGGCATAGTATAATCATAATAAACTTTATCCTCCATAGTAGGTGGCACCAAAATACCACTATCATTATAATCATCATAAATGGGAGGCAAAGTATCATCAAAGTAAATTTTCTCCTCCATGCTTGGGGGACTAAAAATGTCACAACCAGCTTCCCCAAGCTTAAATTCTTCCATAGCATTAGCAATAATAGTGTTCAAAGAGTTCATGCTAATAACACTGCTACAACTATTTTGCAAACAAAGTTCCATGGGTTTTTTAATTCTCTCTTCAAACACCTCATGTCCTAACTCAAGATAGATACTATAAAGATCTCTAATATTTTTGTTGTTTTCCATTAAGCCTAACTAGTGTAAACAAGAAACAAAAAGATATAATTGCAGGATCTAAAGGAAATAGCTTCGAGCACTCACACACCGGCAACAGTGCTAGGAAATAGCTTAGTAGTCGGAGGATGTGAATACCTTTTACCTTACCTCTCCGGCAACGGCGCCATAAAATAGCTTGATGTCTACGCACGCTTCTATTCCCGTAGACAGTGTTGGGCCTCCAAGAGCGAGGTTTGTAGAACAGCAGACAAGTTTCCCTTAAGTGAATCACCCAAGGTTTATCGAACTCAGGGAGGTAGAGGTCAAAGATATCCCTCTCAAGCAACCCTGCAATTACGATACAAGAAGTCTCTTGTGTCCCCAACACACCTAATACACTTGTCAGATGTATAGGTGCACTAGTTCGGCAAAGAGATAGTAAGATGCAAGTGATATGGATGAATATGAGTGGTAATAACAATCTGAAATAAATATGGCAGCAAGTAAACATGCGATAGAACAAGTAAGTAAACGGTGATTCGATATTTGGAAACAAGGCCTAGGGATCATACTTTCACTAGTGGACACTCTCAACAATGATCACATAAATAAATAACTTCTCTTCTCTTGTGCTACTTTCTAACACTCTCTTGTTGGATAATAAACACCATTCATTGTGTAGGGCTACGAGAGCACCCTCAAGCCGGAGTAAACAAGCTCCACAACTTCATAAAGGAAACACACACGATGCGCACACCGTCACCGTCACACCGTGGAGAGTGAATCCGGAGTTCATATTAAAGTAATCTCTAGAGTGTATAATAGTGCTACTCTGGATAACTCTCCTAATGGAATCACTAATCGTGTAGTGGCTACAAAAGCTCCGCTTGGAGTTCATCAAGTACTTGAAAAACACCACTCATAGGGATATCCACGTCAAATCATAAATCCAAGATAATATATTTATCATAGTGATAGTTAAGTTCATAATCTACAAGAGATCACAATCATAACCTACGCCAAGTACTACATGATGCACACACTGACCTCTTTACATCATGGAGGAGGAATTGTTGCCTGCCAAAACCCACCGGCGAGCAGCGACGGGCAACACGGAGAGCCGGGAGGCTCCCAGGACTGCTGGTGGGCCCTGGTCCCTCGGGCGACGGCCCGCAAAACTCCGGCACACGTCCAGGCTAATGCGAGGGCGTGCCACCTGACCTATACGTGGTCAGGAAGGTGACGGATTGCTTCAATTAGTTTCCTGCATGGCAGACACGTAAACATTAAATACGAGCCCCGATCGGCTCTCAGGTTACCCTGTGAATCGGCTCAAAGAGCCGATTGACCCATGGTTCACGTTGGATTTACGTTAACATGGGGATCCTGCTTTATCAATACCAAGTTAAATCAATCTACGATTGTCTAGGGTTTTCACCGCATAACCGGAACATCCTACGCGTAGTTGAGCCTGGCAGATACGAAAGATAATAGAAAACTAGTCCTAAAAGAGGCCTAAAAACCAACATAACGTCGATTCCCGGAACAATCCCTCTAGGATCAGCAAACCATACCTTACGCACTACTGGATCGTTCAACCCGTTTGCAAGGCCTAACCATGCGGATATCAAACTAATCCTTGGAGAACAAGGAACAACTACAACAGATCAGATCTACTAAATAAAGATTAAGCAAGATGCTGCCCTTACATCCAAGATAGGTGCAAAGGCAGCTAGATATTGAGGGGCAGCATAGCTAAGCAAGCATATCAGAAAAGTATCAACGTCAACCCCAAAACATCTACGATAACGGTATTGCTCGCCATCAAAAAGGCTTCAGAACGAGCAACACCAAACAACGAATAAACTGATACTGCCTAGATCGCAAGATGCGATCTAGGCAGCATGTCGCTTACCCGGAAGAAACCCTCGAAACAAGGGGTGGCGATGCGCCTAGATTGGTTTGTTGTGAACGTGATCATCCTCCTTTCTCAATAACCCTAGGTACATATTTATAGTCCTTAGACTTTCTATCTTTGGAATAAACCTAGATGTGCACGACTAAACTCTATCTCCTAATTCTAAACTAAAACGTGATCTACTATAATGTACAGATACACGGGCAATCTAGCCCAAACTCCCGCACGAGGCCGATTCAAAGACACTTTATGTGCATGTCCTCTAAGCCCGTCTCAATCATGGCCCATCTCCTGCTTCGGCTAAATTCTGGTGATAACACATGCCCCCCTGGTTTTGGCAATAATAATTCCAAAACCACTCTGTTTTCCTTCATCGGGTTACGCGTTGCAGAGCAGAACCGCTTCAGTGTCTTTCCATCATGATGCCTTGTCTTCTCAACTTCTCCGTACTGCACAATTGACAGTTTTGGCACCGCACCCTTGAAAACTGCCCAAGCATTGAATCACCTCCCACTATATCCCCTTTATTTAAACTCACCCGAGCAGTTCGCCTCCTCATCCTCTGTTCCGCATTAGCAATCGGAAAAAACCCTCCTCTGCACCATGGATTCCTCCTCCTCTGCCTCTTCGGGTCTCTCCTTCCAATCCTCCTCCTCCAGCGAGCCGGCGCCGGAGTACGACCCAATAGCGGCGTACGAGGCCCGCGCCCCAGAGTGGTGGGACGAGAGGGATTGGGACTTCACCGTCGGGTCAGAGGATGACGAATCCTTGACCGACGGGGAGGATAACCTCCAGTTCCTCGTGGACGGGGAGTGGGAGGAGGAGAGCGACGACGACGCCTTCTCCTGGGGCGCGGACCTCTCCTCCGATGAGGAGGATGAAGCGGAGGACGACACCTCCTCCGACGACTACCCACCGGTGAAGCGCTTCCGCGCCGGGTCGAAGGACGACGACGACGACGACGAAGAATACGCCCCTGCCGGCGGCTTCAGCAGCAGCGACGAAGACGTCGCCGGCAGCAGCGCCGATAGCGGCGAGGACGGCGACGACGAGGGCAGCGACGGCCCCTAGATTAGGGACTACTAGAATAGGACTAGTAGTAGTACATTAGGCAGCAGATCTTCCTTTTGTGAGCAATCGGCTCTTCTTGTAAAAATCCTCCTTTAATCAATGAAGAATGCTTCGGTTTGATTTTCCCGATTGTCAAAATAGGTCAACGCACAAAGAGCCGATGGCAACGCATCGGCCTTTTACCATGACACGTCAGTAAGGCTAGACTCAGTTACCCCTTTAGACCGGTCCAAGCGGTCATTCCCCCAAATTTCAAACGGTAACCTGCGACCTTCCAGCGAGGAACAAACTCAGATCCCCAATTGCCCATCGAGCAGATTCAACTCGCGGCAACGCGAATCCCAGATCCCCAACCGCGCAGATTCATCTCCGCCGGCGAATCAGATGGCGGAATCGTCCAACGCCAACGCAACGGTCTCTGGCCTGAAGGTAATCCTTAACTGCCCCTCGCCATCCGAGCATAGTGTTAGAACTAATAGCAAACATCTGAATTAATGCTTTATTCCACCATTAATTTTAGGTATCAGACATTCTGTTGCCGCATCCCTCTCTTCCAAACTCCCTTTGTCTTGGCCCCCGTTCTGTCGAGAGTCCTGCCCATCTGATTTCTTGCGAGGCCAATAGGATCCCTTTCGTGAGCCAAAATTTAGATCTAACTTCTTGGGCCGACTGCTTACGAGCCTGGCCTAATCCTCCTGAAGATTGGGTTTCCTGGTATAGTAGAGTATCCAAAACTTACCAATCCACATGGGAAACCACAGGAATAGCCGATGCCCTGTCTTTATCATTGTCTCCCCTTGAGAAGCATGAAAACCTTCTAAAAACCATCGGCTACTTCTGGTCTGATGCTCTGAACTGCTTCATGTTTGGCCACGGCCCCATGACACCAACTCTGCTAGATGTGGCAATGATCACTGGTCTAGACATTACATCTCCCAGCCCCTCTGCTTTTATGTTGCCAAGGGTTCCTTTCAAACTCTCTTCCAAAACAGAGTGCACAAACTGGGGTGCTTACCTTCGACGCCACATGAAAAATAAAGGCCATGTAACAGAGAAAGAACACACGGCCTTCCTAAATTTCTGGTTGGAACACTTCATATTCTGTGGCCCTTCACTTGCTCCGACCAAGAATTATCTTCCCTTGGCCTATGAACTTGCCGTGAGGCACCCAGCCTTGGCCTCGGCAAACTGTTCCTTGGAGAGGTCTATCGATATCTCCAACTAATGTCCGTCAAATTATTCTCCCAACAGACAGTCAAAACAGAGAGGTCCCCGGTGGTTCATTCAGCTATGGGCTCAGCTGTATTTCCAGAACCATATCCCAAACTTCCCACCTTTGGCTACTTGCACCTTTCCAGACGCTAACGGGAAGCAGATCCGATGCACCAGCTGGGAAGCAGATCCGATGCACCAGCTACGGCCAAGCCTTGTATAGCCTTCCAGGTAGTAGACTGATCCCCAAGGAAGCATCAAAGTGGTTCAGCATTTTCTTCCAAGGCCTGGACAATCCCCTCTTCCTTCCTTACACGGAGTCTGAAAATTTTGAAAACCCAGTCTCCTTCAGGCTAGACAGCTTTGCCGATGACACCAGCACCCGGCAATTGTATTCCACCATGATCCGTCCCTGCTTCCTACCAGTTGGCATGAGCACATCAAACAGAATCATCAAACCTGGTTATGAGTCATATCAGCCGGTCGTAGCAGCCCGACAGTTTGGTCTTGGGCAGGTGTCTCCCCATTTCTTCCTCCACCACTTAACAGAGAGCAGAGCTGACTTGCCCGATCTCCTCACCGGTCAGAGGTGCTACTCTTTCTTTGATGCTCTAGCCATCCCAGTCCCTAACAATCTCTCTTTCACCTCGTCAACCGATGGTTTTGAGACATGGTGGCCAATGTGGAAAACTCATGCCTTCAGGAGAGCTCTGGGACCGTTGCTGAAACAACTCGATGCTGAATATAACATCCCCATAGAACAGGTACTACCACTCGCAAACTTTCTTGAAGTGGCTTACAATGATTTTTATAACCTTGCTCTGTCTCCTTGCAGCAACAAGATGGTCCAGAACCTACACATGATGACGGCTCCCCTTTTGAATTCTTCCCACCGGCTCCTGTGGTCCTCTTCTGCAAAAGCTCGCCACCTTTGAAAAAGGTTTTGATGCAGAGCCAGCCGATCTCACTAAAATCGGCTTCCAAGAGCAAAGCATCTCCCGGGCCAGCTGCCCCCCGAGCCTCAACCAAGGCGAGAACGACGGTGAGGAAAGTAGCCGTCAGGAAAACTTTGAAGCGCCGGAGCCCTTCTCCAGATCAAGAGAGCTTGCATGTACGTTGATCCATGCCTCGACCGATTTCATCTACCCTTATGGGCTTCGCAAACATGCTTGTGCTTACTAACTCTTCTTTTATAGGCCTCCACCGAAGACAACTCCGGTGAGGAAACACAATCCAGTCGAGGGGATTCGAGCTCGAGTAACTCGGGAAAATCACCACGCGAGCCAGCCGGACTTGCCACCATCGGCTTCCGGAGAAAGGCCGGTTCCTGAACCTGATGTCCCCCAAGCTCCAATCAAAGCGGGGCAAGGCAGCCTACGCACAAAGAGCCGATGCACCAAGAGGACTCGAAAGGAACCGCGAGCCCCTTCATCAAACCAGGAGGCTTCTAATGTAACTACCCTCCATACTCTCCCCGGCTCATCTTTCATGCTAATCCATTGCTGCTCGCATCGGCTAATCACCTCCTTTGCAGACTGATGACACTTCTAGTGGGGGAGTCGAGGAAGTGCTGATGCCCTCCGCAAGCCTGGGTCCAGTAATCCCTGAAGGTGCCGTTGGCAAGGTCGCCAATTTGGCCAAGTCCCCAGCAGAAACACAAGAGCCGATTGCCTCATCATCGGCTGTCCCCCTGGTCTCCGGAGAGGTATACTTCTTTCGTTCGGCTTACCCTTCCTTTCTGCTGCATACTGACGCTGTTTCTGTTTGTCAGGGTTGTGGCCTCTTGGGCTTGCTAACGTTCGACCCTGAATCCATCGAACCGGCTCCTTCTACGGCATGCGATGAACCACGACCCAGCGCTGTCCTCCGTCAATTTCACCATCTCAAAGCCCTGCTTTCCTCCCTGATCGAGACATTGGTCGAAGACCCCGAGGAAGTGAAGAGTGTTCTTGAAGAAATCCAGCACCACCTCCCGGTAACGTTGCAGGTGAAACTTTGGCCAGTTGTGACTCTGTCTGCCTACAGGTCAAGGGTGAAGTTAGCTTGTTAGCGAATCGAGCTACGCCATGCCCAACTTCCGTTGAAAGCCGATATTGCAGACAAATGTCAGCGGCTCAATGAGAAAAAGGCGGCCTTGGATGCCAAAACTGACACCTCTGTCAGCACCACCGAACTTGAGACCTTGCGGAAGGAACTGGAGGACCTTGAAGAGAGGGTCCGGGCAACCAAGCTGCTTATTCATGATAAGGAAGCTCTTATTGCCCGCTCCCAAGAGGAAGCAGAAGGCCTCAAAGCTCAACTGAAAACTGATCTGGCAGAAATACGGGCCCTGAACAAACAGCTAGTGACGGGCGAGGACGAAGATGACGAGGCCGAGATCGCCGAGGTGGATCGTGTCCATGCTGACGCCCTCCGTGCCTTCGAGGCATTCCTTCAGTAGAGCTTATCCATGTAACCTGATACTTGCTCATAACCTTTAGAGTCGATGACTGTGCATTGGCTTTTGTACTAATACCTGCTCGTAACAGTTTGTACTTCTAAAGTCGATGGCTGCGCATCGGCTATTTTATTCTAAAGTCGATGTCTGTGCATCGGCTGTGCTTGCGTCCTGTTGCTTTGTATTTTTTTTTACTGGCCGATTTCGTGCATCGGCCCCCATATTTCACTGTCCGTCATCCCATATTAGGTGCCCCCCGAGCCGAATCTTTCAAGTAATTGAAGATATCGGCTTTCCCGTTATCCGATTCCAGGAACTGTACCTGAACATCGGCTCCACCTGCTACGTCCTTGTAGCCTGACGCCATCCGTGCGAGATTGTTTGCCTCGGTATTCTTTCAACAAAGCTATCATCAGGCCCCTTAGATGCGGATCTAACTTTTTGCTGATAAATGTTGGTCGTGGCTTATCCCCAGGACCAATGTCAATTTCTTCTAGCTCATCAGCCGATGTAAACCCATATCCTAGCTTCCCGTCGCCTGCTAGATCAATGCTGAACACATGCAAAACGTATGGTGAGAATAATTTGGGCCGATTGCTGGAATCGGCCCCCATTTCGATTGCATTGTTCAATGAAGGTTTACAACTTATTTGTGCTCCACTACGGGAGGGAGTCTCCCTACTACGACGACGTGACATGCTTGAAGTGAGATCATTGCTTTTTATTTTTTGGGGCCAATCGCAGGGATCGGCCTTGCCACGTACGTCCAGTGACATTGCTGTTGCTACTCTGTCAGGCCGGTGGATAAGACCAGCCTCACCCCGTTTTTTGTAGCTTCGATACGCTCACAGCCGTCCAAACTGACTCCAGAGAGCGGCCCTTGGTCTTCCGCGTCCCAAATATTCATGCCAGCTATTGAGATCTTGATCGAGTCATCTGCATGGACGACCTCCACTTCATCTCCATCCCACTGTATCAGGCATTGGTGCATTGTGGATGGAATGCAGCAGTTGGCGTGAATCCAATCCCTCCCTAGCAGGACAGCGTACGTGCTTTTGTCGTCGACGATGAAGAATGATGTAGGGATGGTTTTTCGGCCTACCGTTAGATCCACGTTCAGAACGCCTTGCGTCTCTGATGCTTGGCCGTTGAAGTCGCTTAGTGTGACGTTGGTTTTGATCAGATCTGCGTTAGAGCGTCCCAAACGCCGTAGCATGGAGTATGGCATTATATTGACTGCCGCTCCCGTGTCAACCAGCATCTTGCCGACAGGCTGCCCGTTGATATAACCTTTTAGGTACAGGGCCTTCAAATGTTTGTAGCTCTTCTCTCGAGGCTTTTCAAAGATAACTGGCCGTGGGCCGCAGTAAAACTGTGCTACCGGCACTTCTTCGGTTCTCGGAGCACAAAACTCCGACGGAAGTATGAACACCATATTTGTGCCAGCCGATGCATTCGCATCGGCTTTTACTTGTTTGGGGCGCCATTCTTTCTTCAGTGGACGACTCTCCGCGTCCAAAGTTTGCTGAATTTTCACGGCCAGATCGGGCCGCGCTTTCCTCAACGTGTGCAGGTATTGCGCCTCGGCTTGCTCCAAGCTACGTAGCCGCTGAACCCTACGCTTTTGGGAGTGACTGAGTCCATCAGGGCACCACCTTGGCCGGTGGTATCTATCTTCTTCTTCATCTTCTGACTCCTCAAAATCTTCCTCTTGCGATGACTCAGCTCGTCTGTTCTGAGATGGGAGAGGCCCTAGACGCTTGAATAGTGAAACCTCACCTGTGTCCTTCTTCTGCTGTCTACACTCCGGGCAGTTGTCGATTGTAGGCAATCGGCTCATTCCTGAATCCCAGCAATGCTTAAAGAAAGGACAATCCCAGTGTCTATCCAAGTCTTCCTGCTTTCTTGACTTCCCCTTAGCGCGGTGCTCATATCCTTCGTCGTCTCTATCATACCGACGATATCTTCCATTGTCTACGTCAGACCGACGATATCTTTCGTCATCTCTGTCGTACCGCCGACGTCGGTCGTACTGACGCTCATATTTGTTAAGGAGATGCGCGGAGAGCGGTCGTTGATACCGCACGTTTCTCACTTGTTCTTCGGTGATGTACCGTTTGTCATCATATCGGGGCCGGTCGCGTGGGTCGGCCTCCTCCTTTTCCTTGCCACGGGAGTGACCGCTTTCTTCTTTATCCTTGCCATGGTGGTATACAGGCCCTGCCATGTTAACATCGAACGAGAAATCTAGCCGACACCTCGCGGAGTGATTGAGTTCCACCATGTTGACGCCAGGAAACGGATGTGTGTCCACTTTCATGGCAACGCGACCAAGGATCAGACGGCCTTGTTCTATCGCCGTTTGGATCTGCCGACACAACTCTTTGCAGTCATTGGTGATATGGGTGAACGAGTGATCCCACTTGCAGTATGGTCTCCCGTTCATTTCTTGCGCCGTAGGGATTTTATGGCCTTCGGGTAACTTCAGCTGTTTTTACTTAAGCAATAAATCGAATATCTGCTCAGCTTTGCTTACATCGAAGTCAAACCCTTTTGCAGGCCCTTGTGGTTTCACCCATTTGCAGGACACGGGAGCTGCCCCCCGAGCCCATTCAGCCACGGCTACTTCCTGGTCTTCTGCAGAATCCTCAACTTCTTCTGTCTCAACCAGGCCTATCGGACGCTTGAACTTGTCTTGGTACAATTCTGGGTGGCGCTGCTCATATAATGTTAATTTCTGGACCATGTGCGCCAGTGAACTGTATTCTACTTGGAAAGCCAGATCCTTGATCGGTGCTACGAGGCCCAATGCTGCCAGATCGACTGCTTCTTTCTCAGTTAAACGAGCCGAATAACATTGGTTCTCGACGATCTCGAAACGCCGAATGTATTCCGACACCGTTTCTCCCCGCTCACGCCGCACCTGCGCTAGATCGGCAATGCCAGCCTCGGTAGCTTCTGAGTGATATTGAACATGAAACTGCTCTTCCAGTTGCTTCCACGTCCGGACTGAATTTGGTGGCAGCGAGGTGTACCACCCAAAAGCTGGTCCCATGAGAGATTGCGCAAAAAACCTAACACGTAACGGGTCTGACGCTGAAATCATGCCCAACTGTGCCAAATATCGGCTCACATGCTCAATTGAGCTAGACCTTCTGATCCATTGAACTTTGAGAACTCAGGGAGCCGACACTTGGGCGGCAGCGGAATCACATCATATTCGTTGTGGTACGGCTTGGAATAGCCGATTATTCTCCTCTTTGGCAGGATGCCGAACTGGTCTCTCAAGATTGTACTGATTTGTTCCACGGTATGAGCTGCAGGGGCTGAGCTTTCATGACTATTTCCGGTGGCATATTTAGCTAGCCACGCTCGTTTATCGGCGTCCGCTCAGAAATCCCTCCTGCTGCAATCTGGTTCGTGCGCGCCAAGTTATTGCAGTCCGGCACGTATGTGCACACGTATCCATGTGGGATTTCTTTAGGTGGCTCATACAGGAATTGGCAATCGCCAGGATCGCCTCCAACCTTGTAGACGACGTAGGCCGGTGAACCTTGTAGCTCTGGAGCTGCAAGTGCGAATGGCAGCGGTGGTCTGGTCTGGAACGGTATTTCTCCTTGATGAGTCCCTAGGGCAGGCCCTGACGGAGAGTACTGATGCTTCATGATTTCCTGAACCACGCGGACCGCAATGCGCTCGAAAGCGTTCACCAGGCTCTCAGAATGACGGTGTAGAGAATGAGCCACCATGTAATTAACTTCCTGGCGCAGAGCTCTGGTGCGTTCCTCTGAAGGGGTAGACAAATCTACTTCATCGAGAGCGCCTTCGGGTGAGAACCCTTTCCACCTAATGCCATGTGAACGGGTCTTCGCGAAAGAGCCGATGAGATCGGATTCGAAGACGGCTTTAATCTCATCATATTTCTTCTTGTGCTCCTCAGGCAGATCTTCGTACGTGACTGGTTCGTCCGCCATCTCAGCTGCAGATGTTGACGTAGCCAGAATGTGTTGCCTGCCAAAATCCACCGGCGAGCAGCGACGGGCAACACGGAGAGCCGGGAGGCTCCCAGGACTGCTGGTGGGCCCTAGTCCCTCGGGCGACGGCCCGCAAAACTCCGGCACACGTCCAGGCTAATGCGAGGGCGTGCCACCTGACCTATACCTGGTCAGGAAGGTGACGGATTGCTTCAATTAGTTTCTGCATGGCGGACACGTAAACATTAAATACGAGCCCCGATCGGCTCTCGAGTTACCTCGTGAATCGGCTCAAAGAGCCGATTGACCCATGGTTCACGTTGGATTTACGTTAACATGGGGATCCTGCTTTATCAATACCAAGTTAAATCAATCTACGATAGTCTAGGGTTTTCACCGCATAACCGGAACATCCTACGCGTAGTTGAGCCTGGCAGATACGAAAGATAATAGAAAACTAGTCCTAAAAGAGGCCTAAAAACCAACATAATGTCGATTCCCGGAACAATCCCTCTAGGATCAGCAAACCATACCATACGCACTACTGGATCATTCAACCCGTTTGCAAGGCCTAATCATGCGGATATCAAACTAATCCTTGGAGAACAAGGAACAACTACAACAGATCAGATCTACTAAATAAAGATTAAGCAAGATGCTGCCCTTACATCCAAGATAGGTGCAAAGGCAGCTAGATATTGAGGGGCAGCATAGCTAAGCAAGCATATCAGAAAAGTATCGACGTCAACCCCAAAACATCTACGATAACGGTATTGCTCGCCATCAACAAGGCTTCAGTACGAGCAACACCAAACAACGAATAAACTGATACTGCCTAGATCGCAAGATGCGATCTAGGCAGCATGTCGCTTACCCGGAAGAAACCCTCGAAACAAGGGGTGGCGATGCGCCTAGATTGGTTTGTTGTGAACGTGATCGTCCTCCTTTCTCAATAACCCTAGGTACATATTTATAGTCCGTAGACTTTCTATCTTTGGAATAAACCTAGATGTGCACGACTAAACTCTATCTCCTAATTCTAAACTAAAACGTGATCTACTATAATGTACAGATACACGGGCAATCTAGCCCAAACTCCCGCACGAGGCCGATTCAAAGACACTTTATGTGCATGTCCTCTAAGCCCATCTCAATCACGTCCCATCTCCTGCTTCGGCTAAATTCTGGTGATAACAGGAATAGACTACTTTAATAAGACCACTAGAGTAGCACATAGATGATATTCAACTAGATCACAAAGCTCATGATCACATAAAGATCACATGAGAGAGAGATGAACCACATAGCTACCGGTAGAGCCCTTAGCCTCGAGGGAGAACTACTCCCTCCTCATCATGGGAGACAGCGATGGCGATGAAGATGGCGATGGAGTCGATGGAGATGGCTTCCGGGGGCAATTCCCCGTCTCGGCGGCGTGCCGGAACAGAGACTTCTGTCCCCCGAACTTGGCTTCGCGATGGCGGCGGCTGCGTGACTTTTCTCGTATCGTGGCTTATCTCCTTAGGGTTTTCGCGACGGAGAGACTTTATAGGCGGAAGGGCAGCCTCGGAGGGGTCCTGGGGGACCCACACCATAGGGGACGCCCCCTTGGCCGCGCCGCCATGTGGGGTGGGGCCCCCTTGGCTCCCCTCTGGCCCCTCTTCGGTGCTCTGGAACCTTGCGTGAAATATAAGATCGTGGGCTTTTGTTTCGTCCAATTCCGAGAATATTTCCTATGTAGGATTTCTGAAACCAAAAACAGCAGAAAACGGAAGCGGCACTTCGGCATCTTGTTAATAGGTTAGTTCCGGAAAATGCATAAAAACATTATAAAGTGTGAGCAAAACATGTAGGTATTGTCATAAAACTAGCATGGAACATCAGAAATTATAGATACGTTGGAGACGTATCAATCGCGTACCACCGTCCCGAGGACTCTCCGCCCTATGGCCCCTACTTCTTCTCCCCTCCATGAGGATCCCTCCTCTGGAGTACCGTCGAATAGGCAACGACAGTTGGCGCCCACCGTGGGGCCAGCGGCGTCTGGAGGACGGAACCGGGAGGGTTCCGCCATGGGAAGCTACGACGAATCCATCGCTGTGGGGCGCGTCCTTTACGCCGGGAACTTTCCGATCGTCCCCCAGGACGAATGCTGGATTCCGGCTAGGACCAACCCCGTCAAGCTCTCCATCTTCCCGATTGGCGGCATACACATCTTCATCGGCGAAACCGTCGATTCCGACGGGAACGCGCTAGTAAGTAACGCTGACGCGACCGCCGCTGAGCACGCAGTCGTGAAGATCCGACCTGAGACGCAGGAACTTCCTAAGGAAGATTCTGCCTTAGATCTGGAAAAATCAAAACCCACCCAATCCGCCCCTAAGCAGGAAATAAAGGTGGAAGACCAATGCAGATCCGCCTGGGCCTCCCAGGTGTTAGAGAAGCAAAGGTGTCACTTCGTGCACTTCTTAGCCCATACCGCAGGAGCCGCCCCTCTAGAAGTCGGAGCTGGTCCCATGCAGGTTGAGGCACCGGAAAAACGATGCTCCGAATCAGCAGGAGGCTGTCGGAGAAAGCGACCAGGTGAAGAATCGATCCTGGGCAACCTAAGCCCAATTTCCGATGATACCTCTTCCATGGATACTGAAGAGTTCGATCGCAAGCTGAAGGAACTCGGAGGCGGTGATCAATCTGAAGTTGAATCCGCCCAGCCTAAGCAGGTCCTCGCAACCTTGGCGGCGCTGGACCAACGGGAATCAGAAGATGAACATACTCAATCCGATCCACAACCATCCAATGCAGGATCTCCGCTATCGCGGGAACGACCGCATAAGGAAGTCCTGTCCCCAGAAGAACTGGTTGAGCAGGAAGGCATGGATGCAATCGCACACTCGGAGATCCTCAACAAACATATAACTCCTGAAGACGCAGATCCGGAAGCTCTAGAAGCTAAGAGGCAGGAGATGCTGGCAATAGCCAAAAAATTCGCCACCACCGCAGCAGCAATGCCGGACAAGAGGAAAGAGGCCGCGCACTTCGTGGATAATTTTCTCAAACGAGAACGTCAGGTTGACGAATCACTGGGAAAAGTCAAGCAGCTCCGGAAGCACTGGGAGGACAAGATCACCGAGGCTCAACAGGAGGCTGATAGAATCAGGCGAGAAGCTGTAGCTCCCCGCAAGGTCACCTTCGCAACTCCCACCGAGCAACAGCCATTCACAACTCCAAAGGATAACATAAAAAAGGCTGCGGAGATCTTGAAAAAGAAGGACGAGGAGATTGATATCGACTACATCTGTACGCTCGTTGCCTCAGCAATGAAGCAGCAGAGCAAGGCAGATACTTCGCGCAGGTTGGAATCTAACCCCGATCTTTGTGTGTCTACCGCGCAGAAGGACGCCCACGATAATCGCCGTCACGATGATGAATCGCGCACCGGATCTTCGGAGCGCAGAAGGAGAACCAGAGAACACCCAAATCCAATCCCTGTGCCATCAAAGAAACCTCCGTCAGATCCAAGGAAGGGAAAGGATGCGAGGTACACTGGTAGGGACAAGTACCGGAATCCGTCACCTCCTCCCAACGGATACCCGCGTCCTCCACCCCCTCGCCGCCGTAGTCCAGCCGGAAACACCAGACCCCATGGGCCAGGTGGAATCAACATCCGCGACAACGTGGTCCCTCAGAGGAACAGGAGCAGAGAGAGAACGCCGGAACCCCGTCGGAGCCGACACGAGGAGCGCGACCCGGAACCGCGCAGAAGCCGGAACGACGAAGGCAGCCAGCACCATGGTGAAGGCAGCCACCGAAGCCGGAATCAGCATCGAGAAGGGCGAGGAGAATCAGCAGGCGGAAGCAAGAGATCGCATCGCCCCCCTCGCAGATCTCCCTCCCCACCACCTAGCGGTGGGGGCAGAGGTGGAGGCGGAGGTGGTGGCCGGAGATCTCGATCGCGCTCAAAATCCCCCCCGCAATGGCTCGCGTGATGCGCGAGAACATCTCAATGAATACAAAACTGAGTACATCGGCCCAAAGTGCTTTGGCAGGATGATTCGAGAGGAACCAAAGCCAAGGATGAACCTCAAGCTACCCTGATGGCACCGAAAGGCCGGATACCTGGATCGAGGATTACTACAATGCATTAACCTTCGCCGGAGGAACCCCTAACATCGCTTGCCGCATGCTTCAATTGTACCTTGTAGGTCCAGCACGGATCTGGCTCAGCGACCTCGAGAAGAACTCCATCTTTTGCTGGTTTGACCTGAAGAACGCCTTCGAAAAGCACTTCAGGGGCACCTACAAGAGACCTGCCACGACAAGCGACCTACATGCCTGTATCCAGAAGAAGGGAGAAACATCAAGGAACTTCCTCACACGATGGCTAGCAACCAGGAACGAGTGCGAGAACGTTGATAATCGCACAGCTATGCACGCCTTTATAGGTGGATTGCAGAGGGCATGACTGCTGCGGCTGTCGAGGGTACTCCTCGGCAATGCCCTCCGATTGGGGCTTAGGGTTGATGGAATCCTGTAAGCTGATACGAGACATCGGTTCACAGACCAGCGGGGAGAGCGATTTACCTAGGTTCGGGGCCCTCGATGAGGTAAAACCCTTACGTCATGCCTGTCTGATCTTGATTATGAGAATTATGGGTTACAATGGGGTGCCGAAAGGTTCGGCTGAGATCTCGTCGAGAGGCTAAGTGCTGCGGCGACCTAGCTCTAGACTTTTGGTGGCTATGATTGCTAAGATTGATTGTGTCCCTCGGCAGCCCCTCTCCTGGCCTTTATATAGGTGGCTAGGTCTCAAGAGGTCTAACCGAGTACGACTAGGTTTACAATAGTTCTAGCTCTAAACTTTCCTTGTTCGGCTCCTTCCTTGTCTTGCCCGCCAAGGAATCTTCTCGTCGCGACATCCAAGTGGCCCATCTTGCCATCGAATACCTTCATGGGCCTCCAGTTAGATCGTATAGGGTAGGGCAATGTCGGTTACCCGAAGGGTAATGCCCACGTCGCAGCCCCTGAGTGTCTAGCCGAAGATAGTTCGGGTAGAGACTAAAGCATGCCTCCACCTAATGTTCTTCTCCTTGATTGTGTTTGTCCATCTTGTATTAGTATCATCTTCTTCTATCGGGTGCGCGTCCCGCGCTCCCGATGGGAGTAGCCCCCGAGTCTAGGTACGGATGCTTGCAATCCGTGCGTAGACTCAAGTTGTACTACTCGAACGGTTTGCTCTGCCGAAGTTTTTCTGTAGATCTTCATGGGTCATCCGATATTTTTGCTCTGAAACTTGTATTCTTCGATAATTTTTCCGCGCGTAAGGGATAATGAATAACGTGCCCAACTTTTGCTGGTTAACTACCGACGGCAAAACAACGTTACCCTACACAGAATCAAGTCCCCGGGCATGATCCTGGAGTGCAAAAATGTTCTATCGGGTGCGCGTCCAGCGCTCCCGATGGGAGTAGCCCCCGAGTCTGGACACGGGCGCTTGCAACCGGGTGCAGACTTGAGCTGAGCATTCCATCCTTTTCTTCAGACGTTTCTTCATATGAATATCTTCGAGTCCTCATTTTATCGGGTGCGCGTCCAGCGCTCCCGATGGGAGTAGCCCCCCGAGTCTAGGTACGGATGCTGGCAATCCGTGCGTAGACTTAAATGTAACCATCCGATGATTCTTCATTTTCTTTCGACTGCTCACGACAGTCCTCATGATGTCACTGATTACGTATCGCTGCTGCGGTTTGACTGACAAGACTTGACCTGACGGGTGATACGTCTCTGACGTATCGATAATTTCTTGTGTTCCATGCCACATTATTGATGATATCTACATGTTTTATGCATACTTTATGTCATATTTATGCGTTTTCTGGAACTAACCTATTGACGAGATGCCGAAGGGCCGGTTCTGTTTTCTGCTGTTTTTGGTTTCGAAATCCTAGTAAGGAAATATTCTCGGAATCGGACGAAATAAACGCCAAAGATCTTAGAATCCCCGGAAGCATCCGGAACACCCGAGAGTCGCCGGAGGGGGCCACAGGGCCCCCAGATGATAGGGTGGCGCGGCCCACCCCCTGGATGCGCGGCCCTATGGTGTCGTCGCCCCTTCGACCTTCTGACGCCGCCTCTTCGCCTATATAAAGGTCCCAGACCTAAAACCTCGAGACGGAAAAAGCCACGGTACGAGAAACCTTCCGCGAGCCGCCGCCATCGCGAAGCCAAGATGCGGGGGACAGGAGTCTCGTTCCGGCACGCCGCGGGACGGGGAAGTGCCCCGGAAGGCTTCTCCATCGACACCACCGCCATCTTCATCAACGCTGCTGTCTCCCATGAGGAGGGAGTAGTTCTCCATCGAGGCTCGGGGCTGTACCGGTAGCTATGTGGTTCATCTCTCTCCTATGTACTTCAATACAATAATCTCATGAGCTGCCTTACATGATTGAGATTCATATGATGATGCTTGTAATCTAGATGTCATTGTGCTAGTCAAGTGGGTTTTACTTATGTGATCTCCAGAGACTCCTTGTCCCACGTGTGTAAAGGTGACAGTGTGTGCACCGTGTGGGTCTCTTAGGCTATATTTCACAGAATACTTATTCACTGTTATGAATGGCATAGTGAAGTGCTTATTTATATCCCTTTATGATTGCAATGTGTTTTGTATCACAATTTATCTATGTGCTACTCTAGTGATGTTATTAAAGTAGTTTTATTCCTCCTGCACGGTGTAATGGTGACGAGTGTGTGCATCCGTGTTAGTACTTGGCGTAGGCTATGATTATGATCTCTTGTAGATTATGAAGTTAACTATTGCTATGATGGTATTGATGTGATCTATTCCTCCTACATAGTGTGAAGGTGACAGTGTGCATTCTGTGTTAGTACTTGGTTTAGTCGTGTTGATCTTTCATGCACTCTAAGGTTATTTAAATATGAACATTGAATTGTGGAGCTTGTTAACTCCGGCATTGAGGGTTCGTGTAATCCTACGCAATGTGTTCATCATCCAACAAGAGAGTGTAGAGTATGCATTTATCTATTCTGTTATGTGATCAATGTTGAGAGTGTCCACTAGTGAAAGTGTAATCCCTAGGCCTTGTTCCTAAATACTGCTATCGCTGCTTGTTTACTGTTTTACTGTGTTGCTACTGCTGCGTTACTACTTCTCATACTTATTTATACCACCTGCATTTCACTATCTCTTCGCCGAACTAGTGCACCTATTAGGTGTGTTGGGGACACAAGAGACTTCTTGCTTTGTTGTTGCAGGGTTGCATGAGAGGTATATCTTTGTCCTCTTCCTCCCTGAGTTCGATAATCCTTGGGTGATCCACTTAAGGGAAACTTGCTGCTGTTCTACAAACCTCTGCTCTTGGAGGCCCAACACTGTCTACAAGAATAGAAGCACCCGTAGACATCAAGCTATTTTCACGGCGCCGTTGCCGGGGAGGAAAGGTAAAAGGTACTCACACTCCGGATCTCGGCTACTAAGCTATTTTCGTCGTTGTAAGTACTCGAAGCTATTTCCTTTAGATCCTGCAATTGCATCTTTTTTTTTCTTGTTTACACTAGTTTGGAATAATGGACAAGAATGAGCTTCTTATTCTATTTCCTGATTTAAGACATGGATGGTTTGATGCGAAAATTAAAAAACCTATGGAATCTTATTTGCATGCTGGTAGTAATATTAGTATGAACGCTTTGAACACCATTGTTGATAATGATATATAAAGTTCTAAGCTTGGGGAAGCTGGTTTTCAAGATCTTTTTAGTCCCCCAAGCATTGAGGAGAAAATTTTCTTTGATGATACTTTGCCTCCCATATATGATGATTATAATGATAGTAGTCTTTTGCTACTGCCGGTTATGGAGGATAAATTTGATTATTATTACAATATGCCTCCTATATTTGATGATGAGAATAATAATGATAGCTACTTTGTTGAATTTGCTCCTACTACAATTAATAAGAATAACTATGCTTATGTTGGGAGTAGTACTAATTTTCTGCATGAGACTCATGATAAGAATGCTTTATGTGATAGTTATATTGTTGAGTTTGCTCATGTTGCTACTGAAAGTTATTATGAGAGAGGAAAATATGGTTGTAGAAATTTTCATGTTACTAAAATGCCTCTCTATGTGCTGAAATTTTTGAAGCTACACTTGTTTTATCTTCCCATGCTTGTTACTTTGCTCTTCATGAACTTGTTTATTTACAAGATTCCTATGCATAGGAAGCATGTTAGACTTAAATATGTTTTGAATTTGCCTCTTGATGCTCTCTTTTGCTTCAACTACTATTTCTTGCGAGTGCATCATTAAAACTGCTGAGCCCATCTTAACGGCTATAAAGAAAGAACTTCTTGGGAGATAACCATGTGTTATTTTGCTACAGTACTTTGTTTTATATTTGAGTCTTGGAAGTTGTTTACTACTGTAGAAACCTCTCCTTATATTAGTTTTGTGTTTTGTTGTGCCAAGTAAAGTCTTTGATAGTAAAGTTCATACTAGATTTGGATTACTGCGCAGTTTCAGATTTCTTTGCTGTCACGAATCTGGGCCTAATTCTCTGTAGGTAACTCAGAAAATTATGCCAATTTACGTGAGTGATCCTCAGATATGTACGCAACTTTCATTCAATTTGGGCATTTTCATTTTAGTAAGTCTGGTGCCTCAATAAAATCCATCTTTACGGACTGTTCTGTTTTGACAGATTCTGCCTTTTATTTCGCATTGCCTCTTTTGCTATGGTGGATGAATTTCTTTGATCCATTAATGTCCAGTAGCTTTATGCAATGTCCAGAAGTGTTAAGAATGATTGTGTCACCTCTGAACATGTTAATTTTTATTGTGCACTAACCCTCTAATGAGTTGTTTCGAGTTTGGTGTGGAGGAAGTTTTCAAGGGTCAAGAGAGGAGGATGATATACTATGATCAAGAAGAGTGAAAAGTCTAAGCTTGGGGATGCCCCCGTGGTTCACCCCTGCATATTTCAAGAAGACTCAAGCATCTAAGCTTGGGGATGCCCAAGGCATCCCCTTCTTCATCGACAAATTATCAGGTTCCTTCTCTTGAAACTATATTTTTATTCGGCCACATCTTA
Organism: Lolium rigidum; assembly: GCF_022539505.1. NCBI lineage: Eukaryota > Viridiplantae > Streptophyta > Magnoliopsida > Poales > Poaceae > Lolium > Lolium rigidum. Next base: position 53,761,648 of record NC_061510.1, on the reverse strand, counting down.
TGTACTTTACTTGGAGCGTCTGTGTGCTTTTATTTTTGGTTTTGTTATTTTCATTCTATGAATAAATACATGCTTGTGTGGGAGAGAGACACGCTTCGCTGGTTCGTATGAACACATGTGTTCTTAGCTTTTAATTTTCATGGCGAAGGTTGAAACCGCTTCGTTAATTGTTATATGGTTGGAAACGAAAAATGCTACATTTAGTAATTGGTAAAATGTCTTGGATAATTTGATACTTGGCAATTGTTGTGCTCATGTTTAAGCTCTTGCATCATATACTTTGCACCCATTAATGAAGAAATACATAGAGCATGCTAAAATTTGGTTTGCATATTTGGTCTCTCTAAAGTCTAGATAATTTCTAGTATTGAGTTTGAACAACAAGGAAGACGGTGTAGAGTCTTATAATGTTTACAATATGTCTTTTATGTGAGTTTTGCTGCTCCGGTTCATCCTTGTGTTTGTTTCAAATAACCTTGCTAGCCTAAACCTTGTATCGAGAGGGAATACTTCTCATGCATCCAAAATCCTTGAGCCAACCACTATGCCATTTGTGTCCACCATACCTACCTACTACATGGTATTTCTCCGCCATTCCAAAGTAAATTGCTTGAGTGCTACCTTTAAATTTCCATTCTTCACCTTTGCAATATATAGCTCATGGGACAAATAGCTTAAAAACTATTGTGGTATTGAATATGTACTTATGCACTTTATCTCTTATTAAGTTGCTCGTTGTGCGATAACCATGTTCATCGGGGACGCCATCAACTACTCTTTGTTGAATATCATGTGAGTTGCTACGCATGTTCGTCTTGTCTGAAGTAAGAGCGATCTACCACCTTATGGTTAGAGCGTGCATATTGTTAGAGAAGAACATTGGGCCGCTAACTAAAGCCATGATCCATGGTGGAAGTTTCAGTTTCGGACAATATCCGCAATCTCATATGAGAAAATTAATTGTTGCTACATGCTTATGCATAAAAGAGGAGTCCATTATCTGTTGTCTATGTTGTCCCGGTATGGATGTCTAAGTTGAGAATAATCAATAGCGAGAAATCCAATGCGAGCTTTCTCCTTAGACCTTTGTACAGGCGGCATAGAGGTACCCCTTTGTGACACTTGGTTAAAACATGTGCATTGCGACGATCCGGTAGTCCAAGCTAATTAGGACAAGGTGCGGGCACTATTAGTATACTATGCATGAGGCTTGCAACTTGTAAGATATAATTTACATGATACATATGCTTTATTACTACCGTTGACAAAATTGTTTCATGTTTTCAAAATAAAAGCTCTAGCACAAATATAGCAATCGATGCTTTCCTCTTTGAAGGACCATTCTTTTTACTTTTATGTTGAGTCAGTTCACCTATTTCTCTCCACCTCAAGAAGCAAACACTTGTGAGAACTGTGCATTGATTCTTACATACTTGCATATTGCATTTGTTATATTACTCTATGTTGACAACTATCCATGAGATATACATGTTATAAGTTGAAAGCAACCGCTGAAACTTAATCTTCCTTTGTGTTGCTTCACTACCTTTTACTTTGAATTATTGCTTTATGAGTTAAGTTTTATGCAAGACTTATTGATGCTTGTCTTGAAAGTACTATTCATGAAAAGTATTTGCTTTATGATTCAGTTGTTTACTCATGTCATTACCATTGTTTTGATCGCTGCATTCATTACATATGCTTACAATAGTATGATCAAGTTTATGATGGCATGTCACTCCAGAAATTATCTTTGTTATCGTTTACCTGCTCGGGACGAGCAGGAACTAAGCTTGGGGATGCTAATACGTCTCCGACGTATCGATAATTTCTTGTGTTCCATGCCACATTATTGATGATATCTACATGTTTTATGCATACTTTATGTCATATTTATGCGTTTTCCGGAACTAACCTATTGACGAGATGCCGAAGGGCCGATTCTTGTTTTCTGCTGTTTTTGGTTTCGAAATCCTAGTAAGGAAATATTCTCGGAATCGGACGAAATCAACGCCAAAGATCTTAGAATCCCCGGAAGCATCCGGAACACCCGAGAGTCGCCGGAGGGGGGCCACGGGGCCCCCGGATGATAGGGTGGCGCGGCCCACCCCCTGGCCGCGCGGCCTTATGGTGTCGTCGCCCCTTCGACCTTCTGACGCCGCCTCTTCGCCTATATAAAGGTCCTAGACCTAAAACCTCGAGACGGAAAAAGCCACGGTACGAGAAACCTTCCAGAGCCGCCGCCATCGCGAAGCCAAGATCTGGGGGACAGGAGTCTCTGTTCCGGCACGCCGCCGGGATGGGGAAGTGCCCCCGGAAGGCATCTCCATCGACACCACCGCCATCTTCATCAACGCTGCTTGTCTCCCATGAGGAGGGAGTAGTTCTCCATCGAGGCTCGGGGCTGTACCGGTAGCTATGTGGTTCATCTCTCTCCTATGTACTTCAATACAATAATCTCATGAGCTGCCTTACATGATTGAGATTCATATGATGATGCTTGTAATCTAGATGTCATTGTGCTAGTCAAGAGGGTTTTACTTATGTGATCTCCGGAGACTCCTTGTCCCACGTGTGTAAAGGTGACAGTGTGTGCACCGTTGTAATGTCCCAGGTTTAGAGACGATCGAGGGGTAGATTTTAGAAAGGGATGTGCATTGCATTGTAATTTACGGGGAAATTTCGCGCTTTTAAACAAAAACTGCATCGAAAGGGGAACAAGTTTCTCTCTCGACACCTTACAGGGTTAGGGTTTCGAGAGTTCGACAAACTTGCTTCTTTCTAATTAAACTAGGGTTTTGAGAAGAGAGGGGAGAGTTTGCATCATAACTTAAGTTGCATGATTGAATTCAAACTTAAGTTGAATTTGAATTTCAAATTCAAACATCAAATAAATATCTCATAAATTCAATTGTGAGGAAATTCATTAAGTAAATTATAAATAACAAACATTATGAACAATAAAAATAAAGACAAGCTCATTAGAGAAAACCTTGAGCTTTATTGATATTCACACAAAATACAATGTCAATTACAATATCCAGAATTGAGATATAAATTTACAACACATTACAAGAATTGGAGAAATAGAAAATTAAAAGAAAAAGAAAAGAAAATTACAAAGTAAATGATCTATCCTAAATTCTATAAGATGAGTTAATCTTCATCTTGATCATTCCAAAGTCCCCTGCACACAAACACAACAAAAAGAGATTATGCCAAGTGGTAAAACCACTTGGCAGGTTAGTAGAAGAATGAAATTGAGTAGATATGGATCAGCTCTGCCGAGCTGATCATCTCACAGCCAAGACACAAGCCAGATACCAAGCATGTGCACACACACACACAGCCTAGCAGCTCACCAGGTCTTGTGCATGCACAACAGCACACACAAGCCTGGGGAGTCACCAAATTGGTGCCAGGCCAAGCTGTCGACCAGAGGAGCCAACAAAGGTTCATATAAAACCTTTTCACAGCCAGAAACCCTAGCAGCTCATCAGCGAGAATCTCCAAAGGGTAAGAACACCAAGAACAACAAGAAGCTGGAAGAACGACCGGAGCTGCTCAACCTGTCCAAAATCACCACGGAATCAATTCAAGTTTCACAAGCTCACAAGGAGGAGCGGGACAAGTACCGAGTTCATCCTTAAAGCAAACCAAGCAACCAGAAGCCATCCTCTACACCAACACCCCATTTCTAGGAGCTGGAGTGAGGTATACACAAAGCATCATGAGCAAGCATCTGTCTTGCTCATAAATAAGCATGTGCATCAATCACACACAAGCAAAAGGGTGTGGGTACCCTGTTGTATCATCATTTGGCTACCAGTCATATGATGCAAGCAAAATAAGGGTACAACCATTAGGAATGGATCCAAGGGAACACTGATCAAGCCAATAGAATTAAAAGTGACTTAACCAAGGAAATCCAGCAAGGAATTAATCCCTATCAAGCTACCCAGATTCACCTAGCAACACACAACTAGCTAAGCCATCAGATCACTGGACAGCTATCTGTCCAGTATGATTTCAACATCAAATAACCTAGCAGCCTATGAAAGACTACCAGGATTAGTGCACAGAAGCATCTAACAGGGGTAGGAGCAACCATTTCTAGCGAGACACGGCCTGCTAGGGTCACAACGACTACCTAGCCACACAGGAAAGTCACCAAAGCAGTTTATCATTACCCAGAAGGGTTCAAATGGAGCTAGGGTTCCCAACAGATGTTGGCATCCCTCTAGCTCAATCAAATTAACTGTAAGATGATCATAACTGCAAGCAGTTCACATCATTTATCCATCTAGTAAAGCAAGGAATTACAGATAAATGAAACAGTTAAGGAACTAAAGCACCAACATCTTGCTAGTGAACCAATGGCTCACTGCAAGCATCAGATGATGCTTGAGTAAGCATTAACACACACCAGCACAAGTATAAGTGTCACACAGACACCAGGTGAAGTACCAGAAAGGCACAGACAACAAGCAAAGGATGATCATTTGATCATCAAGGCCTGTTAAAGCATGCCAGGGCAGGCTAGAATCAACCACCAGTATCACACATGAATTATATGAATTAAAACAGCCACAGATTACCAACAATTAGATCACAGACTAGCACATAAACCATTTTTATAATTGTATCCAGAAGCATATCATCAAGGAATTGATGTATATGGAAAATAATTAAGCCAAGCCAAACCTACTGTGAGCCAGAACTCAATAATCATCACATAAATAACACTGCCTCTTGCTAAACAGCAAGAACCACTCACAGTAATGAACCAGGGGAGCTAGAGCCTTCTATAGCATAAGCAAGCAAGCAACAGCAATGGCTAGTGGTGTTCAGATGAACACCTAGCCGGATAATAACATATATAACCAAGGGTGAGCAGAGACATGAATCAAAGGAAGCACACGCCACAGCACGATTCACACAAGCACATAGGCTAGAGCAAGCATGGCAGTAGCAGTAGCGCAGCGGCATGCCTAGCCCAGCACAACGCAGCAGCTAGCACAGCACCTGGGCTGGCAAAGCACAAGCCACAGAAGCGTAGCAGCAGCAGCACTTCGTCAAGGCAAGCATCTCCACAGGGAGAAGTCGGCCAGTGGCCGAGCTAGACGAAGAAGGGGAGAAGAGAAGAAGATAGAACAGGTAACAGAGGAGGAAAGAGGAGGAGAAACTTACAGGCGAAGCAGATGAGCACGACCGTGGCGGCACGGCGGCACACGCCGGGCGACGGCGGCGCTAGGCCAAGCCAAGCCTGGTCGCCACATCACCGCAACGCCGGCATCTCCACGGCATCACCACGGCGCCAGGGACGCCGATGAACGGCAGACCTTCACGGATCCGTGCGGCCGAGGCGAGCGCGTTGGAGGAGAGTCGAGGTGGACACGAGCATCAAATCGACGCGGACCACCATGTCCGCCGTCGAGAGGCGGTCCGGATCCGCACCAGTTCGTCGCCGATAATGGCCGAAGGCGGCCGGAGCATGGCGGCGACGACGGAGGCGATTTTGGTGTCGCGAGAGCCGAAAGGGGATTAGGGTTACGGGGAGGAGGACGACGAAGCGACTGGGTCGGTTGGACTGAGCCCACTGGGCTGGTCCAACCTAACCAGCTCGGCTGCCTGTCAGGTGGGCCCGAGGGGTATTTTGGACATTTCCAAAATACCCATTTAAATGAGAATTTCCAAGAATTTTATAAAATAAAATACAGCTCTAAAAAAATAAGTAAAAATATGAAAATTAATCAGCATAAAATTCTCTATCTAAATAAAATATCAAAGAGAATTTTTGAAGACAAAGAAGAATAAGTCTTAATTTGATGATTTAAATAATGATTTAAATCACACATATTATTTTCAATAATGAAAATAAATCCATTAATGCATTTGGACTTTAAAAACACTTTGACAACATTTCAAGGTTGTATTTTATTTTAAACCAAGTATCCCCAAATTATTCTTAGTACTAACCTCTTACATGAAATAATAACGACATCGGAAGGGGGGAACAAACCCTAAAAACTGGAATCATGCATAATTGCTTCTTTAACCATTGCCCTTATCGGACAATGATGCTATTTTTCGGAGACAGAGGACAAGGGTCAGTCCACACCTTCCAAGCTGCAAAACTTTGCGGTGTTCGAGCAAGTTCATCACTTGCTCATGTCATTTGAGTATTTCTATCAAAATACTTGCAAAGTATTATGGTTATCACTATTGCATAAAAATCAAAACCACTACTTTCATAACTATGAATATGACTATGTGGTGGGCAATGGAACCATGGATTGTGTTGATATGGTGGAGGTTCCATTGCACGGGTTTATATCCATCTAGGATTAAACAACAAATGTCGCCAATGATTCTTGTGCCGTAATACCCGTGTTAACCATAAGATCTGGAGTGGGACGGAGTAGTCAAAAGTGTTTCCACCTCTCGTACATCAACGGATGCGCTTACCGTAGACACTTGACCCAGGTTGGGCAAGCGGTGGGGTGGGGATTCCATTCTAATTCCCCACGGTAAGTGGTCTATGATGGGTTGCAGCTACCGGCGAAGGAGTTTGGTTAACGAGTCCCAAACTGTTGTCGTGGTCGGGGTCCATCCTTAACTGGTATAAGAGGACCGATGAGGACCCAGGGTCGGGGTATGCAACAAAGGGTGGGTGTGCGAGGTAGCGGAGGAACATGATTGGCTAGACCTTATACCGGGCCTCACACCGAAGGAAGTGTGGACGGGAAAGCTGCCGGTTGGCACCAAGGTTAAGATCTCTTATGGGTAAAGCAACACACCTCTGCGAGTGTAAAGAAGCGTGACCTGTCACTCCTGTTCGGGATAAGGAAGCTGCGAACGCGGCCGGAAAGGAGCTCCATGAAGTTCTAGTAAACCGGTGAAGGCTGACGGACATAGCTCTTTGAAATAAAAGCAATCTCTTGAAGAAATGTTTATCAAAACTTGCATTGGTATTAGACTTTACGGTCTAATATCGTAGCTAGTGCATTAAACACCTCTTATCTATAATGAACTTGTTGAGTACGCTCGTACTCATACCACTCTTAAATCCCATGCTTAGATTGTCTGAATCATCTGGAGGAGGACTACGACAGCAATGATGGAGCCGAGATCATCGGCTATGAGGAACCAGACCTCTCAGGAGGTGTTGAAGGAGTAGACTACATCATCGTCTACGGATCCGGGGAGGCTTCCGGAGGAGATCAAGCCTAGAAATATCCGATAGTAGTAGTAACCGAGCAGCCCGAACTCTTAGTATTTAGCTGCTCGATGAAATAAATGTTTAGTTTAATGAGACTCTTGTGTTGTAAGTTAAGTTGGGTTCACCTCGAACCCAGGAGTATTCCTCTTAGGACCCAAGAGGAGCTCCAAGATGACATGTGTATGATAGTTGTAATAATCAATGAATGAGTTATGGACCCCTGCTATGTTCGTTGTACTACTCGAGGGATGTAATATTTGCGGAATGGTACTTCGTGAATGTTATATCAACGATCGGCATACTACAACATGCGGTGGTATGCGGGGTCACCACGGTTGGTATCGGAGCAAAAGCTTTGACCTTAGGTTGGAACCTAGTAAATGGGACCAAACGTTAGGAGTCAAATAGGACTAATAAAGAATTCTCTAAAAATATGGTGTATATTCAATTGAGAATACAACAATCATATCTTTTAGTGCGATAATTCTTTATTATCTCTATTATGATGCATTATTACTAATCTCATAATGTTTCTATTTCTACAGCTAACATGGCAAGTTCACGACCGGGAAGAAACGTGAAAGTTATGGATTCCACACTGAATGAGTACCAAGGAGGACTTGCAGATATCCTACGAGCCATGTTACTGGAATTTGGGTGCGATTCCTAGATTCCAGTAAAGAAATACATGTTCTATGATGGTCCGGTGTTGGCCAAGTGCAGGGTAGGACTGCGAATTCCCGAATTTTTGGGAATGAGCGTAGTCATGCCAGCTGGTGAAGCTAGGACAACCAACACAGCTTACCATATAGCTGTTATGAGAGCCATAACCGATATTCGGGAGCATAAGACGAAAGAGCTTATGGGTTCCGAATTTACACACATTCCTCATATGGAGGAAGACAATGATCCCATGCTGAACCATTTCAAATATGCCAAAAGCAAACCAGCCGAAGCAGCCAAATACATGGACAATAGCCGTAACTTCATATCATTACTCTTTCAGTTGAATCATCATCTGATAGGAGCAATTGATACGATGCTTGAGGAATTCACTGAACCCAAGGAGGAGAGTAGGGGAAAGAACCTATGGAGAATGTGGTGCACACACCGGTTTATTCAGTCGGTGACTACATCAGTATTGATCCACTTGCACGTGAACCTACACCTGTTACACCTGGGAACTATCTGGGTAGTTCCTATGGGGGATACGAAGGCGGAGAGGAATCCGGAAACCACCAGCGTTCCGAGACTCCTATCGAGAATTCCAGGGGTTGGCGTTGGGGATCGGATACGGGAACTCATAGTACCACCGCATATTATGATGGGGAGATGAATGAAGATGCCACGTCCCAGCATCAGAGTTACCCGTGGAATGAGGAGGAAGTTGGAGGGTATCCGACACAGGTTGAGTCGGATACGAATGTAGGAAATACCTATGGTGTAGGTACAGGGGAGTACACCCGTTGGGTGGATTACGATGCACTGAATGATCAGTTTGTGAACACTGATTTCGCCCTAGGATCATCATCGGATTCCGACTATCAGCCAACGGGGAGACCTTATGTTCCAGGTTTTGTCAGGAGAACGACACGTTCGACCGGATGGAAGCCTGGAATGTATCGGGAGTGAAGATCGACTAGAGTCTACCAAGAGAAGCCAAGCTACAATACACAAGTACCACGTGTATTGTAGAGTGTAATATTTTGTAGAAATTTGTATATATACTTTAATAAGTGAGTTTGCATACTCACATCGACTTGAGTATTGTAATAAGACCACTTAAGTATGTAAATATATGGTATATGTTTTGTATGATTTGGATTTGCTTCTTGATTTCCATTGCGTGACTAGTTCTGTGCACAATGTTGAGCTCAGAAAACTTGCGCATGGAGTAACTATGAGTATCATCTTGTGTTGCAGAACTAGGGGGTTATGTCGGGAGCGTTAGGAGAGGAGACCGAAGCGCAGCGCATGGAGCGCGAAGCAAAACAAAAGGAGGAGGCTGACGAAGCAGCCAGGAATCAGTTTCCACCACCACCACCACCCATGACGCAGCAAAATTTTATCCAGTACATGCAGCTGGTAGAGGAGCGACAGCGTGTAACACCTGGAGCAGCGAACACATTCTTTCGGGATTTGTTACAGCAAAACAGGGTGGAGAGACCTGAGAATCAGGGAGTCACCTTAGCAGACTTCCAGAACACCAAGCCCATATCTTTTGCATACGCGCCCGAGCCGATGGACGCGGAAGATTGGCTTATGGATACTGAGCGAAAGCTTAATACCGTTGGATGTAATGACCAGGAGAAGGTCCGTTATGCTACACATCTGTTGTGTGGACCCGCCGCATCATGGTGGGATAATATTGTAGCCGTTTATCCGGCGGGAAAGGTATTCACCTGGGAGGAGTTCGCAAGGAAGTTCAGGGAATCCAATGTTCCTGAAAGTATTGTGGAGTTAAAGCGTCGAGAATTTGAAAATCTCGAGCAGAAGGACAAGGCAATCCTGACTTATGTCAGGGAGTTCTCAAAGCTGTCCCGGTACGCTGTTGAAGAAGTCAACACCGAGGACAAGAAAAAGAAGAGGTTTCTGAAGGGGTTAAGTCCCCAGTTCAAGGTACAACTCCGAATGATGAGAGCAACTGAGTTCCAAGAGTTGGTGGATGCAGCCATCACTCTTGAGGATGACTTCAAACAATCGCAAGAAGAGAAGAGGAAGAAGGCCAAGTTTGAGCCTAAGAGGTTTGTTAGTAACAAGCCCAATACCAGCTTGAGTTTCAAGCCACGGTACAACAACAACAACAACAACAACAACAACAAAAACAACAACAACAACCAGAGGAGGAACCAAGGCTATCAGTCTGCAAATCAGATTATATGCCATTCCTGTGGATTCAAAGGACATGTCGCGAAAGATTGTAAGAAGCCAAAGATTATATGCTTTGGTTGTCGCCAGGAGGGGCACATGCTGAAGGACTGCCCCAAGAGAAACACTGGAGGAGGTCAATCTAGAGGAGGAGGAAATCGAGGAAACACCGGAGGGAGCTGGAAGAATAAGAAGCCCTTCGGCAAGCTGAACTGCACTAGTTTGGAGGAGGTGGTCAACTCCGATCAGGCGGTGATAGGTACGCTCCAGATACTCACTCATCCTGGCAAAGTACTTTTTGATACTGGTGCAACTACATCATTCATTTCTCAACAATTCATCATCAAACATGGGATTAGTTGCACTAAGTTAGATACACCCATAACCATACTTTCGGGGGGGAACGATAGTAGTAACCCATGCCAAACAAAAACAAGTCATTATGATCAATAAGTGCGCGTTTGACGCGGACCTGTTCATTTTACCGATGAAGGACATTGATGTCATTCTTGGTATGAACTGGTTAGAAGCTAATGGAGCATTGATCGACTGTGTGAACAAGACGGTATCGTTGAAAAGCCCCGATGGAAGTAGAATGATCTACCAAGGCGACAAACATACACAGATTGAAGTTGAGCTACAGCTGAATAGCATGAAGGAGGTGAAGTTAGAAGATATACCTGTAGTAAATGAATTCCAGGATGTGTTTCCTGCGGAATTACCTGGTATGCCACCGGATAGGGAGATAGAATTCACTATCGACCTAATTCCGAGAACAGCTCCGATTGCCAAAGCACCATATAAGATGGGGCCCAAGGAGTTGAAAGAACTTAAGGAGCAATTGGATGACTTGGAACAAAAGGGATTCATTCAAGAGTGTTTCACCATGGGGATCACCTGTGATCTTCGTGGATAAAAGAGATGGAGGAAGAAGGATGTGCGGAGACTACAGGAATCTAAACAACGTCACAATCAAGAACAAGTATCCACTTCCAAGAATACAAGATCTATTTGATCAAGTGAGAGGCGCGGGAGTCTTTTCCAAGATTGATCTAAGATCCGGTTATCACCAGATAAAGATCAAGAAGGAAGACGTTCCGAAAACTGCCTTTGTCTCAAGATATGGACACCATGAATACCTTGTAGTACCTTTTGGATTGACCAATGCACCAGCAATATTCATGAATCTCATGAATAAGATATTCATGCCATATCTAGACAAGTTTGTCATCGTATTTATCGATGATATCTTGATATATTCCAAGAACAAGTCCGAACATGCTGAACATTTGAGGTTAGTGTTGCAAACACTAAGGGAACATCAACTTTATGCCAAACTCAGTAAGTGTGAATTTTGGCTAGATCAAGTGGAATTTCTTGGTCATGTCATTAGTAAAGATGGAATAGCTGTTAACCCGAGCAAGGTAGCAGCAGTTCAAGAATGGGAAGCACCCAAGACTGTCAAAGAGATCCGAGGATTCCTCGGAATGGCAGGATATTACCGGAGGTTCATTGAAGGATTCTCCAAGATAGCAGGACCAATGACGAAGTTGTTAAGGAAAAATACACCATTCGTGTGGTCAGAGGAGTGTGAGAAGAGTTTTCAAACTCTAAAAGAGAAACTCACCACGGCACCGGTGTTAGCAGTTACGGAAGTTGGCAAGGATTACACCGTGTACTGTGACGCATCCAAGCATGGATTGGGTTGCGTACTCATGCAAGATCGGAAAGTGATATCTTATGGATCGAGGCAACTCAGACCTCATGAAGTGAATTATCCAACACATGACTTGGAATTAGCCGCGATCGTATTTGCACTCAAAACATGGAGACATTTTCTCTATGGAGCTAAGTGTGAGCTCTATACAGATCATAAAAGCCTCAAATATTTCTTCACTCAGAAGGAACTCAACATGAGACAGAAAAGATGGCTGGAATTGATTAAGGATTATGACCTGACAATCAATTACACTCCAGGGAAGGCTAATGTTGTAGCAGATGCCCTGAGTAGAAAGAGTACCGGAGGAGTGGAACAAGAAATATCACCGGAGTTGAGGAAGGAAATAAGTCAAGCCCAAATACAACTTTGGGAGAAAGAAGCCCATGAAGGATTATCGGCGTTGCAAGTAGCCAATGAGTTGAATGTCAACCTGAAGAATGAGATAATGATGGGTCAGCTGGACGATCCATTCATCGTGGAGGAGATGAGAAGAATAGATGAGGGAAGACCATCAGAATTTCACCGCGGAGAATCTGGATCATTATGGTTCCAGAAAAGGATTTGCGTTCCGGATATTGCTGGAATTAAGGAAGTAATACTCCGGGAAGCTCATCAAACACCATATTCCATACATCCGGGAAGTACAAAGATGTACATGGACTTAAAGGAACTATTCCGGTGGAATAACATGAAGAGGGAGATAGCACAATATGTGGCGGAATGCCATACACGCCGGAGAGTGAAGGCTGAACACCAGAGTCCGGCAAGGAAGTTACAACCTTTACCTATTCCGGAGTGGAAATGGGAAGAAATAGGGATGGATTTCATCACCGGACTACCCATGACTAATAAAAAGAAGGACATGATATGGGTAATCGTGGACCGGTTGACGAAAAGTGCACACTTTTTAGCGGTAAACCAGCAGGATAAAGGAGAGAAACTTATTGATCTTTACATCAAAGAGATCGTGAGTAAGCATGGAGTGCCTAAGAAGATAGTATCGGATCGAGGATCCGTGTTCACATCAGCATTCTGGAAGCAACTACACGAAGCTTTAGGATCCAAGTTAGACTATAGTACCGCTTATCATCCCCAGACCGGTGGACAAACCGAGAGAACCAACCAGATCTTAGAGGATATGCTTAGGGCTTGTGCCCTAGACTTCGGAGGATCATGGGAGGAGCACTTACCACTAGCAGAGTTTTCATACAATAATAGCTATCAAAGTAGCATCAAGATGGCACCATTTGAAGCTCTCTATGGAAGAATAAAAAGCAAGCAAGGAGTTTAACCCTGATTATGTCAAGGAAAAACAACAAATCATTGACATTATAAGAGATAGACTGAAGATAGCCCAGAGCCGGCAAAAGAGTTACGCAGATCAGAAGAGAAGAACATGGGAGCCACAAGTTGGAGACATGGTATACCTTAAGGTGAGCCCGATGAAAGGACTCCAGAGGTTTGGAGTAAAAGGAAAACTCAGTCCTAGATACATCGGACCTTTCAAGATGCGAGTCAGAACCGAGGTTTAGCCTTTGAATTGGATCTACCGGGAAGGCTAGCACAAGTTCACAATGTATTCCATGTGTCGCAACTCAGGAAATGCTTAAAGACTCCAGATGAGCCAATCTCACATGCTGAGCTAGAGTTACAACCAGATTTGACTTACATCGAGAAGCCAGCTAAGATTCTCGAGGAGAGCTGGAAACAACTCCGAAATAAAGCTATCAAGTATTGCAAGATACAATGGAAGCATCACCCTGAGAGGGAAGCCACCTGGGAAAAAGAGGAAGACCTGAGGAAAACATACCCCGAACTCTTCAGGTATTACAACCACAACTTCGGGACGAAGTTTTCTTTAAGGGGAAAAGGCTGTAATGTCCCGAGGTTTAGAGACGATCGAGGGGTAGATTTTAGAAAGGGATGTGCATTGCATTGTAATTTACGGGGAAATTTCGCGCTTTTAAACAAAAGCGCATCGAAAGGGGAACAAGTTTCTCTCTCGACACCTTACGGGGTTAGGGTTTCGAGAGTGCGACAAACTTGCTTCTTTCTAATTAAACTAGGGTTTTGAGAAGAGAGGGAGAGTTTGCATCATAACTTAAGTTGCATGATTGAATTCAAACTTAAGTTGAATTTGAATTTCAAATTCAAACATCAAATAAATATCTCATAAATTCAATTGTGAGGAAATTCATTAAGTAAATTATAAATAACAAACATTATGAACAATAAAAATAAAGACAAGCTCATTAGAGAAAACCTTGAGCTTTATTGATATTCACACAAAATACAATGTCAATTACAATATCCAGAATTGAGATATAAATTTACAACACATTACAAGAATTGGAGAAATAGAAAATTAAAAGAAAAAGAAAAGAAAATTACAAAGTAAATGATCTATCCTAAATTCTATAAGATGAGTTAATCTTCATCTTGATCATTCCAAAGTCCCCTGCACACAAACACAACAAAAAGAGATTATGCCAAGTGGTAAAACCACTTGGCAGGTTAGTAGAAGAATGAAATTGAGTAGATATGGATCAGCTCTGCCGAGCTGATCATCTCACAGCCAAGACACAAGCCAGATACCAAGCATGTGCACACACACACAGCCTAGCAGCTCACCAGGTCTTGTGCATGCACAACAGCACACACAAGCCTGGGGAGTCACCAAATTGGTGCCAGGCCAAGCTGTCGACCAGAGGAGCCAACAAAGGTTCATATAAAACCTTTTCACAGCCGAAACCCTAGCGACTCATCGGCGAGAATCTCCAAAGGGTAAGAACACCAAGAACAACAAGAACTGGAAGAACGACGGAGAGCTGCTCAACCTGTCCAAAATCACCACGAGAATCAATTCAAGTTTCACAAGCTCACAAGGAGGAGCGAGGACAAGTACCAGTTCATCCTTAAAGCAAACCAAGCAACCAGAAGCCATCCTCTACACCAACACCCCATTTCTAGGAGCTGGAGTGAGGTATACACAAAGCATCATGAGCAAGCATCTGTCTTGCTCATAAATAAGCATGTGCATCAATCACACACAAGCAAAAGGGTGTGGGTACCCTGTTGTATCATCATTTGGCTACCAGTCATATGATGCAAGCAAAATAAGGGTACAACCATTAGGAATGGATCCAAGGGAACACCGATCAAGCCAATAGAATTAAAAGTGACTTAACCAAGGAAATCCGACAAGGAATTAATCCCTATCAAGCTACCCGATTCACCTAGCAACACACAACTAGCTAAGCCATCGGATCAACTGGACAGCTATCCGTCCGAGTATGATTTCAACATCAAATAACCTAGCGACCTATGAAAGACTACCGGGATTAGTGCACGAAGCATCTAACGGGGGTAGGAGCAACCATTTTTAGCAGACACGGCCTGCTAGGGTCACAACAGACTACCTAGCCACACAGGAAAGTCACCAAAGCGGTTTATCATTACCCGGAAGGGTTCAAATGGAGCTAGGGTTCCCAACGGATGTTGGCATCCCTCTAGCTCAATCAAATTAACTCGTAAGATGATCATAATCGCAAGCGAGTTCACATCATTTATCCATCTAGTAAAGCAAGGAATTACAGATAAATGAAACAGTTAAGTAACTAAAGCACCAACATCTTGCCAGTGAACCAATGGCTCACTGCAAGCATCAGATGATGCTTGAGTAAGCATTAACACACACCAGCACAAGTATAAGTGTCACACAGACACCAGGTGAAGTACCAGAAAGGCACAGACAACAAGCAAGGGATGATCATTTGATCATCAAGGCTCGTTAAAGCATGCCGGGGCAGGCCGGAATCAACCACCGAGTATCACACATGAATTATATGAATTAAAACAGACCACAGATTACCAACAATTAGATCACGAGACTAGCACATAAACCATTTTTATAATTGTATCCGGAAGCATATCATCAAGGAATTGATGTATATGGACAATAATTAAGCCAAGCCAAACCTACGTGGAGCCGAACTCAATAATCATCACATAAATAACACTCGCCTCTTGCTAAACGGCAAGAACCACTCACGATAATGAACCAGGGGAGCTAGAGCCTGCTACAGCATAAGCAAGCAAGCAACAACAATGGCTAGTGGTGTTCAGATGAACACCTAGCCGGATAATAACATATATAACCAAGGGTGAGCAGAGACATGAATCAAAGGAAGCACACGTCACAACACGATTCACACAAGCACATAGGCTAGAGCAAGCATGGGAGTAGCAGTAGCGCAGCGGCATGCCTAGCCCGAGCACAACGCGGCGGCTAGCACGGCACACTGGCCGGCAAAGCACAAGCCACATAAGCGTAGCAGCGAGCGGCACTTCGTCAAGGCAAGCATCTCCACGGGGAGAAGTCGGCCGGTGGCCGAGCTAGACGAAGAAGGGGAGAAGAGAAGAAGATAGAACAGGTAACAGAGGAGGAAAGAGGAGGAGAAACTTACAGGCGAAGCAGATGAGCACGACCGTGGTGGCACGGCGGCACACGCCGGGCGACAGCGGCGCCAGGCCAAGCCAAGCCTGGTCGCCACATCACCGCAACGCCGGCATCTCCACGGCATCACCACGGCACCAGGGACGCCGATGAACGGCAGACCTTCACGGATCCGTGCGGCCGAGGCGCAGGCGCGTTGGAGGAGAGTCGAGGTGGACACGAGCGTCAAATCGACGCGGACCACCATGTCCGCCGTCGAGAGGCGGTCCAGATCCGCACCAGTTCGTCGCCGATAATGGCCGAAGGCGGCCGGAGCATGGCGGCGACGACGGAGGCAATTTTGGTGTCGCGAGAGCCGAAAGGGGATTAGGGTTACAGGGAGGAGGACGACGAAGCGGCCGGGTCGGTTGGACCGAGCCCACCGGGCTGGTCCAACCTAACCAGCTCGGCTACCTGTCGAGTGGGCTCGAGGGGTATTTTGGACATTTCCAAAATACCCATTTAAATGAGAATTTCCAAGAATTTTATAAAATAAAATACAGCTCTAAAAAAATAAGTAAAAATATGAAAATTAATCAAGCATAAAATTCTCTATCTAAATAAAATATCAAAGAGAATTTTTGAAGACAAAGAAGAATAAGTCTTAATTTGATGATTTAAATAATGATTTAAATCACACATATTATTTTCAATAATGAAAATAAATCCATTAATGCATTTGGACTTTAAAAACACCTTGACAACATTTCAAGGTTGTATTTTATTTTAAACCAAGTATCCCCAAATTATTCTTAGTACTAACCTCTTACATGAAATAATAACGACATCGGAAGGGGGGAACAAACCCTAAAAACTGGAATCATGCATAATTGCTTCTTTAACCATTGCCCTTATCGGACAATGATGCTATTTTTCAGAGACATAGGACAAGGGTCAGTCCACACCTTCCAACTGCAAAACTTTGCAGTGTTCAGGCAAGTTCATCACTTGCTCATGTCATTTGAGTATTTCTATCAAAATACTTGCAAAGTATTATGGTTATCACTATTGCATAAAAATCAAAACCACTACTTTCATAACTATGAATATGACTATGTGGTGGGCAATGGAACCATGGATTGTGTTGATATGGTGGAGGTTCCATTGCACGGGTTTATATCCATCTAGGATTAAACAACAAATGTCGCCAGTGATTCTTGTGCCGTAATACCCGTGTTAACCATAAGATCCGGAGTGGGACGGAGTAGTCAAAAGTGTTTCCACCTCTCGTACATCAACGGATGCGCTTACCGTAGACACTTGACCCAGGTTGGGCAAGCGGTGGGGTGGGGATCCCATTCTAATTCCCCACGGTAAGTGGTCTATGATGGGTTGCAGCTACGGCGAAGGAGTTTGGTTAACGAGTCCCAAACTGTTGTCGTGGTCGGGGTCCATCCTTAACTGGTATAAGAGGACCAACGAGGACCCAGGGTCGGGGTATGCAACAAAGGGTGGGTGTGCGAGGTAGCGGAGGAACATGATTGGCTAGACCTTATACCGGGCCTCACACCGAAGGAAGTGTGGACGGGAAAGCTGCCCGGTTGGCACCAAGGTTAAGATCTCTTATGGGTAAAGCAACACACCTCTGCAGAGTGTAAAGAACCGTGACTCGTCACTCCTCGTTCCGGGATAAGGAACTGCGAACGCGGCCGGAAAGGAGCTCCATGAAGTTCTAGTAAACCGGTGAAGGCCGACGGACGAGCTCTTTGAAATAAAAGCAATCTCTTGAAGAAATGTTTATCAAAACTTGCATTGGTATTAGACTTTCCGGTCTAATATCGTAGCTAGTGCATTAAACACCTCTTATCTATAATGAACTTGTTGAGTACGCTCGTACTCATACCACTCTTAAATCCCATGCTTAGATTGTCTGAATCATCTGGAGGAGGACTACGACAACAATGATGGAGCCGAGATCATCGGCTACGAGGAACCAGACCTCTCAGGAGGTGTTGAAGGAGTAGACTACATCATCGTCTACGGATCCGGGGAGGCTTCCGGAGGAGATCAAGCCTAGAAATATCCGATAGTAGTAGTAACCGAGCAGCCCAAACTCTTAGTATTTAGCTGCTCGATGAAATAAATGTTTAGTTTAATGAGACTCTTGTGTTGTAAGTTAAGTTGGGTTCACCTCGAACCCAGGAGTATTCCTCTTAGGACCCAAGAGGAGCTCCAAGATGACATGTGTATGATAGTTGTAATAATCAATGAATGAGTTATGGACCCTGCTATGTTCTGTTGTACTACTCTGAGGGATGTAATATTTGCAGAATGGTACTTCGTGAATGTTATATCAACGACTGGCATACTACAACATGCAGTGGTATGCAGGGTCACCACAACCGTGTGGGTCTCTTAGGCTATATTTCACAGAATACTTATTCACTGTTATGAATGGCATAGTGAAATGCTTATTTATATCCCTTTATGATTGCAATGTGTTTTGTATCACAATTTATCTATGTGCTACTCTAGTGATGTTATTAAAGTAGTTTTATTCCTCCTGCACGGTGTAATGGTGACAGTGTGTGCATCCGTGTTAGTACTTGGCGTAGGCTATGATTATGATCTCTTGTAGATTATGAAGTTAACTATTGCTATGATGGTATTGATGTGATCTATTCCTCCTACATAGTGTGAAGGTGACGAGTGTGCATGCTTGTGTTAGTACTTGGTTTAGTCGTGTTGATCTTTCATGCACTCTAAGGTTATTTAAATATGAACATTGAATTGTGGAGCTTGTTAACTCACGCATTGAGGGTTCGTGTAATCCTACGCAATGTGTTCATCATCCAACAAGAGAGTGTAGAGTATGCATTTATCTATTCTGTTATGTGATCAATGTTGAGAGTGTCCACTAGTGAAAGTGTAATCCCTAGGCCTTGTTCCTAAATATCGCTATCGCTGCTTGTTTACTCGTTTTATCGTGTTGCTACTGCTGCGTTACTACTGCTCATACTTATTTATACCACCTGTATTTCACTATCTCTTCGCCGAACTAGTGCACCTATTAGGTGTGTTGGGGACACAAGAGACTTCTTGCTTTGTTGTTGCAGGGTTGCATGAGAGGGATATCTTTGTCCTCTTCCTCCCTGAGTTCGATAAACCTTGGGTGATCCACTTAAGGGAAACTTGCTGCTGTTCTACAAACCTCTGCTCTTGGAGGCCCAACACTGTCTACAAGAATAGAAGCACCCGTAGACATCAACGGGCCCATCCTAGCTCTGTTTGGCTCTGTTTTCAAGTAATATCCGCTTTTCTCGTACGGTTACCAAGGCGCCTCCTCGATTTCCGCGATCAACGATGAAGAAAGGATCCTTTTAATGAACTGGCAGCAACGACACGTGCTCACGCAACCCTCAGGTTCTCCCCTTACTTAAAATCTCTCAGGGTAAAATCCCTAGCACTCCCTCATATTCGTCACAACATCCTCCTGTTCTTCTTCCACCTTTCTCTTTCACAACTGCTGCGCCGCCACCACCATTTTCAGATTTCCTCCAGATCTCGCGATGGTGAAGAAGAGGAACCTCGCCACCGCCGCCAGTTCTACGAGTGGTGGCGCCACCGCCAAGGCCTCCTCGAATCTTGCGAAGAGGAGCGCTCCAGACGCACCTCCCCCACCTCCGGCGCCGCCAGCACCGCCAAGCTCGGTAGCTGCAGCCAAACCCGGAGATTGGCTAGCGTCCTCCATCACGAAGCGTGATGAGAAGAGGGCCTGAAGCCTCGGCCTAGTCTCCTCCGACGAGGAGAACGTGATTCTCCCAGGTGCGATCTCTCGGCCCAATCCTCCCGCTGGTTTTACCGTGATGTTCTTGTCGTTCTTGTAACGGGGTCTCTCACTTCCTGCTCACGAGTTCCTTCATCGCCTTCTACGGACTTACGAAATCCAACTGTGGCAACTTACCCCCAACTCAATCCTTCACTTGCTGTGTTCATCACCTTTTGCGATGTGTTCTTGGGCATCGAGCCTCACTTTGGATTGTGGAAGAAAATTTTCTTCGTAAAGAGATACAGCAGTAGCAATGGACCCTTCGTCATTGGGGGAGTGGGGTTCGTTGTCCGTTCAGAAGTCAACTATTTCAGTTTCCCAATGAGAGAATCTGTGCAAGGATGGAGACTGAAATGGTTTTATGTTAAGGATTCCTCAACAACCGAGTCCCAACTTCCTTGCTTTGCCGACGTTCTTGAAGCCAAGCCTAAGCATTCTTGGAAAAACATCCTTTCTCCCGATGAAAGAACAGCAGCCGACGAGTTATTCGCCAAATTCCTTCGGATCAAAGAAGCCGATGGTCAAACCATGATCGGCACAGAGGTAGCCGCGGTGTTCTTGAAACGTCGAGTCCAGCCAGTCATGGCAAGGGTTCGCCCGATGTGGTTGTATTCAGGTCCGAAGGATGAAACCAGGATAAACATTGCTGAACTATCGGAAAAGGAGCTGCTTGATGAAGTTCGTCGCCTCACTCTCTTCAGTCAGGAAGACTCGATCCCATTGATATCTTCTTATTCTCCTCTTGATGCCGATCATCCGCTGACAGAGGTAAATTTCCCTTCTCGTACTTTTATTACCCTGTTTCGCTTCGTCGACAACTACTATTGTTCTTATTTGTTCTTTTCTTTGACAGATCCCCATAGGTTCTGGAAACTTGCATGATTTACCAAACGAGACTTCCGAAGGAAGAGGTTCTTCAGCCCCTGTTGATTTTCATACTGCTGAGTACACGAGCTCAAAGAGCGAGCACGATGACCCGATAGATTCTGAGGCCATCTACACCGACCTTCCTCCCCCAGCCAATGATACTTGCAACACAGCAGGATTAGTGCGTGATGACGACGCTGATCATGATGCCTTTGTTCATGCAGCTGTGGAGGAGGCCAGAGCTTCACCTGTGAAGAGATCAACCGGTGGCTTTGCCGACGAGGATGACCTTTTCGACCTGTAAGCGCCTTTTTCCTAAAATCCGTATTTTTCCTTTATCATTTGCATTTCTTTTCATAATCCTGTCAACCATTCTCTTTCATAGTGACGAGGGTTTCATCGAGCCTCCGTCTAAGAAGGCCAAATCTGGCGCCGCTCCGCCGGATGTCGCAGCTTCCGAAGCTTCGGCTCCTACTGCTGCCCCCGCGGCCCAGGTATCGACTGCTTCCTCCCTTTCTAGGGGGAAGGATATTCCTTCGGTTGCTGCCGCCACGATTCCTTCTTCAGGAAAACCTGTAAGTCTTTCTCGATCGCAACACGAGTTTCCCTGAAGGTGCCTTAATTAACGATTCTTCGTCAAACACCTGTTTTTCTCTTTTCCTTAAGGATCTACGGGGCGTTATATCTTCTTTGGAGGCCTTTGCCTCTCAATTTACTTCCATGGAAGCGGACAAGGTTCGGCTGCAGGAGGAAGTTAAATCTTCTTCCTCGAAGTTGGAGGGCACCATTAAAAAGCCGCCACGGCTCGCCAAGAAGTCGACTCCCTGAAGGAGGAACTCAGCAGGCTGAAGGAAAAGCTGAAGGAAGAGGAGGCGTCTAGGCTGGTCGCCGAAGCTCGGGCGACTGAAAAAGAGGAGCTTCTTCGTCAATCTTCCTTGGCTTTGCTTGGTAATTCTTTTTATGCTTCACTGTCGATCGTCACTTTGCAAATTTGATCCTTTGATAGTAACCTTTCCCATTTCATTCCCTTGCAGAGGCCGCTGGCATTCCTGCCGATGCCTTAGATAGAGTTCCAAACAACTCTCCGGCAAACAATGTGTCAATGACTCTTGCCGCACTCCAGCTTACACGGGAGCTCCTTGATAAAGGCAAAGGTGCCATGGCGCGAATGCACCCACAGCCTTTTTTATTACTTTCAAACAAAAAATAGTATATACAAAAGAGAGAGAAAAAAACTACCTACAACTATTTACAAGAGATTACAACAAATTGTCAAGCCATGATGACAAAAAGGGCACGATACTCTCTTTGACCCTATGCTTAAGCGAGGTGACATCGAAAAGAAACCTTCTCTCCAATTCCTGAAAGTTGGCTGGATATTCTTAAAGATCTTGTTATTCCTCTGTTTCCATATATTCCAGCAAGCCAAAATTATAATTTCCACAAAACAAGGACCCTTAAATCTTCTCTTGGTATTCTTCAGCATCTCAGGTCCTGAACCTTGTGCCCAATCAATTTGCAAGTATATCCATATTCTAACACTAAAAGTACATTCAAAGAATAAATGGGACCAATCCTCCAGGGCATCAGTGGGACAAAGAACACAGGTATGATCAGTGGTTACTTGCCAATGTCTTCTCCTTAGCATATCCTTTGTATTGATTCTATCATGTAGAATTAGCCAGGCGAAAAATTTGTGCTTGGAAGTACACTTGCTCTTCCAGATCCATTGTGAAGGAAAGTGAGAAGGTATATGTTGAAAACTCATTCTGTATACTTGGCTGGGTACAAAAGCACCAGATTTATTATTTGAGATAAGCCACTGATCATTATCATTTGATGTGACAACCCCTGCTAACATATCTTGAAGTGTTCGCAGCTCACCAGCAGCTTCAGATGAAATGGGAAGATGAAAAACCTGAGCCGGATCAGTAATTTGTAGAGCCTGATTGACTGAAATAAGTTTATCTTTGGCAAAGGAAAATAGTCTTGGGAATCTTTCTTGAATAGTCCAATCATTCCAATTATCTGACCAAAAGAGGATTGTCTCCCCATTCCCAAGCTTACAATGTGTCACTAGTCTGGTATATGTCAAAGTATTTCATAATGTTCCTCCACCAAAAGGATCCACAAGTAGAAACAGGCATGTGGTACTTCCTTATAATAATATGAGTTCCTAATTAGTTTGACCCGGGGAAGATCCACATTGTTATAAAATTTGTGTAGTTGTTTCATCATGAGACACTTATTTTGAATCTTCAAATTTATGATACCCAATCCTCCCTTATTTTTTGGCTTACGAGACCATATCCCAAGAAGCTAGAGAGTGCACTTTCTCATCATCCTTCCTTTTCCTCCATAGACGAGCTTCTTCCGGCTTTATCAATTACATCAATCACCCCATCTGGTATGTCCAAAGTACTAAGGTAATGAATAGGCATTGAAGATAAAACTGAGTTAACCAGAAAGTGCATCAACGAAGGAAAGAAGATGGCGACTCCCACCCCTCCACCCTAAACCACCTCACCGCCGGCGATCATCGGCAATTGTGGCTATCTTGCCACATTGGAGCCGATCAGTTTGCTCCCCTCCTCGTTCTCAACAAGGTAACTGGTTTTCTCACACCATCTCATGGCCTCTCCTTCCTGGATCTGGAATGTCTCCTACATGTCGGTACACGATATGGATAATGGTGTTCGCAACCTCAAGGATGGGGAGATTCAGGGTTGGTCTTCCAATTGGATCTTGCTTTTTGATGATAAGGGGATCCCAATTACTGGCAGACCCATTCAGAAGGATGTTGATGAGTTTAAAGTTGGATCTGTCATTGAGTTTTTAGAGTTTCATGCGTTTATTGATCATTGCATTTCTCCCTCACCTGAGGCTCATACTGAGGTTCCCGATCAAGAGGTTTTGGATCTAGCTGCTGTTGATCGTTTGAAGGGAAAGTCTAAAGTGCTGGATCCTAATTCTGCGGAGATCAATTCTAAGGTATCTTCTCCTGTTGCGGATCTTGCTCCTTCCTCTAAGATTTGGAAGATCACCTATTCCACACATAAAGATCTTGAGCGAGGACGGATGAAAGCTTATGATGGGTCTCTCTCATTGTCTGTCAAGGATGATTGGATCTCCCTTCTGGATGCCAAAGGTAAAATTGTTGGTTGCAGATATAAGGAATCCAAGGACAAGTTCTCTATTGGGGCAAAATTATCTTTCCCTATGCATGTGGTTCATATGGGACAATTGTTGACCTCCACAGGTATTAACACGAGATCTTGCATGGCCCATGCACCACCTGACACGATTCCACATGCAATTCCTACTGCTGATCCAAATGCACCGTCTTGCTCTAAGGCTCCATCTAGCTCTAATATTCATCAAGATTCCCCTAAAATGGATCACTACTGTCTGTCAAAAGTTCTTGATTATAGTCCTGGTATCAAGGTTGCAAAGTATTGTTTATCTAAATTTGGCAGAGCAGTACATCCATCTGCTACTTCTGGGCATTTTACAATGGTGGTCTCCTTCGGGCGTGCATCTTTCAGACTTGATGAAAGTTCAGTGGGGATTGCACTAGAGGCAGCAACTGGTGGTTTCAGTGGTGATCTCAAAGTTTCATTGATTCGTGACAGGGTTTTCTCGTTTTGTGTTTCGAGCAAATCTATTGGTTTTCATCTTTTTAACCTGAGAAGTTTTGCATGCAAGCATTTCAAATGTTTCTTTCATCTTTGGAGTTGGGGTGGTCCAAATTGGCAAAGAGAATTTCAAAATTGGCAGTTGGAATGTGAACAATCTTGGACTCTTGTTAGTCCTACAAAAAAAAGAGTGCAACATGGAATGAATGCTATGAGGGATGGCAAGCCTAAGTCTATCTTGAGGACAAGTAAGAATTCATCAGGGAAGCTCACTTTTTCAGATTCTATTGAATACACAGCTTGTAAAGGATATAAGGATCCCAATTTCTCTCCTGGTGTGGTCATGCCTCCAACCCATGTTACAACAACTATACCCTCTTTGAAGTTTGGATCAGCTAAGCCTTTTGATTTTGTGCACTGTAAAACTGTGGAACAAAACAAGAGAATGTTTGGGGAGATGGAAGCAAATTCTTCTCATGATATTTCAGAGGATGTCAATGTTGGGTTGCATCAAGAAGCACAATATGAGGATCCACATGGATATATTGCATTGGAAAAATTGGTTGATGACATGGCCTTTCAATTTTGGGAATGTTCCAAATGTCTCTCCATGGGTCATGTGGCTAAGGATTGTACGAGAAAACTTCGATGTCGGTTTTGTTTCAGATACGGGCATTTTCGGAAAGATTGTTTTGATTGGAAACAGAGCAAATCGGTCAGATGGGTGCCTAAAAGGAATAAAACTGCTATTAATGAACCCTCTGTCGGTTCAGACATTGATTCCCACCTGGAGAAGGGTGTCCGGGAGGCGAACGGCGGTTCGGACCCAATTAATATTGCTAGAAGCACCCCGGAGCCTGTTCTTGTTAGTTCCACCTCTGTTTCTCTGTTTTCGACGCCTCCGCCCTCACCTTCGTCTCGCCGTCCGGCAATGGCGAACTTTGAAGTGGATCCTGCTCCTTGGCTGCCGCATGGTCACCAGATTATCGATGGTGGTCCTACTCGACTACCTCGGACTTTCTACAGTCCATCGGTCGACCCGCCTCGCCGCCACGACAATATTTGTGTTGCGGAGTTGATGCCGCCGCCACCGATTCCCCTTATTCCGCATTGGCGGCAGCAGGTACGGAATTTCATCGAGGATCATCTACAGCGCACTGTTGAGGAGGTTCAGCCATGCTTGCTTGGTCTAGGGTTTTATCGACTGCGAAGCCCAGCAGCTAGAGCTGCTTTGGTCAATCACATCCCTTATCAGTTGCAGCAAGGGGTTTTTGTTCGCTTTGTTAATCATGATGATAGGGAGAATCATAGGGCAGTACAAGGTTTTCGTCGTGGATGGCTAATGTTCCTCAGTATTCCACTGGATTTTAGAAACGACTATGATTTAGCCAATGCTGTCAGTACTTTTGGGAAACTTCTGCATTGGCATCAGGATGATGTGTTACTTGAGAGAACAATCTGTTATGTGGCTTTTCCTTCAGATGCTAAGGTTCCAAGGGATGTGGTGTTTAATAAGTTTGCTTCTGTTGGAGGAGTAAAGGAATCCTGGACTGCAGCTTGTTTTATTCTTACTGCTGAGTTTGCTGATGAATTACCTCATGATGAGGATCCAATGCCTCTTAATGGTAATCCACACCCTTTACCAGGACAGCTTGTGCCCAATCTGAATATTTTTGTGAATCCAGAGTTTCCTGAGATAGGTTGGGATGAACAAGAGCAAATGCAGGATAATGACAATGGTCAGGGTGTTCAGCATCCTCTGTTTGCTCCTGATCAAGTCCAAGATCAAGTCATGGAGGTGGATGATGAACCATTACATCAACATCAGGAAGTTGAACCTGAACAGCAGGTGGTCCAGGAGAGTCACCAGTTCAATGAGTCTGCTATCATTAATTCTCCAAGTTCAGAAGGTTCAGTTAATATGTTACCTGGTCCACATCAGCTGGTCATCAACAGGATTGAAGTTCAGTTTGAGGTTTTGGGAAAGGATCTCACAGATTTATTGGATAGGATTTTTCCTGCTTACACAAGCTATCTACCTGGTTATACTGTTGGCCCTGTACTGCCTAAAGATATGTTCTTGGACAAAATCTATAAGGGATTAGCTCCTGTTTTCCCCTTGAACACAATTCCTGCTGTACTGCCAACACACAAGTTTGCTTGGATTGTCAGATGTTTGCCTCCTGTACCTGAGCTAGAACTTAGCAAAGGTAAGATTACTGATGTTGTGGGCAAAGTTGTTGCCAAAAGAGGGAAAAGGATTATCCCACCAACTACAAGAATTACAAGGAGTGCACTTAAAGTCAAGGTTCAGAATCAGAAGCAGTCTAGGAAGAAAGGGTCAGGGGTTCCCTCTGTGGCTGCCACTTCTCTTTTATCGACAAAACTGATAGCTCTTCCTGGAATGATAGTTCTGTCAGAAGATGCACTAGGCACATGGCTAAAACTGATGGGTATAAATTTGAGAGCATGCATGACAAGAGTTCCATCAGGAAGAAACCTAAGGCCTCCAAACCTGTTGATGATGAAAGTGAGGGGGTTGCTCCTTTTATTCCTATTCCAATATTGCAACAGATTGGTAGGAACCTAGAGATATCAGATGAAGACTTGACTAGGGACAAGCTTATGGCTGCTCCTCAGGATCCCAAGAAGAACAAAGCATCCAATGAAGATTAAGTCTGTTTGTCAGAAAGTCAGTACTGCTTTTGTGTCAGTCAGGGGTTTTTCCTTTTGTGTGTGGAAGATTTGTCATGCTAGTGATTGTAATGAATTATTAAACAACAATATGGCTCTGGTTCTTTTGTGTGGCCTGCTATGCATGGTCCTCTTTTGCTCTCCTGTAACTGGTTTCAATGAATAGTTCCTCTAAAATGAAGGTGGATTGGAATGTGCTTTGTTGGAATGTCAGAGGTTTGAATGATAAAGATAAAAGATTACTGGTGTATAACAAAATTGATGAAACTAATTGTGCTATTATATGTTTACAAGAGACAAAATGTGAAACTTTTGAACATTCTTTTATCAGGACTTTTTGCCCTAAAAGATTTGATAGATTTGCATTTGTGCCTTCCATTGGTGCTTCTGGTGGGATTATTGTTCTTTGGAATAGCAAAGTATTCATGGGCAACTTATTAGAAACAACACACTCTGCTATCAAAATACAATTTGTCTCTTCTCATACTGCTGAAATTTGGACTTTGGTTACTGTGTATGGGCCTTGTAGAGGAATTATGAGAGATGAATTTGTTCAATGGTTGCATGATTTGGATATTCCTATACATGATAATTGGTTACTGCTTGGAGATTTCAATTTCATGAGATCAGTTGAAAATAGGAATAAACCAGGAGCTGACATGGCAGATATCTTTCTGTTTAATAATATTATTAGTCATTTGGGGCTATTGGAACTACCTCTCAAAGGGAGACGTTTTACATGGTCCAACATGCAAGCCACACCCTTGATGGAACAACTAGATTGGTTTTTCACCACTTGTGAGTGGACTTTAAGGTTCCCCAATACCATGGTGTTTCCTTTGTCAAAATCTACCTCTGATCTCCACCTCCATTCCAAAAGCAAAAATTTTCAGATTTGAGAATATATGGTTGGAGCAACCAGGTTTTATGGATGTAGTGAAAAAGGCTTGGGATTTACCAACTAATAAACAGAATGTTGCTTCAATTCTTGCGGCTAAATTCAAAAATCTTAGATATGCTCTCAAGAAGTGGGGGAAGAATCTATCTCACTTAAAACTGCTTATTGAACAGTGCAACAAAGTCATCCTTTTCTTTGATAATTTGGAAGATTCCAGGATCTTAAGCGAGAGGAATTTAACTTCGAAATATTGTGAAGGTTCATCTCAAGAAATTATTGGGTATTCAATCTGCCTATTGGAAGAATAGATGCACTATTAGATGGATTCAGCTAGGAGGAGAAAATACAAAGTTTTTTCATGCAAAGGCAACAGAAAGATATAGATACAATGTTATATCGGTAATCAAGGATGAACAAGGGAACTCTATGGTGGATCACAATCGGAAGGCAAATGCTTTTTGGGCTTGTTATAAGAATAGGATGGGAGTTACAAATGATAATGCCACACAAGCTGATATTTCTCATCTTATCAATCCGGTGGAGGGGCTGGACATTTTGTCACAAGAGTTTTCTTCGAGAGGAAATTGAGGGAGTGGTCAAGCACATGAAACCTGATAGAGCTCCGAGTCCCGATGGGTTTAATGGTCTGTTTGTTAAAAAGTGTTGGCATATCATCAAGAATGACTTCATCAATTTGTGCAAGGATTTTCATAAGGGTCGGGCTTCTTTGGAAAGTATCAATAGTTCATATATAACTTTGATTCCAAAAAAATTATCTCCTGAAACAGTGAATGATTTTAGACCAATTTCATTGACAAATACATGTTTGAAATTCCTCACAAAGCTTGCTGCAAATAGACTTCAGCTACAGATTACAAGATGCATACATGAAAACCAATATGGGTTTATAAGAGGTAGAACTATTCAAGATTGCTTAGCATGGACTTTTGAGTATTTACACCAATGTCATAAATCTAAGAGGAAAGTGGTTGTGCTAAAGTTAGATTTTGAAAAGGCTTTTGATACAATTGAGCATAAAGCTATCCTTAAGATAATGGAGCTCAAAGGTTTTGATCCTACCTTCATCCTTTGGGTGTCAGAGATACTGGGTTCTGGTTCTTCTGCTATTCTTTTAAATGGAGTTCCCGGTAAAACTTTTTTATGTAGAAGAGGAGTCAGACAGGGAGACCCTTTATCCCCTCTTTTGTATGTGCTAGGGGGTGACTTGTTACAAAGTTATGTCAATAATGCATATAGGGAAGGGAGATTGCAAGCACCAATACCAAATAGAGGAAGTAATGACTACCCTATTGTACAATATGCGAGATGATACTATTATCATGTTACCAAGTGAGGCAGAGCAGTTGCAAGTCTTGAAAGAAGTACTTAAGGAATACACAGCTTTCACTGGACTTAAGGTTAATTATCACAAATCATCACTTATACCAATTAATATTTCTCAGGTGGAAGCTGAGACTCTATCAACAGAAATACAGTGCAATATTGCTTCAATGCCATTCCCATACCTTGGTATTCCCATGGGCACAACTAAGCCAACTATAAGAGATCTTTCCCCACTCACTGATCGAATTGAAAGGAGGCTTACTGCATCTGCTTCTTTTTTATCTTATGGTGACAGACTAATTCTGGTTAACTCAGTTTTATCTTCAATGCCTATTCATTACCTTAGTACTTTGGACATACCGGATGGGGTGATTGATGTAATTGATAAAGCCAGAAGAAACTGTCTATGGAGGAAAAGGAAGGATGATGAGAAAGTGCACTCTCTAGCTTCTTGGGATATGGTCTGTAAGCCAAAAAATAAGGGAGGATTGGGTATCATAAATTTGAAGATTCAAAATAAGTGTCTCATGATGAAACAACTACACAAATTTTATAACAATGTGGATCTTCCCAGGTCAAACTAATTAGGAACTCATATTATTATAAGGAAGTACCACATGCTCGTTTCTACTTGTGGATCCTTTTGGTGGAGGAACATTATGAAATACTTTGACATATACGGACTAGTGACACATTGTAAGCTTGGGAATGGGGAGACAATCCTCTTTTGGTCAGATAATTGGAATGATTGGACTATTCAAGAAAGATTCCCAAGACTATTTTCCTTTGCCAAAGATAAACTTATTTCAGTCAATCAGGCTCTACAAATTACCGATCCGGCTCGGGTTTTTCATCTTCCCATTTCATCTCGAAGTCTGCTGGTGAGCTGCGAACACTTCAAGATATGTTAGCAGGGGTTGTCACATCAAATGATAATGATCGGTGGCTTATCTCAAATAATAAATCTGGTGCTTTTGTACCCGACCAAGTATACGGAATGAGTTTTCAACATATACCTTCTCACTTTCCTTCACAATGGATCTGGAAGAGCAAGTGTACTTCCAAGCACAAATTTTTCGCTCGGCTAATTCTACATGATAGAATCAATACAAAGGATATGCTAAGGAGAAGACATTGGCAAGTAACCACCGATCATACCTGTGTTCTTTGTCCCACCGATGCCCTGGAGGATTGGTCCCATTTATTCTTTGAATGTACTTTTAGTGTTAGAATATGGATATACTTGCAAATTGATTGGGCACAAGGTTCGGGACCCGAGATGCTCGAAGAATACCAAGAGAAGATTTAAGGGTCCTTGTTTTGTGGAAATTATAATTTTGGCTTGCTTGGAATATATGGAAACGAGAGGAATAACAAGATCTTTAAGAATATCCAGCCAACTTTCGGGAATTGGAGAGAAGGTTTCTTTTTCGATGTCACCCTGCTTAAGCATAGGGTCAAAGAGAGTACTGTGCCCTTTTTGTCATCATGGCTTGACAATTTGTTGTAATCTCTTGTAAATAGTTGTAGGTAGTTTTTTTCTCTCTCTTTTGTATATACTATTTTTTGTTTGATAGTAATAAAAAAGGCTGTGGGGGGCTCCCCTGCAGTAGTTAGCTTCAAAAAAAAGATCAGTCAAGAAAAAACTCTGGGGCAGCTGATCGACGCCTTCGCAGTCGACACCAAGGGTGTTATCGAGGTATTCAAACGTACTTCGCGTACCTATGGTGCCCTCCTAGCCTTCCAACTTATGATGGGTCATGGCTTCAAGGCCGATATTGAGGAGATGTCTAGGGAGCTGTCGAAAGATCAGGATGGACAATTCATTGATTTAAGCACCTTCAAAACGTCAACTCTTGTGTGTGCGCGTCAACTCCTTGAGCTGGTTTCATCAAAGAAAACATCGGCTGCCCCAAGTTTATCGACCCAGACTCAAGCCCCTTGATTTTTGTAACAAACTTCTTTTGAATTGATGTGAAACAATGTTCTATCGCAAAACTTGTGTTCGTAATAAATTCCGTGCCAGCACTGTTGCTAATGCACCCTTGTTATGTCATTTATAGTTGCATTCTCCCGATGGGAGTTACTTCGGATGCTGAAGCGATGCAATCCATCATACCTTTGACGATGTTTTTTGCAGGTTTTCCCAGTGCCCGCGATTGTCGATGATTCTTCGGGTGCTTTTTCTGAAGGTGATCGAGTACAATGTATGAAGGATCGGATTGCGCAGATGGAGAAGGATCTGCGCAACACTTATGCCTTAGCTGCCATTATCAAGAAGAAGAGCGAGATTGCAGCCGAAGTAGAGCGCTACGCTCTTACTGAACTGCATAAAGCCACCGAAAGTTTGAACTGTAAGTTCCCTGGTCCTTGCGCTCATTACTCTTTTGTCAAAAATGCATTGCCTGATCCTCTATTGATTCCTTTGCCAGTCATAGCTCTGAACCGTGCTAAAGAGAACACGCGGATTCACGAACGCGTGAAGGCATTAACCCAGCTATCATCAGCCGATGAAATTTTCTGGAGGGAGCACTCGAAAGCTTCGGTTGTCGCTCAGTTCCAAGATCGGGTCCAGCAAGTCCACCACTTCTTTGACAAGTGTTACAAGGGACTAAGAGTAATATGGAAGACAATGTTTCCGTTGAACGCATCCTCCCACGCTGTTGACTTTAATGTCAGAATTCAGCAATGCCAAGAAGATGAAGAACTTGGTACAGGCTCAAGTGTTTGCGGGAGCTAGATTTACGCTTTCCCTCGTCCTTGCGCATTATCCTTCGGCAGACTTGCTATCCATTGCCAATGCAGTAGGTGATTTGGAGTTTTTGTATCCGAAGGTTATACTGCCGTCCAATGTAATTGTCGATAGGCTAGAAAGGGACTCGAAGGTACCTGAAGAAAAAGACACTTTGCAAGAGTAATTCAGGGTCATGTTCTTATTGTAAATAGATAGTTTGGCTACTTCATCCGAGCGTTTGGATTGCGTAGTTGAAACTTATTTTTCGGTAGATACATGTGTATGTATTTGTACCGTGTCAATGTCGTTGGCAAATTTTGTAGGAGCAAATCTTAATTGCCCGTTTAAACGTATGTGTATTCGTTGGTCAGCAAATTGTTTGAGTGATCAGCTCGTGTTGCAGGTCTTGCTTAACCCGTTGTATGTGCAACTTTGCTTTCAACCGATGTATGTTTTGACAGCAGCTCCCGAATATATCGGGAGCATTAACGCTGCCGATGAGCCCATTGTTTTCTGATATTTCCATAAGTGAAATATCGAACGTGGGTTGTATTATATGTATTTCCAGACTCTTGCTATTTACGGCGCTCGTAGAGGCATCTATAGCAGAGGGAAAGGTTAGCACCCTTGTTTATTTTGCATCCTTTAGCACTCGTGGAGGCTTTTTCGGAGCACGATCTTTTTGCCGCGTACTGTGCTGCACCGTTGTTCACCAAGGGGGCGTAAGCAAGGTTTGCGATGATGCGGTTTGGGTGCTTCGAATTTCTGCAATGCTTTTCAACGAATCAAAACTGAAGTTCTCATTAATAAAGTAAGCACGAGGCTAAAGGGCGATAAGGAAAAAGGGAGGGCCCTGTTAAAAAGAAAAACTAAACACTATTTAACTACTTTAAGCGAGGAAAGGGTTCTTCTTATATTCCGGCTTGTCCACCACGTCAGTGGTTTTCGAAGCGTCGTTGATTTCACTAGGGGTCTCGACAGCGATTGCTAGTGTCTTGCTGTCTCCTAGGACTGTTGTGTCATCAACTGCCGAAGCTTTTGCTGCCGAAGCTTCTGGAGCAGGGTCGGCTGGCTTCTTCTTGGTTTCCCTGACGTGTTTTTCTTCCGTATTGTCGCGTGGCGATGGCTTGGAACGGAGATCGGTGACTTCCTGTTTGAACCCAAACTTTGTAGCAATCCTCTGAAAATCGCGGTCACAATTGTCCGAGCGTGAAAAACTTCCATAGACTGTGATGTTTGTCCCGTTGCTCCCAGGCATTTTCAGCTTGAGGTCTGCATAGTGCGGTACATCCATGAATTTGGCATACGCTGGTCTTCCGAGTATAGCGTGGTACTGTGACTCCCAGTTCACGACTTCAAACTCGATCTTCTCCTTCCTGAAGTTGTCGGGTTTGCCGAAAACGATGTTCAGGTAAACTTTGCCCAGAGAGTACACCGGCGATGTAGGGAGAATCCCATGGAAACAGGTGTCAGAATCCTCTAGCATCCTCATGGTGATCCCCATACTTTCTATTGTGTCGACGAATATCAGGTTTAGTCTGCTTCCACCATCCATGAATACTTTGCTCATCTTGAAGCCCCCGATTTGTGCCTCGACTACTAGGGCAGCGTGTCCTAGTTTTGGTATGGTCATCGGGTGATCTGCTCGGCTGAACGTAATGTTCTGAGACGACCACTCGACATACTCGAGGATGTTTGCCATGATACTTTTCGCCGATTGATTTCTGGGTGAGCTTCTTCATTTCTCTTATGGAGACACCCGTTCTGTGGATCATGCTCATCTGCCCACGCGGTGGTGGAAATGCATCGTTGGGTTGATGAGGCTGCGCCTGCTGGACCTGGTGCTGCGGTGGGGGTGCTGGTGGTGGCTGCGGCTGCTGCTGCATGAGTTTCTGCATTTCAATGAATTGTCTACAATCTCTGAGCAGGTGGCTTGACTTTGTTTTGTTGTATTTTGAGTCGATGTACGAGTGCAGGTAGCAGGGAGCATTTATCTGTTCGGCGTAGGGTAACTTGGGAGTCCTCTGTGGTCGTGGTTTGTAGATACCACGGTTTCCAGAGTTGTTCCGATTGCCGTCCTGCCGATCGTCTCGTTTATCATCATACTGATCATCCTGCCGATCAGAGTATCCTGCGGCTACCAGGTTACTGTCGTCGTAACTGCGGTTTTTTCATTCTCTTATGGCGATCCCTTCGTCCACCCGAGTCGTGCTTCGGCTGGTCATCGTCTTCGTCGTCACTGCGCTGTCGCGGCTTCCGTACGGTGTCCTCGCCATCAGCCCAGCTGTTGGCGATTTCCATTAACTTGGTTATGGTTTTTGGTTTTTTGCGCCCGAGTTCCTCTATGTAGCTTTCACGTCGGATGCCATCGATGAAGGCGTCGATTGCTCTGTCGACAGAAACATCTTCGGCGGCGTTTAAGAGCTTGGTGAATCTCCCAATGTATGCGCGCATCGATTCCTTCTGCTTTTGCTGACAATGCCGTAATTCCTCAATCCCGACGGGCCTTTTGTACGTTGCTTGGAAATTGGCAACGAAAGCGTCTACTAGGTCGTCCCATGATTTGATGGAACCCTTCGGCAAGCCTCTTAACCAAGCACGTGCTGAATTCTTTAGGTAAAGCTGCAAGCATTGCATTGCTGCTATCTGATTTCCTTTGTGTAGAATCACAGTCTGTAGATAGTCGTCTATCCAGGACCTCGGCTCCTGCTGTCCATCGTATTTGGCGGCGTCAGAAGGGGTAGGTTTGAACTTTCTGGGTGGCATTGCCTCGCGGATTTGGTAGCTTAAACAATCAGCCCCCCTTAGCTCGCCGTCGTTCTCCTGGCTCTCATCCGAAGAATCACTGTCATATTCCTCCCTAGCGGCGCGTCATCGCCTTGCTTTGTCGATTCTGCTCTGGGTGATTTCGTCTCGAGCATCTCTCGCATGATGCTTTGAGCCGCTGGCCTGTAACGTGGTCTTTTCCTTCCGTGGGACCAGGTTGTCTCCCAATATTGCGAGACTTTCTAGGGCACCTCGGTGAGCTTGGGCCATAGAACCTTCAGGGCGTTGATTGATGAGGTATGCTGCGAGATTGGCGGTTGCTCCTGCGACGGTTTTTGGCCGTGGCATGCCCGCGGTGTCCGTGGTCATAAAAGACTTGGTCAGATTCGACGTTATTTCTTTGGCGTCATCCTCCGAGAGTCTGGATAACCTTGCTCGGTGCTTGCCTGCCCCTTGAGTGCTTCGAGAGGTGCTTCCTCACGAGCCTCTCCGTCGTTCACTAGATTGGTCTGCAGCAGATAGGCGTCTCTCGAGGGTGGCTTGCTCTTTCGATAGTCGCTCCCGGTTTTTCTCCAATATAGAGCGATAAGCGTTGAGGGTTCCAACCGAGGTTCCTGCGGGGAGCGGTGTGTTGTTAAGCATGGCTGCCTTGGCTGCTGCCCACTCCTCCTCTGCGATGGTGTAATCGCTGTTGTTGTTACTGGCACTGTTTGCGAAACTTGCTTGTCTGCTGGAGCGGGGGGTGTGATCTCCGTCTCCCCTGTTCCTTGCGGTTCCCGTGTTGTTGGCGACATAAACCTGGTGGTGTGCCGTTCTTCGGGTGGTGCCTTGGACGATGCTGTCGACACTGTCCTCTCCCGAGGAGTACTGGGCATTGCAGATGAACGGCGTGTCGCTTGATCCTAACCCGTGCCTGGTATCGCAGTTCAAGCAGTAGTACGAGGTCATCTCCGAAGATGTGGAATTGTCAGATCCAACCAACATGGGAGCCGTCGAACGAGGAGTCGATGGCGCGGGTGAGTTCGTTGAGTCCGTCAGACCAGCCGAAAGGTCGATTGATGACGACGTGCTTGGACCTATCGATCTAGAGGCGAGTGGTTCTAGCAGTCGAAGGACTCCTTCCGAGTTGACGTTGTAGTGGACACTGCCGAAGGTCATCTCCATGTTTCCTTGTAGATCAGAAAAGGTCGAGCGAGACGAGTCACTGTGCGGGGTGAATTCATAGGAGCCGAATCGAATCGGGCTTCCCAGAATTGGCGATGATGGTGTCGATGAAGTTGCCGATGACATGACTGGATCTGCCGATGACCGATCTTGTGCCGACAGGGTTCCCACAGACGGCGCCAATTGTCGAGGATACTCCTCGGCAATGCCCTCCGATTGGGGCTTAGGGTTGATGGAATCCTGTAAGCTGATACGAGACATCGGTTCACAGACAAGCGGGAGAGCGATTTACCCAGGTTCGGGGCCCTCGATGAGGTAAAACCCTTACGTCCTGTCTGTATGATCTTGATTATGAGAATAATGGGTTACAATGGGGTGCCGAAAGGTTCGGCTGAGATCTCGTTGAGAGGCTAAGTGCTGCGGCGACCTAGCTCTAGACTTTTGGTGACTATGATTGCTAAGATTGATCGTGTCCCTTGGCAGCCCCTCTCCTGGCCTTTATATAGGTGGCCAGGTCTCAAGAGGTCTAACTGAGTACGACTAGGTTTACAATAGATCTAGCTCTAAACTTTCCTTGTTCGGCTCCTTCCTTGTCTTGCCCGCCAAGGAATCTTCTGCTGTGACATCCAAGTGGCCCATCTTTCCATCGAATACCTTCATGGGCCTCCAGTTAGATCGTATAGGGTAGGGCAGTTAATGTCGGTTACCCGAAGGGTAATGCCCACGTCAGCGGCACAAGCTCACTTGCTTGGTCAATGCAAACAAACTGACTTTGGATGACATGATCACCATCGCCAGCGATCACACTGCCGCCGATGACGACGCAGGCGGAGATCTCGCAGCTACAGCAATTCCCGTGCATCAGCAAAAGAAGAACCGTGATAACGGTAACAACAGCGCAACAAGCGGAAAAATCCCCCCGATGACCAGAAAAGTGGCGGATCCGAAATGGTCGCCATGGCTTTCCAGCGCGGAGGTCAAGGAGGCGGAAGAGGACGCGGCCGCGGAGGCGGAGCCGGCAGGGGCCAGCAGCGTGGTGATGAGGTCACCGCTGCCGGAACCCGCACCCCCAAACCTACGAGGAGTACAGAGACATGCCCTGCCTGTCCCATCTGGATCCGGCTACGGGAAAATCCACTCACACCAACCGCAACTGCAAGTGGGTCAATGATCTCAAATCTGACCCGGAAGCAGATACAAGCGAGCCCGGAAGCACCGCCCACGCAGCAAAGGAGGCAAGGGCAAGAACACGGACAAAGAGGAAGACAGTTCCGAGGCAATGGATGAGGATGATGCTTCGCCGGATCCCAAGGAAGGATCCGCAGCTAAACCCAACCCCTTCGTCAAAAAGAGCGCGGGCGCGTACCACACCTTCCTCGGAACCCCAACAGTCCGTGCCAGCAAGTCAGCTCTCCGGATCCTGAACGCCACAGTTCCGGCTGTGCCGCAGTATGTCAGGTGGTCGGAAACTCCGTGTACGTTTGACAGACAAGATCATCCTACTGTCATCCCGAAAGAGTGCTACGCCTTGGTTGTAAGTCCCCGCATCGACGGCTATGATTTCTCCAAGTGCCTCATGGACGGCGGAGCCAGCTTGATCATCATGTACCTGGAGACTCTGGAGCGGATGAACCTTACCAAGGAACAGCTCAAACACAGCACCACTGAATTTCATGGTGTGGTTCCCGGTAAAAAGGTAAATTCCCTTGGCAGCATGAGACTTCCCGTGGCCTTCGGCGATATCAATAATTTCCGCGAAGAGATGATCACGTTTGAGGTCGTGCCCTTCAAGAGCTCCTACCACGTCATCTTCGGCATGCCCACCTACCACAAGTTTCACGCAAGAGCGTGCTACATCTACAACAAGCTCAAGATTCCGGGTCCCAATGGTATGATTACCGTATCCGGAGACTACAAGAAGGCTCACGAGTGCGAGTTGGGCGAAGCCGCCTTCGCAGAGTCTGTAATATCTGGAGAGGAGCTGCAAGGCTACAGAGCCGCGGTGGATCCAAAAGAGATGCAGACCACCAAGAAGCAGATCTCCGAACAGAAAACCTCGTTCAAAGCCGCGATAGAGACCAAGAAAATCGACTTCAAGGAAGGAGATACCACTAAACAGGTCTCGGTCGAAGCCAACATGGACCCCAAATAGGAAGACGCGCTCGTCGAGTTCCTCCGCGCTAATAGGGACATCTTCGCATGGCAGCCTTCTGACATGTCCGGAGTACCTAGGGAACTCGCCGAGCACTACCTCAACATAAATCCGGGGGCTAAACCGGTGAAGCAAGCTATGCGACGCTGATGTCTACGCACGCTTCTATTCCTGTAGATAGTGTTGGGCCTCCAAGAGCAGAGGTTTGTAGAACAGCAGCAAGTTTTCCTTAAGTGAATCACCCAAGGATTATCGAACTCAGGGAGGAAGAGGTCAAAGATATCCCTCTCAAGCAACCCTGCAATCACGATACAAGAAGTCTCTTGTGTCCCCAACAAACCTAATACACTTGTCAGATGTATAGGTGCACTAGTTCGGCGAAGAGATAGTGAAATACAAGTAGTATGGATGTATATGAGTGGTAATAACAATCTGAATAAAATATGGCAGCGAGTGAACATGCAACAGAACAGTAAATAAACGGAGTTTCGATGCTTAGAAACAAGGCCTAGGGATCATACTTTCACTAGTGGACACTCTCAACATTGCAATCATAATTGAATATAAATATAAGCACTTCACTATGCTATTCTGAATTACTCTCTGGCAAGATAACGAACACTAATTCATCATGTAGGCAAACCTTAAAGATGTATTCCCAAGTACTAATAAACACCCCACGCCTGTCACCGTGAGCATTCATAGGAGGTACTAACACACCACAATTTCATAGATACATCCAACTCAAATCATAACTCGGTGAATAAGTATTCCGTGAAATATAGCCTAAGAGACCCACACGGTGCACACACTGTCACCTTTACACACGTGGGACAAGGAGTCTCCGGAGATCACATAAGTAAAATCCACTTGAATAGCATAACGACATCTAGATTACAAAGCTCATCATATGGATCTTCATCATGCAAAGCAACTCATGAGATCATTGTATTGAAGTACATGGGAGAGAGATTAACCACATAGCTACCGGTACAGCCCTTAGCCTCGGGGGAGAACTACTCCCTCCTCATCATAGGAGACAGCGATGGCGATGAAGATGGCGGTGATGTCGATGGATATGACTCCGGGGGCAATTCCCCGTCCCGGCAGGGTGCCGGAACAGAGACTTCTGTCCCCCGAATTGGAGTTTCGCGATGGCAGCGGCTCTAGAAGGTTTTCTGGTGTTTCGTCAATCCGTCTCGAAGATTTAGGTCAGGAGACAACTTATAGGCGAAGAGGCGGAGTCGGAGGGGTCCTGGGGCCACCAGACAATAGGGGGCGCCCCCCTGGGCCGCGCCGCCCATGCGTGTGGGGCCCCCAGGGCTCCCCTCTGGTCCCCCTTTGACTTTCTGGAAGGTTCCGGGAAAAATAAGATGTTGGGCATTGATTTCGTCCGATTCCGAGAATATTTCCTTTGTAGGATTTCTGAAACCAAAAACAGCAGAAAACAGCAACTGGCACTTCGGCATCTCGTTAATAGGTTAGTTCCGGAAAATGCATCAAAACGATATAATGTGTGAACAAAACATGTAGGTATTGTCATAAAACAAGCATGGAACATAAGAAATTATAGATACGTTTGAGACGTATCAAGCATCCCCAAGCTTAGTTCCTACTCGCCCTCGAGTAGGTAAGCGATAACAAGAATAATTTCTGAAGTTACATGCTACTTACATAATCTTGATCATACTATTGTAAAGCATATGAGATGAATGCAGCGATTCAAAGCAATGGTAAAGATAATGAGTAAACAAATGAACCATATAACAAAGACTTTTCATGAATAGTACTTTCAAGACAAGCATCAATAAGACTTGCATAAGAGATACTCATAAAGCAATAAATTCTTAGTAGAAAGCTTTGAAGCAACACAAAGGAAGATATAAGTTTCAGCAGTTGCTTTCAACTTGTAACATGTATATCTCATGGATAGTTGTCAACATAAAGCAATATAACAAGTGCAATAGGTAAACATGTAAGAATCAATGCACACAGTTGACACAAGTGTTTGCTTCTAAGATAGAAAGAAGTAGGTAAACTGACTCAACAATAAAGTAGAAGATAGGCCCTTCGCAGAGGGAAGCATGGATTACTATTTTTGTGCTAGAGCTTTTCATTTTGAAAACATAGAAACAATTTTGTCAACTGTAGTAATAAATCATATGTGTTATGTATAAGATATCCTATAAGTTGCAAGCCTTATGCATAGTATACCAATAGTGCTCGCACCTTGTCCTAATTAGCTTGGATTAACATGGATTATCATTGCATAACATATGTTTCAACCAAGTGTCACAAAGGGGTACCTCTATGCCGCCTGTACAAAGGTCTAAGGAGAAAGCTCGCATTGGATTTCTCGCTTTTGATTATTCTCAACTTAGACATCCATACCGGGACAACATAGACAACATATAATGGACTCCTCTTTAATGCATAAGCATTCAACAACGAGATAATATTCTCATAAGAGATTGAGGATTAATTGTCCAAACCGAAACTTCCACCATGAATCATGGCTTTAGTTAGCGGCCCAATGTTCTTCTCTAACAAGTATGCATACTCAAACCATATGATCATGAAAATCGCCCTTACTTCGAGACAAGACGAACATGCATAGCAACTCACATGATATTCAACAAAGGTAAAAGAGTTGATGGCGTCCCCGTAAACATGGTTACCGCTCAACAAGCAACTTATTAAGAAATAAGACACATAAGTACATATTCTTCACCACAATAGTTTTTAAGGCTATTTTTCCCATGAGCTATATATTGCAAAGACAAAGAATAGAATTTTAAAGGTAGCACTCAAGTAATGTACTTTGGAATGGCAGAGAAATACCATGTAGTAGGTAGGTATGGTGGACACAAATGGCATAGTTTTTGGCTCAAGGATTTGGATGCATGAGAAGAATTCCTCTCAATACAAGGCTAGGCTAGCAAGGTTGTTTGAAGCAAACTCAAGTATAAAACGGTGCAGCAAAGCTCACATATGAACATATTGTAAGTATTATAAGACTTTACATTGTCTCCTTGTTGTTCAAACACCTTAACCAGAAAATATCTAGACTCTAGAGAAACCAATCATGCAAACCAGATTTTAACGAGCTCTATGTAGTTCTTCATTAATAGGTGCAAAGTACATGATGCAAGAGCTTAAACATGATCTATATGAGCAAAACAATTGCCAAGTATCAAATTATTCAAGACATTATACCATTTACCACATGCAGCATTTTCTGTTTCCAACCATATAACAATGAACGAAGCAGTTTCAACCTTCGCCATGAACATTAAGAATAAAGCTAAGAACATGTGTGCATACGCAACAGCGGAGCGTGTCTCTCTCCCACACAAGCATGAATTTATTCAAACATAAACAAAAATAAAAGCACACAGACGCTCCAAGTAAAGCACATAAGATGTGACCGAATAAAAATATAGTTTGAATA
Organism: Lolium rigidum; assembly: GCF_022539505.1. Taxonomy (NCBI): domain Eukaryota; kingdom Viridiplantae; phylum Streptophyta; class Magnoliopsida; order Poales; family Poaceae; genus Lolium; species Lolium rigidum. The sequence goes on along the minus strand of NC_061510.1, from coordinate 53,719,869 downwards.
GAAGAAACCTGATAAGTTGATGAAGAAAGGGATGCCTTGGGCATCCCCAAGCTTAGACGCTTGAGTCTTCTTGAAATATGCAGGTATGAACCATGGGGGCATCCCCAAGCTTAGGCTTTTCACTCTTCTTGATCATATATCATCCTCCTCTCTTGACCCTTGAAAACTTCCTTCACACCAAACTTCTCAAAACTTCATTAGAGGGGTTAGTACTCCAAAACTTCAATCCACTTTAGTCCTGTAGTGACATATTGCAAGAACTCAATAAAACATTAGCTACAGCTCTCCACGTCTATAAAGCCTCACTTAAAGTCCACAAGAGACAATGCAAAAAAACAGAGACAGAATTTGTCAAAACAGAACAGCCAGTAAACACGAATTTTTAAGAGGTACTTCCGTTGCTCAAATCAGAAAACTCAAAACTAATGAAAGTTGCGTACATATCTGAGGATCATTCACGTAAATTGGCATATTTTTCTGAGTTACCTACAGAGAATCATACCCAGATTCATGACAGCAAGAAATCTGTTTCTGCGCAGAAATCCAAATCTAGCATCAACCTTCTATTAGAGACTTCACTTGGCACAACATTGCAATAAAATAAAGATAAGGAGAGGTTGCTACAGTAGTAACAACTTCCAAAACACAACAAAACAGTAGCAAAATAAACACATGGGTTATCTCCCAAGAAGTGCTTTCTTTATAGCCATTAAGATGGGCTCAGCAATTTTAATGATGCACTCGCAAGAAATAAGAGTTGAAGCAAAAGAGAGCATCAAAAAGCAAGTTCAAAACATATTTAAGTCTAACCCACTTCCTATGCATAGGAATCTTGTACACAAATGAATTCATGAAGAACAAAGTGACAAGCATAGGAAGATAAAACACGAGTAACTTCAAGATTCTCAACATAGAGAGGGGAAACTTAATATTATTAAGATGCATATAACCATGTTTCTCTCTCTCATAATAACTTTTAGTAGCATCATTGATGAAATCCACAATATAACCATCACTTAAAACATTCTTATCATGGTTCATATGCATAAAGGTATCATTAATTTTGGCATAAGAAAAACTCTTCTCATTAATAGTAATTGGAGCAGGATCATTATCAAGAATTTGAACATGGTAAACAAGTTGCATACTAAGGGAATGATTTTTAGCGATCCCACCATAACTATGACAAGTTTCATAAGGATAATTATAACATGTGTCATAGCATTCTTTATAATAATCATCAAAGATCGGAGGCATAGTGTCATCATAAGAAATAGAATAATTATCTTTCACAGTATGTTCATCTGTGACCATACCATCATTGTTACTAGAAGGAGATGTATCAAACATATAATGATCAGTGGCAAAAGGATTTTCAAACACCTCATCCCCAAGCTTAGAGCTTTCGATATCATTATGGGAGGAAGCATGGATAGTACTGATACTATGGCAATTATTAACATCATCATTTTCAGAATTAGTTTCCCAGAGATTTCCAATATCAAAAGTAGTGTACTCTTTCAAATCATGATCACTAATGTAGGTAAAGGGCATAGGAAGATTATTGTATTCAGATTCATTATCATAATAATCATCAAGAGCAACATACTTACAGTTACCTATCGTTATCTCATACACGCGGGGATATGCTGTTACCTCTTTCTTTTTATTCCCCTTCTTCTTCTTCTTCTTCTTCTTCTTCTTCTTTTCCTCCTCGTTCCCTTCTTTAGGAGGAAGTGGCTTGAAGGGGGCTCCTCCACATAACCTGATTTGTTTCCAGAAACAATAGAAGAAACTTGGGAGGATTCCTCCTTTTCATTAATAAGTTCAAAACACACAGCGGTCCTATCATATTTTGGCAAAGTGTCATCTTCTAAAATGTTTTGTATGTAAGTATTTGTATGGAAATTATCAATGCAATAAGAAAGACACCCATGCAGGAAATCATCAATATCAAGATCACTCATATGTAACAAAGAGATTTTTCTTGATAACTCTTCACACCACAAAAATAAAGTAAGTTCATCATGCTGATTAGGAGTAATTTCATCATTACAATACAAATTTGCAGCACTCATGGGGTGCGAATTATCATTGGAGGAGCATTGAAAATTAAAATGACCCACTTTATGACAAAGTTCACAAATAAAAGGATAGCTGGCACAAACTTTTTTACCAAGATCATCTAGAGCCCTAGACCACTTTCTAGTTTTTTCATTAATATGGTGGATACAATATTCATCTTCGATTTGATTAATTCCACAAGGTCTATGCATTCCACAAAAATTAACATGCTTATAGGAAATAGCATTCTTAGGAGTTTGAGCCTGTTTATTGCAATCATTAATAACAATTTCATCCTTCATGCAAGCATCTTTAAAAGGTTCATGATACTTATCAAAATTCTTCTTAGGTAATTCAAAATGAGAGGCAAAAGCTTTATAAAGATTTGCAACAACTTGAGAGTCAAGACCATAAGTAGCACTCATATTTCGAATTTTATCAGTATCCATAAAAGTTTCAATGCATTCATAATCATAATTTATACCTGACTCTTTACCTTTGTTGTTCTCCCATCCTTCCGTATTCTCCTGAATCCGATCAAGAAGGTCCCTTTTAACCTCTTCTTCATTGCGTGTAAATGATCCAGAACAAGTAGTATCCAGCAAGGTTTTATCCTGAAAAGAAAGTCTTGCATAGAAATTATCAATGATGATATTACCGGGAAGCTCATGAATGGGGCATTTGAGCATTAAAGACTTCAATCTTCCCCATGCTTGGGCAATACTCTCTCCATCATGAGGCCAGTAAATTATATATGCGGTTCCGGTCTTTGTGAATTTCACTTGGAGGATAGAATTTAGAGTAAAATAGAGGTACAATATCCTTCCAATCAAGAGAATCCCCATTCTTCAGCAATTTATACCAATGCGCCGCTTTACCGACAGACGATATAGAGAATAGTTTCTTCCTAACTTCATCCATAGAGATACCTCGCACACTTGAATAACCCGCATAATTCATGCAAAAACAGTAGAATGATCTCCAGGATGGACAGTTCCATCCCCTTCATAGCGGTTATCCATAACATGTTCAATAATTTTCATAGGTATTTTATACGGAATACTTTCAGCAGGTGGATTTAAAATATCGAAGGCATCATTAGAGTTATCGCATATGGGAGATAAAGTATTATCGAGCAAAATATTTCTTCCAAAGTCGAGGAGCAAAAAGATTATTTTTATATAAACTAGCTTCCCCAAGCTTAGACTTTTCCATAGCATTAGCAGTAATTGCATTCATACTAATAACATTGCTACTATCATGTAGATAAGGTTCCATAGGTTTTTTTAATTTTCGCATCAAACAATTCATATCTTAACTCAGGAAATAGATTAAAAAGCTCATTGTTGTTTTCCATTATGCCTAACTAGTGAAAAATAAAAACAAGAAACAAAAAGATGCAATTGCAGGATCTAAAGGAAATAGCTTCGAGCACTCACACACCGGCAACAATGCTAGGAAATAGCTTAGTAGTCGGAGGATGTGAATACCTTTTACCTTACCTCCCCGGCAACGGCGCCAGAAAATAGATTGATGTCTACGGGTGCTTCTATTCTTGTAGACAATGTTGGGCCTCCAAGAGCAGAGGTTTGTAGAACATCAGCAAGTTTCCCTTAAGTGGATCACCCAAGGTTTCTCGAACTCAGGGAGGAAGAGGTCAAAGATATCCCTCTCAAGCAACCCTGCAATCACGATACAAGAAGTCTCTTGTGTCCCCAACACACCTAATACACTTGTCAGATGTATAGGTGCACTAGTTCGCCGAAGAGATAGTGAAATACAAGTAGTATGGATGTATATGAGTGGTAATAGCAATCTGAATAAAATATGGAAGCGAGTAAACATGCAACGAACGATGAAATAAACGGAGTTTCGATGCTTAGAAACAAGGCCTAGGGATCATACTTTCACTAGTGGACACTCTCAACATTGATCACATAATAAAACTACTCTACACTCTCTTGTTGGATGATGAACACCACTAATTGCGTAGGGCTACAAGAGCACCTCAATGCCGGAGTTAACAAGCTCCACAACATTCGATGTTCATATTTAAATAACCTTAGAGTGCATGATAGATCATTGCAATTACACCAAGTACTAACATAGCATGCACACTGTCACCATCACACTATGAAGGAGGAATAGATCACATCAATACTATCATAGCAATAATTAACTTCATAATCTACAAGAGATTACAATCATAACCTACGCCAAGTACTACACGATGCACGACTCGTCACCATTACACCGTGGAGGAGGAATAGACTACTTTAATAACATCACTAGAGTAACACATAGATGAATAGTGATACAAAACTCATATGAATCTCAATCATGTAAGGCAGCTCATGAGATCATTGTATTGAAGTACATAGTTGAGAGATTAACCACATAGCTACCGGTACAGCCCTTAGCCTCGATGGAGAACTACTCCCTCCTCATGGGAGACAGCAGCGTTGATGAAGATGGCGGTGGTGTCGATGGAGATGCCTTCCGGGGGCACTTCCCCGTCCCGGCGGCGTGCCGGAACAGAGACTCCTGTCCCCCAGATCTTGGCTTCGCGATGGCGGCGGCTCTGGAAGGTTTCTCGTACCGTGGCTTTTTCTTCTCGAGGTTTTAGGTCAGGCACCTTTAAATAGGCGAAGAGGCGGAGTCAGAGGGCTGACGAGGCGGTGACACAATAGGGGGGCGCGGCCCAGGCCCTGGCCGCGCCGCCCTATCATCTGGGCCCACCAGGGCTCCCCTTTGGTGGCTCTCGGGTGTTCTGAAGCTTCGTGGAAAAATAGGATGCTGGGCATTGATTTCGTCCGATTCCGAGAATATTTCCTTACTAGGATTTCTGGAACCAAAAACAGCAGAAAACAGGAACTGGCCCTTCGGCATCTCGTCAATAGGTTAGTTCCGGAAAACGCATAAATATGACATATAATGTGTATAAAACATGTGATTATCATCAATAAAGTAGCATGGAACATAAGAAATTATAGATACGTTTGAGACGTATCAATACCCTATTAATCCCTACCAACTACGGCGAAAAAGCAAAGCTCAGAGGGCTTACCGGAATGGATTCCACGGTGGTCGGAGTCACCGGCGGTGAGGTTTTGCTGCGGCGGCTCGCTGAACTTAAGAACACGAAGAACAGCTCACGGCGGCGAATTGACTCCGGCGAACTTCCGGTGGACTCCGGTGCGGCGGAGGAAGAGCTCGGAGGCGGCGCTGTGTGAGAGGTGAGAAAGGGGGCGAATGGGGTGATTAGGGTGAACGGCGGATATTTATAGGCCGAGGGGAGGAGAGTCGCGCTCCGCATCCTGTGGTCGGAACGCAAGCGTCGCGCCATTGGATGATCGACACGTGTCAAAAACCCTAAGCGGTAAAAATGGCTAAGGATAAGTTACCGCTCAAATTGCCCGAAAATGGCGCCAAGATTGGCGGAACCGTTTGAACTTTTCAAGGTTCCGGGTAGCAGTTTAAAAATCTGTAAACTCTTGTCCAAAGCAGGGGAGTAACCCAGAGACGTGATGTAACGATACTGTCGATGGATGAAGTCCCACGGGATAAAGATATTTTCCGACTAAAAGTTGGGAAAAGAAAATGATATGAAGTTGGAGTTCTTCAAGTTTCCCCATATTGCCAAGATTGTCGGAGGCCGCGAAGCTTTAGCAAGGCGGAAACAAGAGGTGAATCTCGGAGAACTCTGGGGGCTACTACTTCATGGGTGTACCATCGACAGTGCCTAGATCCGGCAAGCCCGGGTGGCCCACAGATGGTGGTGTGGCATGTGGCCCATCGGGCAGCCTAGTTGCTATTGATCATGTCGAATGAAGTCCAGCCCAGGATAGGGAAGCCGGATCCTAACCGACCTTCGGAGGAGGCCGGATCCGTGAAGGCCCATGAGGAACCTGGATCCAGTACGATGTAGATGGAAGGCGGATCCATGACGTACACGGCAAGACATTGTACTGTAGTTAGGCAACCTGTAATCCGGCTAGGACTCTCCATGTAAACCCTAGATCCGTGCGCCTTTATAAGCCGGATCCCGGAGCCCTAGAGGCACAACCACAACTCATTGTAACAACGCGAAAGCGCCCAGATAATTCCAGACAAGCAGCAGTAGGCCTTGCCATCGTGCAGGTGATCCGAAGCTGGGTAAATCGCGTACCACCATCCCGAGGACTCTCCGCCCTATGGCCCCTACTTCTTCTCCCCTCCATGAGGATCCCTCCTCTGGAGTACCATCGAATAGGCAACGACAACAATATAAAGTGAGTTCCTCCCCAAGGTGTGCACTTCTCATAATTTGAGTGGAATCGAATCCAATGATGAATACTTGAAGGAAGTCAAACTATATTGAGGATCAAAGATTGCATAAAGATAACATGAGGAAGTAAGCTTCAACAAATAAAGCAAGCAATCAAAGATCCAATTGGACAAACAAAGATATCATGATAAGAGAGATATAGTGCTCTAAATAAAATAAGGAAGCTCCCCAAGGTTCGTGCATAATTTATAATGTTTGCATTTGAATACAATATGCACAAACATGGAATCCTTACTCCCTCTATATCATTTAGAACACAACCAAGATAAAAAGAATATGCTTATCAAGAACAACTTGAGTCCAACAATTACGAGATATGAGTGCATGAAGAAAAACAAATAAACCAAGCACTCATAAATCTTCTTTACCAACACCACTAAAATCAAAAGAATAAGAAGATGGTCGGGAAAGAACACGGATATCAAGATGATGGATTAACGCTCTCATGTATATAAGTTTCTAAAGTGGACAAGATGATCCATAAAGAAACATGCACACACAAAAGGTTAATAAAATAAATAAGACTTGATATCAAAGATGAAGTCATAAAGTATACCAAAGGATGTTTGCTTGAAAGCATATATAGCCTATGGCTCCAATTTTCACTTATGGTATATGAATGAACCTCAACCAAGAAAATCTCAAAAACATCACAACTAACAATAAGGGAAGTAAAGCTAGTTGGAATGTTTTGAGAAAGGCAACAAGTATCATAAATACGGATTTATTTCGCAATTTCATCAATATTGCACATAAGAGCTCTTTGAGGAATTGATATGCAATAAATTGCTAGAGGGCATATTTGGGATAGGTGAATCATAAACATGATATATATATATTCCTATCATATGCATCTTCTCAAATTACTCAAATGTACAATAAGAAGTTTTCTTTAAAAAGGAATTTTCAAGAACCTCAATATTTTCGAAATAAAGAATTTCATGCCAAGATGCAACCTACAAGAGGATGGATGCTATATGAGTATGCATGAATAAGATACTTGTTACCGAGATAGCAATGGCTTGATGTAGTAGATAAGAGTTCATCGATCATCCTAGCTCGACTCCAATTCTCATATGGTGACAACACCTTCCTTATAGATGAGACAACCCTCCATTGCATCTCCAATGTACCTAAAACAACATTCAAGTACATCTTGGTCCCCAAACTTATTGGGTCCAAAATGGTTAGACTAACCACAATATATAGGACACACTCCATATAAATATGTGCATATTTCGATGAAATTTGAATTTCATGCACATCTTAGCCATTTAGGATTCGATGGAGTATACCCTATATAATGGATCAAACAAAGCAAGCATGCTACAAGTATAAACAAATTACATATAAGCTTGCACAAAGACTTTAAAGATCCAAGAAGGATACACTTTGGACAAAACACCAAATGAATTCAAAAAGGCATAGAGGTGTGACCAAACAAATTTGTTGTCCAAATTATATCAAAGAAGCAAATCACAAAAGATTTGTTCAACAAATGAACTAAGAAGAAACCATTGAGCATAAAGGATGAAATAAAGCAAACATGCTCGAAGATTTATCTCATTCAACAAATAAAGCATAGAAGAAGGAATGAGATAGCAAAACTCCCAAAAGAGCAAGGTTCGAACAAATAAACCAAACCCTCTACAGTTTTCACAATGGCACAATGTACCGTAAAGAAAAGTTTGTCTTCCAAAACAAATACTTGGTATGAATCAAGAGAATTGATTAAAAGATTTTTCAAAGGGACAAGGAAGACACATGGGAGCAACAAGGATTTGTTGGAAATAAAATAAGGCAATAAGAAGCAATCCAAGATGAAGATGATCCATAAATTCAACCACATACAAGGTTATCAATTGTCAAAGACAATGAGAATATTGGAATTAACTTCCGGTGGTATATTTCAACAAGGATAGTAAGGATCAACTTCACAATAAAAGGCATATGATAAGTATATAGAATTAAGCACTATGCACAGATAAAGATTCTTGATAGCTTCAACTACTCAAACAATCACGCACGGGAATGATTAGAATAGCTTGAAGCAAACGGTGTCTCAAATAAGATATAGAGATATGTATTTGAGGAAAACCGTACCAAGAATTTCTTACTCAAACAAGAACCATAAGATGAGCAATAAAAGCTTTTTTAAATACAAGTGGAGCTTGTTTGAGCAAACATGCCACCTAGGATCAAGATAATTTAAGAGTATCAACTCTAAGTGGCATAACCTCAAATGTTCATATTTTCTAGGCTTGTGACATGTACAAAACATATTACTCCCCCATAATGTGATAAAACATTTCTTCTAGTTAAGAGGCAATTAAAATTCGATTAGAGATGATTAATGGACATTAGAATTTGAATTTCTCATGAGTATGACACACCACATAGTGACTAGATAATCTTGCAATATCAATACTAAGTGGTGATACCCATGTACACACATTTTAGAGAAAGAGAGATGCACAATGCATATCACTCCCCCAAAATGGGATGTTCCATTAATCACTCAAAGAGAGCCAAATAAGATATCATCAAGATGCATTAGGCTCAAAACAATACACAAGTATATGATGAGTCAAACAAACATACTTGAATACAATAGATAAGCAAGTAAGACTCAACACATACAAACACATGTTTGATACAAAAACAAACATGCAAAGGGGCAAGTAACTTACAATAAATATGAAGAGTTGAAGTATAAGTTACCGCAAAGGGGAACATTGGATATAATATATAGATGATAATCCATACGACTTGGCTTGGTCAAAATATAATATATGAAGATCCCTTAATTCTTCATGAAGTAGCCAAGCCTCCAATTCCGTCCACATGCACCTATTGATCAAGTTTGAGCTTGTTGGTCCCCAACCAAGTGGGTCCTAAGAGGTTAGTCACAATAGGCTTGGCAACCCAAATGGTTCTTTTCTTGAAACCACTTTGAGTTCCAACAAACTTGGCAAACACATTGCCATCCTTATCCTTCCCTAGAGAATAATCATCATCAACAATTATAGGGTTAGATAAGGTACCACCTAAGCATGAAGAAGCAAGATTCCCCTTCTCACGGCATAAGTAGCAAGTGTTCCCCTTTTTCTTCTTTATTGATTTCTTCTCTTGGGGAACATTATCTTGATTCTTTTTGGGAAGTGGCCTATCTTCAACTTGAGGTCGAGCTTGAGCTTGACCTTGACCTTGTGGCCGTTTCCCTTGTTGTTTCTCACTTAAGTGCTTCTTCTTCTTCAATGGGCATGATCTAACATGGTGCCCTTCAAATTTTAACTTGAAGCAAACAACCTTGGCCGAATCCTTGACTTTGTCTTGGCCCTTCTTCTTGTTGTTCTTGCTCTTGGACTTGTTCTTGTTATTGGAGTTGAATCCAAGTTCACTCTTGTCATTGGGGGATTGTTGCACACTTAGCATCTTGTCAAGTGCGGATTTTCCTTCATGACGCTTTTCCAAGTCTTTCTTCAAAGAAAGGACTTGGGGCTCGAGCTCTTTGATTTCCTCTACATGGTTAGTACAAATACAAGTACTAGAGGAAGTAGAAGCTTAATTGTTAGAGCAACAATGCAAGGCAAGTAATCCAACACAAGGTGTATCAATAGTTTGACTAGATGAATTACAAGGACTAGCACATGAAAATATAGCATTTGTAGTAGAGATTGTGCTAATGTCCACATGAGGCTCACAAGATGTTACCTTAGTGATACTAGCCTCATGAGCTAACTTTAGCTCATCGTAGGAAGTTAGAAGATCCTCAAGAGAGTGTGAGAGCGTTTTATTGCTTTCTTCCAATTCCCTACAATTGCTAGTTAGCCAATCAAGTTGAGCCCTTAGCTCAACATTCTCCTTTAAGATAGATGCTTCAAAAGAAGTAGAGTTAGTAGCACAATCATCAACAATAGATTTTTCATTTTCAAGCTCATAGGATTCAAATTTTTGTGTAAGCATAGAGTTAGTATTCTTCTCATCTTTTAACTCTTGCTTGAGGAGAACAATTCTTAGTCTCCTATTTTCAATATGAGATTCTAACTCCACTATGGTTTCCTTGTATTTATTCAGGGTTTCCATAGAGTGTTCGAGATTAGCACGAGCTTCTTTATTACCATGAAGAGAAGCATATACCATCCCCATATCATGCAACAAAGTATTATATTCTTCATCATTATCATCATCATCACTCTCATCATTAGAGGATGTGTTAGGAGTCAAAGTAGGAGATACCTTTGATCCATTTGCCATAAGGCACATGTGCATACTAGAGGATGATAATGAGGATATTCTTGAATCCCCATTTGAAATCGTGTCTTGATCCATAGAGTGTTCGGTTTCCTCTACATTGTTAGTCAATAAACCACTAGAGGAAATAGAAGCATTTTGATTATGGAAACAAGACAAGGCAAGCATATCATCATGAGATCTATGTAAGCAATTTACACATGATATGCAAGGACTATCAACACAAGCATGTAGATTATTTTTAGTGCTATATGTGTTCAAGTCCAAAGAGGAAACATTGCAATGGGATAGAGATGAAGAATCATCACTATTGAGCACAATATCAATATTGCAATTTTCCTCACCACTCACCATATCATTACCTTGTGTCTTGCAACACGTTGGTGAAGTGGAAGAAGATGAGAACTCATCACGGCCGGAGGTGGAAGCAACTTGGAGCTCTTCATGATGTGAAGGGGAAGAGAGCTCCTCGGAGACACCACCGACCAAATGAGAAATGGATCCACAAAACATTTCCTTAAGCTTGGTCCACATCTCATGAGACGACTTTCGCTTTATATATATCAAGAACCTATGAAAATCTGGTCTCAAGGAGAATAAAAGCTCATTAGATACTTGAGCTTCAAGATGTAAGTTTTTCTCATCCTCTAAAGATAGATTTTGAGGATCCATCGGAGGAGCAAAACCTACATCTAGAAATTGCTCTATATTTGGACACAAGGTCCGAAGATTACAAAGCAAGAAATTTCTCCACAAAAGATAATTTGTGCCATCAAAGATAATTGTGTCATTGTGCACTATATTACTAGCCGACATCTTTACTCTCAAGGCGGTGAAGCCTTAAACAAGGAGAGACCTTGCTCTGATACCAATTGAAAGGACGAGATGTCGCCTAGAGGGGGGTGAATAGGCGTTTAAAAACTCTTACGGATTTGTCTTGTAAGAATGCGGAATTAAACTAACGTTTAGTTTACAAGCACAAACCCTAAATATGCTAAGCTCAACTAAGTGTAACAATAACAACTAGAGCTAAGCAAGATAGGCACAAGATATATGTAGCACAAGTGACAGAAAAATATATGTACTTCAAGCACGATGGCTATCACAAGGAAAGAGAGCTCGGGTATAGAAATAACCGAGGCACGCGGAGACGAGGATGTATTCCCGTGTTCCCTTCCTTTGCAAGAAGGTACGTCACGTTTGGAGGAGTGGAGGTCCCACCAAGGATTCCCCAACGCCATGAAGGCTCACCCTATTCTCCGAGCCACACCCACGAAGGATAATGGCCCTTTCCTTATGGTTAGCTTTTCCTCCACTTCGGAGATGGCAAGCTCCACAACCACTTGATACGTCCATTTTGCATCACTATTTTATATCATAATTTACTGTTATTCATTGATATCTTTTCATATTTAGAGATGATACTTATGTTATTTCATCTATTTTGCATGTTTCATGGTTATTGGAGAATCGCGCACCGGAGTCAGGATTCTGCTGGAAAAAGCACCGTCAGAATGCAATATTTCGGAAGATCAACAACTGACGGGAATTATACTGAAAATCCTATTTTTCCAGAAGACGGAGAGAGCCAAAAGGAGGAGCCGAGGAGGGCCGCCATGGGCCCCCCCATAGGCCGGCGCGGGCCTAGGCCTGGTTGCGCCGCCTTGTGGGGAGGGGGCCCACAGCCCCCTCTAGCCTCCTCTCCTTCGCGTACTTCTTTGTCCCGAAAACCTAAGCTCCGGGGGATAATCGCGAAGAGTCACAGCCGCCTCTGCGGGGCGGAAAACACCAGAGATAAAAGAGCTCTCCGGCAGGCTGAAATCCGGCGGGGAAATTCCCTCCCGGAGGGGGAAATCGACGCCATCGTCATCGTCATCGAGCTGGACATCATTGGGATCATCATCACCATCATCTCCATCATCATCACCGCCATCTCCACCGCTGCACCTCGTCACCACTGTAACAATTAGGGTTGGATCTTGATTGTTTGATAGGGGAAACTCTCCCGGTATTGATTTCTACTTGTTATTGATGCTATTGAGTGAAACCATTGAACCAAGGTTTATGTTCAGATTGTTATTCATCATCATATCACCTCTGATCATGTTCCATATGATGTCTCATGAGTAGTTCGTTTAGTTCTTGAGGACATGGGTGATGTCTAAATGTTAGTAGTGAATTATGTTGGGTAATATTCAATGTTATGATATTTAAGTTGTGGTGTTATTCTTCTAGTGGTGTCATGTGAACGTCGACTACATGATACTTCACCATTTATGGGCCTAGGGGAATACATATTGTATTCGTTTGCTAATTGCGAGGTTGCCGGAGTGACAGAAACCTAAACCCCGTTGGTATAACGATGCGGGAGGGATAGCGAGGATCTCGAGTTTAAGGCTGTGGTTAGATTTATCTTAATTACTTTCTTGTATTTGCGGATGCTTGCAAGGGGTATAATCACAAGTATGTATTAGTCCTAGGAAGGGCGGTGCATTAGCATAGGTTCACCCACACAACACTTATCAAAACAATAAAGATTAATCAGCTATATGAAGCGAAAGCACTAGACTAAATTCCCGTGTGTCCTCAAGAACGTTTGATCATTATAAGTAAACAAACCGGCTTGTCCTTTGTGCTAAAAAGGATTGGGCCACTCGCTGCAATTATTTCTCTCGCACTTTACTTACTTGTACTTTATTCATCTGCTATATCAAAACCCCATGAATACTTGTCTGTGAGCATTTACAGTGAATCCTTCATCGAAACTGCTTGTCAACACCTTCTGCTCCTCGTTGGGTTCGACACTCTTATTTATCGAAAATACTACGATACACCCCCTATACTTGTGGGTCATCACCACTTCACAAGCTCCACGAAGGAGAAGCCCGGGCCTCTTCACAATCTTCCTTGAACAGATCACCGGAGCACCAACCGCCAAGCCAACTAGGAGGTCTCCCTCCAAGAGTAACAAGCTCACGGTCTCTCACTCGAACAAATCGTGGTGGAGAGCTCAACACTATGCAATGATGCAAAGCAAGAACACTAGAGGTGTTCAAGTCCTTCACACTCAAATCCCACCCAAGCAACAAATGCTAGGATGAGACTAGAGAGGAAGAACAATGGGGAAAGTCAACAAAAGACTCCAAGATCTAGATCCAATGGGTTCCCCTCACTTAGAGGAGAAATTGATTGGTGGGGATTGTAGATCTAGATCTCCTCTCTCAAATCCTCAAGAATGGGCAAGAATCATGGGAGGAATCAAGAGGGGAAGCAAGTTCTTCGAATAACAACAATGGATGTGAAGAAAGGGGAAGAACTTTTTCTAGCTCAAGGTGGAAGAAGGCTATTTATAGCTAGGGAGAAGAAATAACCGTTGGGGAGAAAAGAAGTGAAAATCGCACAGGAAAAATGGCCCAGCCGGCGCACAGGCCGGCCGACCGGAGCAGCAGCCGGACAGGCCGGCGTGCAGCCTGGCCGAACCGAAGCCCAGGCCGGATGGGCAAGCTGGCCGGTCGGTGGGGCAAGCGGCCCAGGACGGATGGGGTTGCTGGGCTGCGCTAGGGGAAACTGCCCAGCCCGGCAGAGAGGCCGGTCAGGCCGGGCCTCATGCCAAGCAGGCCGGCGGCAGCCGGCTCCTGGGCCGGACCAGGCCGAAAACCTCTCAGTAGGAGGCCTGACTGGCACGAGCGCCAGAGCCGGTCCAGACCGGGTGGGCCGGCGGGTGGGCCGGCAGGCAGGTCGGCCGGCTGGCCTCTTCCTCCCTTTTTTTTCTTTTTGTTTCGCATCTTCCTTTTATTTAATAACTAATGCTCCCGAACTCCAATTTGAATGAAACCAATTTTGTTTGAAAGATAACAACAAATGCTATCCTATAGAAAGTGAAAACACAAGAATCTGTAGGAGGGGATTTTATCATGAGTATAAAAGGTAGAACCTTATATCATGAAAAACCGGTAAAATCACCCAACCTTGAAAATGTCATAGGAGAGTCATACGAATTCCGTTTTCGATGAACTTGGGCTTGTTGTAAAGCTAGGAACAAGCTCAAGAACCTCACACAGAGAAACACCAAGAAGCAATAGGGATATGCAAAGTATGCAAAGGATTGAGTTCCCTAAGACGTTGTGATCAAGTTACCCAACCGAAAGCCCCTCTTGATAGTGCAGCTATCTATCCTATAATCCGGTCTCCCATCAACCACCTTGAGACCGGTAAAAGGAAAACCTATCAAGGCCCTTTGCCTTGCGCATCCTGCTTGATCTTGATGGTAGCTCCTCAAGCTCCACTCAAGCCGGAATGACTTGCTTGATCATCGTTACTTCGTGAAGACTCACAAATGCTCCCCCATACACTATGATGGGAAAGCTCCATTGATGTACATCTTCACATGTCCATTATCATCAAATGGATGGCAAGCTTCAAGCATATGATCCTCTCGAGATGCTCAACTTGAACTTGCCCAACTCAACCTTGATGACAATCACCACTTGCCGTCATCCTCTCATGGGCATACCACGTGACTTCACGTGGCACATTTTTCATGATTCATGTGTTGAGCAAACTTGAATATATTCTTCACTCTTTGTATTGTTCAACCTTGTATCTTCTCATGCTCTATCATACTATCTTGATCGATGATCTTGATGCCAATAGCCAATACACAAGGTGTATCTTTATCTTCATGGCATCCATACTTGAATCCAACACATGGAATACAAGTAGTTCCTATGGAATATTCCTTCATAATAAACTCAATAAAAACATTAGTCCATAGGGGTTGTCATTAATTACCAAAACCTCACATAGGGGCAATATACCCTTACAATGGATGATTTGGCAAGGAAGCGACACAAACTTATCGTGCAAGCAGCCGGTATCGCAGCTGTATTGGGTGCATACATGATCTTTATCTCAAGGAGAGATAGGAAACAAACTCCATTGTTAACAATAGGTCGTAGGGTTGATATGGATGTTGCTAGGGAATCAAATCTGAGATATATCTATCATTCTAGCGACACAAATTGCTCAAACCAACTAAGAATGAAAAGAGCTCCTTTTTTTCGTTTGTGCACTTTGTTTAGAGAGAGAGCTATTGAAAGATAGTATTCATACTTCTATTGAGGAACAAGTAGCCATGTTTCTCCTAGTAGTTGGCCACAACACAAGGTTTAGAGCTATACAACCGATATTTAGAAGATCTATTGAAGTAATTAGTAGGTATTTTAAAGCGGTGCTATATGCTGTTGGAGAGTTGCGAGCTGAGATGCCCCGTCCTCCCTCCAATCATATTCACCATAAAATTGAGGAAAACAACCGCTTCAACCCTTACTTCAAGGTAATCTATTTTGAAACATTAAATATGTTAACTTGATAAGACCCATGAATAACCATATTTTCCGATTTAGGATTGTATTGGAGCAATAGATGGGACTCATGTCATGGCTAGAGTCCCAGCAAATATATCAGCTGCCTTTAGGGGTATAAAAGATGGCACTACCCAAAATGTAATTTTTTCGATAAAGGATGCTTTCATTACTTTTATAAGCAATTACATCAAGCCTCTGCATAACCAGGATGCACACAGCCGTTTATGTTGTCTCAGGTTCGAAAATGATAAAAACAAAAAAACTAGGCGAGATACATATCAGGATGAAACATATTAACGCCTAAGAAGAAGGTGGGGAATCTATCCGTAGACTATGCTGCCACCCATGTTGGGAAAAAGTATCCCTCGCCGTAGCCTCCAACCGTGTACAGACCTCCGTAAACAGGTCTCGGTTCTCCACTCGCTGAAGAGGTAACCACGAACGGAGAATACCTGTACATCCGTAGATGACCTGCAACAAAGAGCAATTTATATCATTAAAAATCTTGTCATTTCTACATAGCCAAAGCGCCCGGATAACTCGCTAGCGCCCCCACCCTAAGAAGCAACTTAAACCTTGAATCGACACCATGAAGCCAATTACCAAAGATATTGGCAACACTAGTCGGAGGATACAGGGTAGATGCTACTTGAATGATCTGACCATATAGATCTCGCGAACCGGCACTGGAAGAATAAGTGCTTGATTGTTTCGTCCCGATGACAGAAAACACATCGAGTACTCCCATGCCAATTACGCTTAACAAGATTGTCTTTGGTGAGGATTACCCTCGACGAAGATACCATCCAAAAATTTTAATTTTTAATGGTATCTTCATCTTCCAAATCTTTTTATTATTATCAACTGGTAGATCGAAAGAAGGATCGCGTTGTAGAAAGATTTCACGGAGAAAGCACCATTGGCATGAAGGTTCCATCTAAATTCATCCGGTTCGTCCGATAATTGAATATCCCCGAGCCGTTGAATTAAGGTATTCCATGCCGCAAGTCTTTGTCCAAGTAAAACCCGTCTGAACGTCACATTCGGGGGTGAGGTAGCCATTACGGTAGCAATGGTATCACCTTGACGATGAGCAATCCTATAAAGAGCTGGATATCTGTTCACTTAGGGGTGCATTGTCAAGCCAAGCATCTTCCCGAAACGTATTTGTGCTCCATTTCGATTGTGAAAGTGCCATGGCGAAAAAATTCATTTTTTGTCGCCATTAGCCCGGCCCAGAAGTGAGAATCCCCTGGTTTCCAAACCATTTGGGATAATGTCTTCGAACCGATATACTTTCGCCGAAGGATAGTCTGCCAAGTCCCATCCTCGGTGAGGAGCTTAAACAGCCATTTTCCCAATAGGGCCGAATTCTTGACTCGCCAAATCATGAACTCCAAGCCCACCTTGGTCTTTGGGACTACAAACTATACTCCACTTAACCAGTCGATATTTCTTTTCTCGCTGTCCCCTTGCCAAAAGAATCTAGATCGATAATAATCGAGTTTATGCAGAATTCCTTTTGGTAGGATGAAAAATGATAACATATACAGTACCATATTTGTGAGTACCGAATTAATGAGTACCAATCTTCCACCTAGGGACAGCAACTTGCCTTTCCAACTACTAAGGCGTTTTTGTAGTCTTTCTTCTACTAATTTCCATTCCGCGATTGTAAGTCTCCGATAATGAATCGGAATACCCAAATAACGAATCGGAAATTGGCCTTGCCCACAACCAAACAACTCTGTGTACAGAGCCATATCATTTTGGGCATCACCGAAACAGAACAATTCACTTTTATGGAAATTGATTTTCAATCCTGACAATTGCTCAAAAGCCGCCAAGATTAATTTCAAGTTTTGAGCTTTTTCAAGATCATGATCCATAAATAGAATTGTATCATCGGCATATTGAAGTATAGATAAGCCACCATCAACTAGATGTGGAATCACTCCTTCAATCTGGCCATCAGCCTTAGCCCGCTCTATGAGTATAGCCAGAATATCCGCTACAATGTTAAACAACATCGGTGATAACGGATCCCCTTGGCGTAACCCTTTTCGTGTTTGGAAATAGTGACCGGTGTCATCATTAACCCGGATTGCGACACTACCTCCATACACAAAATCATTTATCAGAGTGCGCCACTCTGGAGAAAAACCTTTCATCCTGAGTGTTTGCTGTAGAAACGACCACTTGACTTTATCATACGCCTTTTCAAAATCTAGTTTTAAAATAACCCCATTTAATTTCTTAGAATGCATCTCATGTACCGTCTCATGCAAGACCGCCACTCCATCAAGGATGTTTCTTCCTTGCATAAAGGCCGTCTGTGATGGCTGGACTACATGATCCGCAACCGTATTAAGTCTAATGGTAGCCACTTTCGTGAAAATCTTGAAACTTACATTTAATAGGCAGATAGGTCTATATTGTTGAATCCTTTCCGCCTCATTAACTTTCGGTAACAAGATTACTTCACCAAAATTTAGACGAAATAATTCTAGTTGTCCAGAGTGTAGGTCACTGAACAAATCTAGAAGGTCCGATTTAATCGTGTCCCGTAAAGTTTGATAAAACTCAGCTGGGAAACCATCAGGACCCGATGCTTTGTTGCATTCCATTTGGAAAACTGCCTTCTGAACCTCTTCCTCAGTATAAGGTGCGGTTAGTAGACCATTTTCCTCAACGGAAACTTGGGGAATATCGGCCGTTAAATCATCATTAAGAGAGAAAGTACTTTCCTCCGGAGGACCAAACAAGCCTTTATAATAATTAGTAATGTACGATTTGAGCTGCTCATGGCCTTCAATCACCCCTTCATCTTGAGTGAGAGAATGAATACGTTTTTTCCGATGTCTCCCATTGGCTAAAGCATGGAACTATCGCGTATTTGAATCTCCCTCTAAAATGAACTGGGCTTTGGATCGCTGGTACCATTTGAGTTCCTCCTCACGAAGAAGACTCGCCATCTGCGCATTTGATTGATTTTTGAGTTCAATCTCCTGCGTCGACAACGTTATAACCTCCGCAAAAGCCTCAAGCTCATCAATAACATTTGATAAGCGAGCCTTCTCTTTTTTATTGTTCCATCTCAGAATTGGAGAGCTGCCTCCGACCGGTCTCTCCCAAACCTTCTTAACCATATCATGAAAACCCTCTCGATGTAGCCAACCAAGTTCAAATTTGAACGGCCGCTTACACACAGGACGGGGATCCCCGATGGTTAGAAGGATGGGGGCATGGTCGAACAGATTTACAATACGTTCTAGTGCACGGACGGACACCATAGGGTATTTATTTTCCCATTCGGTGTCCATCAACACGCGATCTAGCTTCTCGTAAGTGGGTTCGAGCAAGTCTGTTGGCCCAAGTAAACTGTCGACCGGACATGAACACCTCCCTTAAATCAAGACTCGTCAATGACGAGCATTGAATAGAAAAGGCCAATGTCCATCAAAGTAGCCTTTACTTTTCTCGTGAGGAAATCTCAACAAATTAAAATCGCCTCCGATTAAAATCGGATAGGGATTATCTTTTGTAAGATTTACCAATTCACGTAAAAGTCAGCCTTAAACGCATCCCGAGCGGCACCATACACAGCGACCGGACTCCACTTGAACCCGTTCGCTTTATTCTGAATGTCGAGCTTAATGTGATACTCTCCATCAGAACTAGCTAAGACAGTCATGGTATCAATACGGACGCCAAGTAAAATGCCACCAGATCTACCACGAGGTGGGCGAGAAAACCACTGAAAGTTAATTCCGCCTGACAATCGGTCGAGAAAACTTTGTGTGAAATTTCGCCTACCCGTCTCCGATATAGCAATGAAATCTAAATCATAATCTCTACAACCATCGGCAATGTGAGAATGCTTAGCCAAGTCACCAAGACCTCTCGCTATTCCGAAACATGCCGTTCATCGAGAAACTATTTTGGATTTAGACTTTTTGCCATATCTACGAGATTTCTTTCCAGCCGATGATCTAGAACCACGTTCGGAGGCGAGAGAGGTCATAAACTGAACTAAGCTCTGAGTGGTCTAAATCAACTTCTGTCACACTTCCAACTAAAGCCGAGAGAAGATGACCATCTAGGATGCCATCATCTTCGTCATCATCAACAGTGGAAGTAGCCAGCTCAGTGGATCCATCTGGAGCAACCGTTAAACGGTCAAGCTCCGTCTGTCTCAACACTTGAGCTGAAGCTAAAATCTCATCCGAACCTCTACCCAAAGATATACCTACACTACTCAAATTCGAAGAAATTCTAGTATCAGAAAAAGAAGTGAAAGACTTGGATGAAATTCTAGTACCTGCCGTGTCGAGGTTCTTTTCCGCCTTGCGCCGCATAGCCCTCTGCATCACGTCTTCATCCGTAGCCTCCACACCATCCTCCGTCGTAGCAAACCGCCCACTCCTCCTCACCGGCGGCTGCGCAACTGGTGGAGGAATAGTGGGTGGAGGTTGCAAGACGGGGGCAACTGGCGGAGGCGGAGACAAGCGCGGTGAAGATGGCGGTCCAGACGCTGGTGAAGAAGATTTCGATGCAGGGGTAGATGGCGATGAAGCCCCCTGCACCGAACCCGACCGCGACACCGAAACCCCCCTAGGCGGAGAGGGCGCCGGGGACCGGCTGTGGCGCCTCACAGGGGACCGACTGGGGCGCCTCCCCAACCAGTCCTGCTCCTCCACCTGAGGCGCACGGGGCGAGGACGGCGCCACCCCAGGCCCTCCGCGCGGCGACGAAGCACCCTGGCCAGAGGCCAGCTGCTGCCCAGGCGCGCAAGGGGCTGCGTGCTGTCCCACCTTGCTCGTGGGCCGGCTGCCGCAGCGCCATCGAGACCGGGGGCGGTGGCTGCTGCCCCTCCGTGCCGACGACCTGCTGCTGCGCCGCAGGGCCCCCGGCCAGCTGCTGAAGCCCCACCGGACCATGGGTCTGCTGCTGCGTCGCCGCATCAGCGGCAGGGAGCTGCGGCAGCGCCGAGCCCAAGGCCGGCTGCTGCTGCTCCACCACCACCGCGGCGTGGCGCTGCATCCCCGAGTCCGACGAGCCAACCGTCGAAGAAGAAGCCCTCTGAAGCCCCCTCTCCGTCTGAGGCGTGGTAGAAGACGGAGTGGGAGCAACGAAAGGACCACCGAGAGGAGTAGAAGACGAAGACACCGGGCGAGTCCTCCCCAAAATGTAATGGCAGCGGTAGACTTTGATTTGAAGTTTACCTATATTCTTGCTGGTTGGGAGGGCTCAGCCCATGATGCCCTCATACTTTCTGATGTTGTGGAGAGGGATGATGGGTTGTCACTTCCTCCAGGTAATAACTCGTACCCATTAGCTCCAAAAAAAAAATAGCTTCTGCCATAGCTAATAGCTGCATTTTTCATAGGAAAATTCTACCTTGTTGATGCTGGTTATGCCGTGAGACCGGGTTTCCTTCCACCGTACCGTAAATCAAGGTACCACCTAAAGGAGTATGGTGGAGGAAATCATCTTGAAAATTATAAAGAGCTGTTCAACTTAAGACACTCCTCTCTAAGGATATCAATTGAAAGGGCCTTCGCTGCATACAAGAACCGTTGGAAGTTTGTTTACAATAGACCATTCCATCCTTATAAGACCCAAGTAAGAGTAGTTATAGCTTGTGCCATTCTCCATAGTTGGGTACTTCAATTTGGGGAGGATGACTATTTCCCACCTAAGGCAACATGGGAGCCAGAACCTGTCCATGAGGAGCACAATGATGTTGCTTTTGGTGGTGAAGGTACGGATGCAACTACTCCTTCACCTTCTTCTGGCTCAAATAAGAAGAGAAAGAGGGCTTCTATTTTGAGTGATGAAGATTCAACTCACGTTAGCAATATGTCTGATGCATTGCATGTTGTGGCTGGTGCTATCAATAACACTTGCCATGCCGAAACACACCCGGATTTGTGCAAAACTATTATGGACCTTCCTGATTTTGAAATGGATCAAAAGTTGGCTGTTTTAGATTATTTGACAGAGCATAAGGGTAAAGGTCTAAATTTCATGAAAATGGAAGTTGATGTCCGTCAAGTCACATTCAAGCGTATCATTGCAAAGAATCCTGATCTTGTCTGACTTGGTGTAGCCTGATGCAATATTTCTTTTGTAATGTTGGGACCTATTTGACCATGTATTATGCTTGGATCTTGTCTGACTTTGTAATATTGATCGCTGGATGATTGAATTATCTTTTATGTGGATTCAATGTTATGTGTGTATGTACCATGGAGTCCATATGTATGTATTTGTGGAAAATCTATTCCATTTGGTGGTAGTCTCACCAACTTAAGGAGAAGGTAACCACGTCACGTCTCAAACAGTCTACCAAACAACATCCCAGGCAAACATATCTCAATAGACACAGGCTAACAAAAAACATCTCTGCTTAACATATCTCAGCTGACCCGGGCTACCAAACACATGATAATTTCTCAGCTCAACTCAGCTAAGGTTAGCTTGTATGAGGAGAGGTGGAGAATCTGAGTAGCCCCGGGCTACCAAACACACCCTAAGGGTCTCTCGTCAGAATGTAAATTGATTTCTCTATATCACACAAAAGCATGGCTTGATGAACATATGATGAAAGAAAGATTTCTACTCACATTTTGTTCTTCTTCAGATTGGCATAAGCTTTACACACCCTAAAAGTATTCTGAGCTTAGTTTGCGCTTTTATCGCCATCAAAAAATTGATTGGGAAAAGAAAATATAGGTAGGATTTCAAAAGGAGATGAACCAAAGGAAATTGGTGCCAAATCATACTGGTCAATGTATATTTGTTACTTTGGTAACATTCATTTTTCCACTAAAATCACTTGTTTAGATATCAGAGGGAATACAAGATCAAGCAAAATAATCCGGAAAAATTGAAAGTAACGAAACACAAATATCAAATTCTCTAAAAAAATAAAGGATCTCATTTACCAAAAACCCTCCAAAAGAACAAGGGGAATAGTGATAAAAATATAAAAATTATGAAAATATTGGAATATAATTATTTTGCCTTTTAAGTTTTAACTCGGTATGGTAACCATGTCTTCTAGCCGAGGGATAAAAAAAGATTCTTAGAGTTACTCCATGTAGCGATGACTCTGAGATTGTAGGGATGAAGGGTAGCAGGAGTATGACATGTTTAGTAACCCACAGTGCATGTCTTTTCGTTGGCCGGATGATCTTGCTCTTAAATTGACGATGATCACAAATGTGCACTCGTTCGCATATCCTCATCACAACCTTGATTCTTTGAGATGGCATTCAACCATAGTTTCGTTTGTTGCATTCACTCAAACACAACCATGTTTCGCTTATATACCTATAATATGTGCCACGGTGAATAAATTTAAAAGGCCGCGTCAAAGCAATGTCATTCAACTAGTATCTGGTAATGTCTCCAGTCGGAGGAGCTGCGCCGGGACATGTTTTTTGGGTGCAAACGTTTGGAAACGATGGCACTGGATTTATTCAACCGGTGTGGATGGCGACATGTTGCTAGGATATCTGTTAGATGACTAGTCTCTATATGTTTCTCTTTGCTATTTTTAAATGGTTGATTGATGTTTCAACCCTTTGTGATCCGTAAAGTGTAAACGCTGAATATTTTAATAAGAAAACAAGAAGTCGTATGCATCAATCGATGCTCCCATCTCGAAAGAAATATATACTTTCAAGTGTAGACAAAGCTTTCTTTCCTAAAACAGCAGTCACAACATATGGCACAAGCTCTCGGCGCTATGATCATATTATTTTCCGTCGCCAGCTCGAGTATGTCGCATTCGCTCCAGGTCGTCAATGCACGACACCGCTGTAGATCAACAGAGTACAAAAGTGTAAAGAAAAGAAACCCCCATCAGGCCACCACCTCATTCACATGTCTCAGTCAAAGAACCGCAACCGACAGTAACTCCCTAGATTAAGTTTTAGCCATGTAATTCCCGTTCCTGTAATTCCATTCTAACAAATTCTTTCTTCCATTCCATAGTTTGTAACAGCTGTAGTAGCTCTGTATCCTTGGGCTTCGGATGATCAAGACGCGAGACCGGACGTGAACCTGACGCCGGTGCGCAGCAACCACTTGTTCCCCTCGATGAACTATTTGACGGTGAAGTTGCTGGCCTCCGCCGGGCTGGTCATCACGTGGTACCCCGGCCATTTCACCCTGCCGGCGACGGCGGCGGCGGGCCCGGTGTTCATGTACTCCCCGTAGTAGAGCGTGTCGAGCGCGAACGGCCCCTCCCACGCGAGCCACCCCTCCGGCCGGCGGCCGCACCACGGCGCCGATGTAGGACTGCAAGAACACCACCTGGGAGAAGGCCTTCCAGGACCGGCCGAGGTAGGTCTGGGTGGGCTTGCCGGTCTGGTTGCTCTGCAGCGCGCGGAGGAGGTCGTCGTGCGCGGAGGCGTTGCAGAACTGGAACGCGAGGCCGGTGTTCATGGAGTCGTTGACGCGGCCCTGCGCGGTGACGGAGTTCTTCTGGTCCGGGAGCGGGGCGCGGGCGAGGAGGGTGCAGTTCTGGAACACCGCGGCGGCGTTGCCGGACACGAAGTCGACGGTGCCGGTGACGCGGCAGTCGCGGTGAAAGTGGCGGAGGGAGTGCGCGTAGAGCGTGTTCTGGTACCTCTCCAAGGCGCAGCGGTAGAGGACGGAAAGGTCCGAGAGTTGCACTGCAGGTCCGCAGAGCCATCGCCTGGTGCAGTGGTGCTTCGGTAGGAAAGTGCTATGCGTAGACCAGCAGAGCTTGGCTCATTACCTCAGTGGGCACGGAGGATGTTGAAAGGACTTTTGGTGTACTCTAGAAATATTTTGAAAATTATTTGGTACCGTGCTCTTACCTAGTTAGAGTCTTACATATGAAAGGTGATGCACTGTTGTATGATAATGCATAATGTGATTATCAAGAGTGGATGAGAAGACCTAGCGGATGATAACCAACCATTTGATCATCAAAGACCTATTGCCGAACTTGATCGTGCCGGTTGATTTTGTAACTTTCCTCGCCATGCATCATGAAATTTGAGACGGACGGATTCATACTAACTTCAGAATGATGTCATTTAGCATTTGTGAGAGAGGAGAAGAGACGACGCATAATTCTTAGGGTGTGTCTATGTCTAAGTTGACTGAGATTTTCTTAAGTCTCAGTCACCTCAGAAAAGTGCAACTGCAGTTCAAAGAAAAGTGCAACTCGGTCCAGTTGCACATTTCTGCCAGAAAAGTGCAATTGCACTTTTTTAACAGAAAAGTATAACTCAAGTACTTTTTTGTAAGTGACTTAGACTTAAGAAAATCTCAGTTGACTGAGACATAGAAAAACCCTAATTCTTAAACAAGTCGAATTACAATTTATTTAAAATCTTATATAAGTAATTTAATTTGTATGTTTGGATTATTGTGTGAAACTTTTTATGTTGTAATATTGTTTACATTGTTGCTTAAAACTATGTAAAATATTGTGATTAAAAAAAAGGAAAACCAAACAAATTGGAGATCAACCGTACTGGGTTTTACCGGAGTGGGACGATCGTCCCTATAGCAAGGGGACGTCATGCTGCCGCACTCGATAACGTTGTTTCGGCACCTATTAGGACTGTACTAATGGTCAAGAGTAAGTAATTATATACTTTATATAATAATAATGCAGATGAATCGACAATGGATGTATGGTAACCGACTCTCCGGCGAGTTCACTACGGGTTTGAAAGATTTCCTCGTAGTGGCTAATGCGAACAAGCATGGGGGTTTTGTTATCTGTCCATGTGTTGGCTGTAAGAATCAGAAGGGTTACTCTTCCTCAAGAGAAGTTCACCTGCACCTGCTTCGGCACGGTTTCATGCCAAGCTATAATTGTTGGACCAAGCATGGAGAAAGAGGGGTTATAATGGAAGAAGATGAAGAAGGGGATGATATCATCGATGACAACTATCTTGATCATTTTGGTGATACTTTCATGGAGGATGCTGAAGGTGGGGAAGGTGAAGGGGAAGGTGAAGAAGATGCACGTGATGAGCCCGCTGATGATCTTGGTCGGACCATTGCTGATGCACGGAGACACTGCGAAACTGAAAAAGGAGAGGGAGAATTTGGATCGCATGTTAGAGGATCACAAAAAGTCGTTGTACCCAGGATGCGATAATGGTCTGAAAAAGCTGGGCTGCACACTGGATTTGCTGAAATGGAAGGCACGGGAAGGTGTAGCTGACTCAGGATTTGAAAACTTGCTGAAAATGTTGAAGAATATGTTTCCAAAGAATAACGAGTTGCCCGCCAGTACGTACGAAGCAAAGAAGGTTGTCTGCCCTCTAGGTTTAGAGGTTCTGAAGATACATGCATGCATTAACGATTGCATCCTCTACCGCGGTGAATACGAGAATTTGAATGAATGCCCGGTATGCACTGCATTGCATTATAAGATCAGAGGCGATGACCCTGGTGACGATGTTGAGGGCCAGAAACCCAGGAAGAGGGTTCCCGCCAAGGTGATGTGGTATGCTCCTATAATACCACGGTTGAAACGTCTGTTCAGGAACAAAGAGCATGCCAAATTGTTGCGATGGCACAAAGAGGACCGTAAGTCGGACGCGGAGTTGAGACACCCTGCAGATGGAACGCAATGGAGAAAGATCGATAGAGAGTTCAAAGATTTTACAGCTGACGCAAGGAACATAAGATTTGGTCTAAGTACAGATGGCATGAATCCTTTTGGCGAGAAGAGCTCCAGCCATAGCACCTGGCCCGTGACTCTATGCATCTACAACCTTCCTCCTTGGTTGTGCATGAAGCGGAAGTTCATTATGATGCCAGTGCTCATCCAAGGTCCGAAGCAACCCGGCAACGACATCGATGTGTACCTAAGGTCATTAGTTGATGAACTTTTACAGTTGTGGGGCAGACCTGGTGTACGTGTGTGGGATGAGCACAAAGAAGAGGAATTTTACCTACGAGCGTTGCTTTTCGTAACCATCAACGATTGGCCTGCTCTTAGTAACCTTTCGGGACAGAAAAATAAGGGATACAATGCATGCACGCACTGCTTACATGAGACTGAAAGTGTATATTTGCCAAATTGTAAGAAGAACGTGTACCTTGGGCATCGTCAATTTTTCTTCCGAAAAATCATAACGTAAGAAAGAAAGGCAAGCATTACAACGGCAAGGCAGATCACCGGCCGAAGCCCGCGGAACGTACTGGTGCTGAGGTATTTGATATGGTCAAGGATTTGAAATTCATCTTTGGAAAGGGTCCTGGCGGACAATCAGTTCCGCAGGGAGCTGACGGGTGATGTCTACGCACACTCCTTTTCCTGTAGACAGTGTTGGGCCTCCAAGAGTAGAGGTTTGTAGAACAGCAGCAAGTTTTCCCTTAAGTGGATCACCAAGGTTTATCGAACTCAGGGAGGAAGAGGTCAAAGATATCCCTCTCAAACAACCCTGCAATCACGATACAAGAAGTCTCTTGTGTCCCCAACACACCTAATACACTTGTCAGATGTATAGGTGCACTAGTTCGGCGAAGAGATAGTGAAATACAAGTGGTATGAATGAATATGAGCAGTAGTAACAGCGCCGAAAAATAGCTTGCCGGCATGCAGTTGATGGTAGTAATATTGCAGGAAGTAAAGATGCAGTAAAACAGTAAATAAGCGGTGATTGCAGTATTTGGAAACAAGGCCTAGGGATCATACTTTCACTAGTGGACACTCTCAACATTTGCAATCATAAAGGAATATAAATAAGCACTTCACTATGCTATTCTGAATTACTCTTTGGCAAGATAACGAACACTAATTCATCATGTAGGCAAACCTTAAAGATGTATTCCCAAGTACTAATAAACACCCCACGTTGTCACTGTGAGCATTCATACCACAATTTCATAGAGACATCCAACTCAAATCATAACACAGTGAATAAGTATTCTGTGAAATATAGCCTAAGAGACCCACATGGTGCACACACTGTCACCTTTACACACGTGGGACAAGGAGTCTCCGGAGATCACATAAGTAAAATCCACTTGAATAGCATAATGACATCTAGATTACAAGCTCATCATATGGATCTCAATCATGTAAAGCAGCTCATGAGATCATTGTATTGAAGTACATAGGAGAGAGAGATGAACCACATAGCTACCAGGTACAGCCCTTAGCCTCGATGGAGAACTACTCCCTCCTCATGGGAGACAGCAGCGTCGATGGAGATGGCGGTGGTGTCGATGGAGATGCCTTCCGGGGGCACTTCCCCGTCCCGGCGGCGTGCCGGAACAGAGACTTCTGTCCCCCAGTGTTATCACCAGAATTTAACCAAGTCTGGAGATGGGCCGTGATTAAATGGGCTTAGAGGATTGATGACCCACAAGTATAGGGGGTGTATCGTAGTATCTTCGATAAGTAAGAATGTCGATCCCAACGAGGAGCAGAAGGTGTTGACAAGCAGTTTCGATGAAGGATTCACTGTAAATGCTCACAGACAAGTATTCGGGGGGTTTTGATGTAACAGTTGAATAAAGTACGAGTATGTAAAGTGCGAGAGTAACAATTGCAGCGAGTGGCCCAATCCTTTTTAGCACAAAGGACAAGCCGGTTTGTTTACTTATAATGACCAAACGTTCTCGAGGACACACGGGATTTTAGTCTAGTGCTTTCGCTACATACGGCTAAATAATCTTCATTGTTATGATAAGTGTTGTGTGGGTGAACCTATGCTAATGTACCGCCCTTCCTAGGACTAAATACATACTTGTGATTATACCCCTTGCAAGCATCCGCAACTACAAGAAAGTAATTAAGAATAAATCTAACCACAGCCTTAAACTCCGAGATCCTCGCGATCCCTCCCGCATCGATATACCAACGGGGGTTTAGGTTTCGTCACTCCGGCAACCCCGCAATTAGCAAACGAATACAAGATGCATTCCCCTAGGCCCATAAATGGTGAAGTGTCATGTAGTCGACGTTCACATGACACCACTAGAAGAATAACACCACAACTTAAATATCACACCATTGAATATTACTCAACCATAGTTCACTACTAACATTTAGACTTCACCCATGTCCTCAAGAACTAAATGAACTACTCACGAGATATCATATGGAACATGATCAGAGGTGATATGATGATGAATAACAATCTGAACATGAACTTGGTTCAATGGTTTCACTCAATAGCATCAACAACAAGTATGAATAGATACCGGGAGAGTTTCCCCTATCAAACAATCAAGATCAAACCCAAATTACTACGGCGGTGACGATGTCCAGCGGAGGAGATGGCGGTGATGATGGTGGAGATGATGATGATGGTGATGGAGATGATGTCCAGCTCGATGACGGTGACGATGGCGTCGATTTCCCCCTCCCGGAGGGAATTTCCCCGGCGGATTCCTGCCCGCCGGAGAGCTCTTTTCTCTCTGGTGTTCTCCGCCCCGCAGAGGCGGCTGTAACCCTTCGTGAGGATTCCTCCGTGGCTTCGGTCTTCGGGACGAAGGGTTTCGCGAAGAAAAGGAGGCGAAAGGGGTCGTGGGCCCCTCACACCACATGGCGGCGCGGCCAGGGCCTGGGCCGCGCCGCCCTAGGGTGTGGGCCCACCCCGGCTCCTCCTGGCCCCTCCTTCCGGCTTCCTTCGTCATCTTGAAAAATAGGATTTTTGGTATAATTTCCTTCCACAGCTTGATCTTCCGAAATATTGCGTTCGACGGTGCTTTTTCCAGCAGAATCCCGGCTCCGGCGTTCGATCCTCCAATAATGATGAAACATGCAAAATAGATGAAATAACATAAGTATTGTGTCCAAATATGAAATATATCAATGAATAACAGCAAATTATGATATAAAATAGTGATGCAAATTGGACGTATCAACTCCCCCAAGCTTAGACTTCGCTTGTCCCCAAGCGAAACCGAACTCGTAAACAGGCCCACATGTTTATGGAGTGAAGAGTCGATAAATAAAATACGGACAAGAAGCATCATATTCATTCACACAAGACATTATAGTAAACAACTTCCTCATATAACTCAACTTGAAACAAGTATAAGGTAATCACAAATAAAGGTGCATAAGGAATCATAGTTGGTGATGGCAAACTTTGTTCTTGGTCAGAGAACATTTAACAAATTATATTCATCTATTGAGCAGTGCTCTCATATTAACAGCTGATGGTAAACTTGCATACTCAATCATATTAATCATTGATGACTTCAAAGCTATATTCATTAAAGGTAAAACTTGTACTAAGCAAGAAAGAGTAAAGACATGATGAAGCAAATCACAATATAATGGTTTGATCACAACAACTCAAATGCTTGCTTGAGATGGAGAGAAATAGGTTTACTGACTCAACATAAAGTAGAATACAGGCCCTTCGCAGAGGGAAGCAGGGATTAAATCATGTGCTAGAGCTTTTTCAGTTTTGCAATCATATAAAGAGAATAAAAGTAAAGTTTTGAGAGGTGTTTGTTGTTGTCAACGACAGGTAGCGGGTACTCTAACCCCCTTGCCAAACAAACCTCCAAAGAGCGGCTCCCATGAAGGACGTTATCTCTACCAGCAAGGTAGATCATCCCTCTTCTCTTTTGTTTACACATGTATTTTAGTTTATTTAAGGGTTGACACTCCTCCCAACCTTTGCTTACACAAGCCATGGCTAACCGAATCCTCGGGTGCCTTCCAACAATCTCATACCATGGAGGAGTGTCTGTTGCAAAATTAACTTGCTTACTGATGAATCAGGGCAAAACATGTGAAGAGAATTATTAATGAAAGTTAATTAATTGGGGCTGGGAACCCCGTTGCCAGCTCTTATTGCAAAATTATAGGATAAGTGGATGAAACCACTAGTCCTTTAGTGGAGGCTGCCTAACAAGACTGAAAGATAAAACACCACATACTTCCTCATGAGCTATAAAACATTGACACAAATAAGAAGTAATAAGTTTTGAATTGTTTAAAGGTAGCACATGAAGTATTTACTTGGAATGGCAAACAATACCATGCAGTAGGTAGGTATGGTGGACACAAATGGCATAGGTTTGGGTTCAGGTTTGGATGCACGAGAAGTATTCCCTCTCAGTACAGGTCTTTGGCTAGCAAGGTTAATTAGCAAGCATAAGAGTTGAGGTGAAACAAACAAATATACATGTGATAGAAACAATCATGCATCTTACTTGTAAGCACAAACAGTTTTAACTTTAGAATACTAATGCTAAGGACTGATAAGAAAGATAATAATATTTTCTACATGTACTTCCTCTATTCATCTAAAACTCAAAGTGTTGTTGCTATTGACCATTGCTAAGTTTGCCAAAACCAAATAGATTAACTCAATACTCCCAAAGTGGTACCAATACTAAAATCAAGATCAATCATATAGTAGAAATTGCAAACTAAAATAAGGTGTGCAATATGTAAATGATAAGACTTCTCATTAATATTCCATAACGATAACTCACACCAAGGGATACATAGACAAACTAAAGGAGAGATACTCCACACCGCAACCCATCTCATACGATAACTTCCCTACTCATGATATGACACTACTTGATAGTAAAAAGTAAAAGGTAATGATAATGTGATACCGCGGCACTCCCCCAAGCTTGGAACAAACCAAGGGGATGCCAATACCGATGATGAATTACTCCTGAGGAGATGGTGGTGATGAATTCCCGTCATCAGACTTCCAAGGAAGAGGCTCTCCATCAAGAAACGACATCTTGGTCTCGGGAATCCCGAAACCGGCAAGCACGGCTTATGTAGTTAAACCTGTTTTCATACTCACAGCTTTGATTCGAACGTCATAGAGTTGTGCTTGGAGCTTGTTGGTGGTGTCGTGAAGTGAGAGGATGTCGCTCCAAAGCTTTCCAGCTTCCTTCTCATGTTCAAGCAATGAGTTCGGACACAATCTCGTGGAAGATATCCACCTCACGCTCAGCCATCTTCTTGTACTTGAAAACCTCTTGTTCTAGCTTCTCCATCCTGTCTTCCAGGCTCCCTTCTCCCTTAGGACCCCGGACATCCTTGACCTGCAGCTTCTCCTTCAACGAGCAGCAACTCCTTGGGGTGCATCTTCAGCTCCTCCATGTACAAGTTGCCAACATCCTTGCTGGAGTTGTCCTTCGGAGCTTCCGACGAAGACATGATGGCTCTAGATCCGAAGCAAATCCTGGCAGAAACAACTCGAAACAAAACACGTCGAGAACACGATATACGGACCTCCAGGGGTCCGGGGGATTATATAGCAAAAAATTTCTCGACAAAAGGAAAGTACCAGATCGAACCAGAGTCGGAAAGGGGCGACGGGGCGGCCAAACCATAGGTCGGCGCGGGCCCGAGCTTGGCCGCGCCGGCCTATGGTGGCGCCCCCTCGTGCGTCTTTTCCACTCCGTTTCGAACTCGTAATTTCTCATATTTTCCAAAAACAGCGAAAATAATGTTCGGAAAGTAAATCGCGAACTTTTCATTACCAGTACTGTTACCTATTCAAAGTTGAGTTCTGCGGACTGTCAATTTGTCCTTTGATGAAAGCTTCCGGTGTTTCCACTCGAATAATATCAACATCAACATTATAAGAATCACCCGAGATATAATGCTTGAGTCTTTGTCCATTCACCACTTGCGTAGCATTGCCTTGGAGAGAGCTAATTTTAATTGCCCCTGAACGATACACCTCCTCAACAACATATGGTCCTTCCCATTTCGAGAGTAATTTCCCTGCAAAGAATCTGAGACGAGACCGATACAATAGGACTTTATCCCCAACATTAAACTCTCTTTTGATGATCCTTCTATCATGCCATTTCTTAACTTTTTCTTTAAAGAGTTTAGCATTTTCATAAGCTTCACTTCTCCATTCATCTAGAGAACTTAATTGTAGCAACCTCTTATCACCGGCAAGTTTAGGATCTTTATTTAATTCTCTAACAGCCCGATAAGCTTTGTGTTCTAGTTCTAGAGGTAAATGACAAGCTTTTCCGTAAACCATTTTATAAGGTGACATTCCCATGGGGTTTTTATAAGCAGTTCTATAAGCCCATAGTGCGTCTTTCAATTTACTAGCCCAATTCTTTCTAGATTTATTAACGGTTTTCTCCCAAAATAGATTTAATTTCTCTATTTGATAGTTCTACTTGACCGCTACTTTGAGGGTGATAAGCAGAAGCAATTCTATGATTAATACCATACTTAGCAAGAGTTTTTCTAAAACCTCCATGAATAAAATGAGAACCTCCATCAGTCATAATATATCTAGGTACTCCAAATCTAGGAAAAATAATATCTAAAAGCATTTTTAAAGAGGTCTCACCATCAGCACTTTTTGTAGGTATAGCTTCCACCCATTTAGTAACATAATCAACAGCAACAAGTATATGAGTGTTACCTTTTGAAGAGGGAAAAGGTCCCATGAAGTCAAATCCCCAACAATCAAACGGTTCAATAACAAGAGTATAATTCATAGGCATTTCATTGCGTCTGGAGATATTACCAACCCTTTGACATTCATCACAAGATAAAATAAACTTCCTTGCATCCTTGAAGAGAGTTGGCCAATAAAAACCTGATTGTAGAACCTTTTGCGCGGTTCTATCTCCGGCATGATGTCCTCCATAAGCACTGCCATGACATTTACTCAGTATCTCTTGTTGTTCATATTCGGGAACACACCTTCGCATAATACCATCCACTCCTTCTTTATATAAGTGTGGGTCATCCCGTAAATAATGCCTCAAGTCATAAAAGAATTTCCTCCTTTCGCTGAGCTGAAAAGGTTGGAGGCAAGTACTTGGAAACAATAAAGTTAGCATAATCAGCATACCAAGGACCTGTCTCGCGAGCTCACCTTTATTACAGCCAATTGTTCATTTGGAAAACTATCATTAACAGGAACGAGGATCATATGCAATATTTTCCAATCTAGACAAATTATCAGCAACAGGATTATCAAGCACCTTTCCTATCTACAATATGTAAATCAAATTCTTGCAAAAGAAGTACCCATCTAATAAGCCTCGGCTTAGCATCTTTCTTTGTCATAAGGTATCTAATTGCAGCATGATCAGTATGAATTGTAACTTTTGAATCAACAATATAAGATCTAAATTTATCACAAGCAAAGACTACAGCCAACAATTCCTTTTCGGTTGTAGCATAATTTCTTTGAGCAGCATCAAGAGTTTTACTAGCATAATGAATAACATTCAGTTTTTTATCTACTCGCTGTCCAAGAACAACGCCTACAGCAAAATCACTAGCATCACACATAATTTCAAATGGTAAATTCCAATCAGGAGGTTCAACTATAGGAGCAGTTTGTTAAGGCTTTCTTAAGAGTTTCAAAAGCTTCCTTACAATCATCATCAAAAACAAATGGTACATCTTTTTGAAGAAGATTAGTAAGAGGCTTTGAAATCTTGGAGAAATCTTTAATAAACCTCCTATAAAACCCAGCATGACCAAGAACACTACGAATACCTTTAACATCCCTCGGATAGGGCATCTTCTCAATTGCTTCAATTTTAGCTCTATCAACTTCAATACCTCTCTCAGAAATTTTATGTCCCAATACAATCCCTTCATTAACCATAAAGTGGCATTTCTCCCAATTAAGAACAAGGTTAGTTTCTTCACATCTCTCATTCCTTACCACTTCCTTCATCTTCGGAATTAGACGACGCTGAGGTTCAACAACAGGCTTTGCATCATCTTCCATATTAATAGCATGTTGGCAAATAGATGGAGAAATCCCCTTCAAATCATCAAGAGTGTAGCCAATAGCTCCTCGGTGTTTCTTCAATATTTGCAATAATCTTTCTTCTTCAAACTCGTAAGCTTAGAACTAATAATAACAGGATATATTTTCTTATCATCAATATGAGCATATTTAAGATTATCAGGTAAAGGCTTTAAATCAAAAACAGGATCTTCCTTAGGTGGCGGTGTTGTACCCAAATCTTCTACCGGCAAATCGTGCTTGAGAATTGGTTGGCGAAGAAAGATTTCCTCAAGTTCATCTCTTTCTTTCCTAAAAATTTCACTCTCGCTATCCTCCAAATGTTGCTGCAGAGGATTGTTAGGAACAAGAACAATAGATGCACACTGCTCCATTTTAAAATCATTACTAGGCAAATCAGCTTTATAAGGAGTTTTAGTAAATTTAGAGAAGTTAAACTCATAAGATTCACCAGCAAATTTAGTCAAAATTTTCTCTTTCTTGCAATCTATAATAGCTCCACAAGTATTTAGAAAAGGTCTACCAAAAATAATAGGACAATAATCACTAGCAGCAGAACCTAGTACCAAAAAGTCAGCAGGATATTTAATCTTACCGCATAAAACTTCCACATCTCGGACAATACCAATTGGTGAAATAGTTTCTCTATTAGCCAGCTGAATAACCACATCAATATCTTCAAGTTCACAAGAATCAATTTCGTGCATAATCTCCGTGTAAAGCTCATACGGAATAGCACTAACACTTGCACCAATATCACATAATCCATAATAGCAATGATCACCAATTTTAACAGATAGCATAGGAACACTAGCTTGCTTGGGTTTATTAGGATGTGAAACAATATTAGAAGCATCTTCACAGAAAATAATATGACCATCCTCAACATTTTCAATACAAGATCTTTAACTATTGCAACAGCAGGTTCAATTTTTATTTGTTCTTCAGGTTCTCTAGGTTTCTTTTCACTTTTATGAACTGCACTATTTATAACAGAGTACTCTTTCATTTTAGCAGGAAAAGGAGTTTTTTCAATATAAGCTTCAGGAATAACACGATCAGCAGTTTCAATTACAACACATTTATTAATAGATGAATCAATTCTATCTTTGTATGGTTCATGATACTTATCAAAATTCTTCTTAGGCAATTCATAATGAGAGGCAAAAGCTTTATAAAGATTTACAGCAACTTGGGAATCAAGACCATATGTAGCACTCATATTACGAAATAAATCAGTATCCAT
The DNA here is from genome assembly GCF_022539505.1 of Lolium rigidum. NCBI lineage: Eukaryota > Viridiplantae > Streptophyta > Magnoliopsida > Poales > Poaceae > Lolium > Lolium rigidum. Next base: position 53,683,860 of record NC_061510.1, on the reverse strand, counting down.
AAAGGCTTCAATGCATTTATAATCATAAATTATACCTGATTCTCTATCCTTGTCGTTCTCCCAACCTTCAGTATTTTCTTGGATTCGATCAAGAAGGTCCCTTTTAAACTCTTCTTTGTTGCGTGTAAATGATCCGAACAAGAAGTATCCAGCAAGGTCTTGTCTTGAAAAGAAAGTCTTGCATAGAAATTATCAATAATAACATTACCAGGAAGCTCATGAATGGGGCATTTGAGCATTAAAGACTTCAATCTCCCCCAAGCTTGGGCAATACTCTCTCCATCATGAGGCCAAAAATTATATATGTGATTCCGATCCTTATGAATTTCACTTGGAGGATAGAACTTAGAATAAAACCGGGGCACAATATCATTCCATTCAAGAGAATTCCCATTATCCAGTAATTTATACCAATGCGCCGCCTTACCGGACAGCGATAAAGAGAATAATTTCTTCCTCACTTCATCCATAGCAATACCTGCACATTTGAATAACCCGCATAATTCATGCAAAAACAGTAAATGATCACCGGGGTGGACAGTTCCATCCCCTTCATAGCGGTTACCCATAACATGTTCAATAATTTTCGTAGGTATTTTATATGGTATTACTTCCTCACCTGGCGCCTCATCCACTACCGTTGCAGTAGTAGTAGATTTCCCAAATAGAAATTGAAGAGAAGATCTCTCCATAATGACTTATAGCAAGCAGGCAGAAATAAAATCAGCACAACAAGTAAAGGCTTTCCTTACCAATTCCACTTACCAATAGCGCTTCACTCCCCGACAACGGCGCCGTAAAATAGTCTTGATGACCCACAAGTATAGGGGTGTATCGTAGTATCTTCGATAAGTAAGAATGTCGATCCCAACGAGGAGCGAAGGTGTTGACAAGCAGTTTCGATGAAGGATTCACCGTAAATGCTCACAGACAAGTATTCAGGGGGTTTTGATGTAACAGTTGAATAAAGTACGAGTATGTAAAGTGCGAGAGTAACAATTGCAGCGAGTGGCCCAATCCTTTTTAGCACAAAGGACAAGCCGGTTTGTTTACTTATAATGACCAAACGTTCTCGAGGACACACGGGATTTTAGTCTAGTGCTTTCGCTACATACGGCTAAATAATCTTCATTGTTATGATAAGTGTTGTGTGGGTGAACCTATGCTAATGTACCGCCCTTCCTAGGACTAAATACATACTTGTGATTATACCCCTTGCAAGCATCCGCAACTACAAGAAAGTAATTAAGAATAAATCTAACCACAGCCTTAAACTCGAGATCCCGCGATCCCTCCCGCATCGATATACCAACGGGGGTTTAGGTTTCGTCACTCCGGCAACCCCGCAATTAGCAAACGAATACAAGATGCATTCCCCTAGGCCCATAAATGGTGAAGTGTCATGTAGTCGACGTTCACATGACACCACTAGAAGAATAACACCACAACTTAAATATCACACCATTGAATATTACTCAACCATAGTTCACTACTAACATTTAGACTTCACCCATGTCCTCAAGAACTAAATGAACTACTCACGAGACATCATATGGAACATGATCAGAGGTGATATGATGATGAATAACAATCTGAACATGAACTTGGTTCAATGGTTTCACTCAATAGCATCAACAACAAGTATGAATAGATACCGGGAGAGTTTCCCCTATCAAACAATCAAGATCAAACCCAAATTACTACGGCGGTGACGATGTCCAGCGGAGGAGATGGCGGTGATGATGGTGGAGATGATGATGATGGTGATGGAGATGATGTCCAGCTCGATGACGGTGACGATGGCGTCGATTTCCCCCTCCCGGAGGGAATTTCCCCGGCGGATTCCTGCCCGCCGGAGAGCTCTTTCTCTCTCGGTGTTCTCCGCCCCGCGAGGCGGCTGTAACCCTTCGTGAGGATTCCTCTGTGGCTTCGGTCTTCGGGACGAAGGGTTTCGCGAAGAAAAGGAGGCGAAAGGGGTCGTGGGCCCCTCACACCACATGGCGGCGCGGCCAGGGCCTGGGCCGCGCCGCCCTAGGGTGTGGGCCCACCCTGGCCCCTCCTTCTGGCTTCCTTCGTCATCTTGAAAAAAAGGATTTTTGGTATAATTTCCTTCCACAGTTGATCTTCCGAAATATTGCGTTCTGACGGTGCTTTTTCCAGCAGAATCCTGGCTCCGGCGTTCGATCCTCCAATAATGATGAAACATGCAAAATAGATGAAATAACATAAGTATTGTGTCCAAATATGAAATATATCAATGAATAACAGCAAATTATGATATAAAATAGTGATGCAAATTGGACGTATCAAGGATATACATGGAAAATATTCCCGAACCGGCCTTGTACAAGAAGTTTGGGCGAGATTGCCCGTGTATCTGTAAATTATAGTAGGATACGTGTCGGTTAGAATTAAGAGATAGAGTTTAGCTCGTACACGGTTGGGTTTATTCCCAAGTTAGAAAGTCTACGGACTATAATTATGTATCTAGGGTTATTGAGAAGGAGGACGATCACGTTCACAACAAATCAATCTAGGTGCATCGCCACCCCTTGTTTCGAGGGTTTCTCCCGGGTAAGCAACATGCTGCCTAGATCGCATCTTGCGATCTAGGCAGTATCGGTTTATTCGTTATTGGTGTTACTCGGGCTAAAGCCTTTTTGATGGCGAGCAACACCCTTATCTTAGGTGTTTTGGGGTTGATCACAATGCTTTCACAATGCACTTGTTTAGCTACGCTACCCCTCGATATCTAGCTGCCCTTACACCTATTTTAGGTGTAAGGGCAGCATCTTGCTTGTTCATTATTGAGTAGATCTAATCCGTTATAGTTGCTCCTTGTTCTTCAAGGATTGGTTTGATATCCGTATGGTTAGGCCTTATAAACGAGTTGAAGGATCCGGTAGCGCGTAAGGTGTGGTTTACTAGGCTCTAGAGGGATTGTTCCGGGGATCAACTTCATGTTGGTTTTTAGGCCTCTTTAGGGTTGGTTTTCCATCATCTTACGTATCTGCTAGGCTCAATTACGCATAGGATGTTCCGATTATATGGTGAAAACCCTAGACTATCGTAGATTAGTTTAGCTTGATATTGATAAAGCATGATCCCCATGTCCTTATAAATCTGACATGAACCATGGGGCAATCAGCTCTTTGAGCCGATCCACAGAACAACTTAAGAGCCGATCGGGGCTCGTATTTAACGTTTACGTGTTTGCCATGCAGGAAACTAGTCGAAGCAATCCATCACCTTCCTGACCAGGTATAGGTCAGGTGGCACGCCCTCGTAAGCACCGGGACGCGTGTGCCGGGAAGGCATTGCGGGCCGTCGCCCGAGGGACCAGGGTCAACCGCAATCCTGGGAGCCTCCCGGCTCTACTGTGTTGCCCGTCGTTGCTCGCCGGTGGGTTTCTGACCGCAACACATTCTGGCACGCCCGGTGGGACGCTCTGCAACAACAACAACATCGACGTCTGCAGCAACCATGTCAAAAGCTGCGGATGAGGTGGTTGGCGAACCAGTCACGTACGCAGATCTGCCCGAAGAGCAGAAGAAGAAGTATGATGAGATGAAAGCCATCTTGGAAGCCGATCTCATCGGCTCTTTCGTAAGGACCCGTTCACATGGCGTAAGGTGGAAAGGGTTCTCCCCTGAAGGTGTTCTTGACGGAGTGGACCTGTCTACCCCTTCGGAGGAACGTACTAGAGCTCTGCGCCAGGAAATCAATTACATGGCGGCTCATTCTCTACACCGCTATTCTGAGAGCCTGGTGAATACTCTCGAGCGCGTCGCGGTCCGTGTGGTGCAGGAAATCATGAAGCATCGGTACTCCCCGTCGGGACCTACCCTAGGGACTCACCGGGGAGAAGTACCGCTCCGGATCGAGCCGCCGCTACCATTTGCGCTCGCAGCACTCGCAGCCGCCGGGTTCACCGGCGTACGTCGTCTACAAGGTTGGAGGCGATCCTAGCGATTGCCAGTTCCTATATGAGCCGCCTAAGGAGATCCCACATGGATACGTGTGCACATACGTGCCGGACTGCAATGCCCTGGCACGAACGAACCAGATTGCACCAACAGGGATTTCTGGAGCAGACGCTGACAAACAAGCGTGGCTGGCAAAATATGCTATTGGAACGAGTCATGAAGGCTCGGTCCCTACGTCTAATACCATGGAACAGATCAGCACCATCTTGAGAGACCAGTTCGGCATCCTGCCGAAGAGGAAGACAATCGGCTATTCCAAGCCGTACCCTGACGAGTATGATCTGATCCCGCTGCCACCCAAGTATCGGCTCCCTGAATTCTCAAAATTCAATGGAGCAGAAGGAGCTAGCTCAATAGAGCACGTAAGCCGATATTTGGCACAGCTGGGCTTGATTTCAGTATCAGACCCTTTACGTGTGAGGTTTTTCGCACAATCTCTTACGGGATCAGCCTTTGGTTGGTACACCTCGTTGCCACCAAACTCAGTCCGCACATGGAGGCAGCTGGAGGAGCAGTTTCATGTGCAATATCACTCAGATGCTACCGAAGCTGGCGTTGCCGATCTTGCACAGGTGCGGCAGAAGCGGGGAGAAACAGTATCTGAATACATCCAACGTTTCAGGACTGTCAGGAACCGATGTTATTCGGTTCGTTTATCTGAGAAGGAAGCGATCGATCTGGCAGTACTGGGCCTCGCAACGTCGATCAAGGATCTGACTTCCCAAGCAGAGTACAGTTCATTGTCACACATGGTGCAGAAACTCACATCATATGAGCAGTGACACCCTGAATTGTACCAAGACAAGTTCAAGCGTCCGATAGGCCTGGTTGAGATGGAAGAAACTGAAGATCCTGCACCGGACCTAGAAGTAGCTGTAGCTGAATGGGCTCGGGGGGCAAACCCCGTGTCCTGCAAATGGGTAAAACCACAAGGGCCTGCAAAAGGGTTTGACTTCGATTTGAGCAAAGCCGAGCAGATTTTCGATCTATTGCTTAAGGAAAAACAGACTGAAGTTACCCGAAGGCCATAAAATCCCTACGAGCACAAGAACTGAACGGGAGGCCATACCGCAAATGGCATCACTCATTCACCCATACCACCAATGACCGCAAGGTGTTTCGTCGAGAGATCCAAATGGTGATAGAACAAGGCCGATTGCTCTTCGGACAGTTTGCCATGAAAGTGGACACACATCCGTTCCCTGGCGTCAACATGGTGGAACCTAACCACTCCGTGAGGCGTCGACTGGATTTCTCATTCGATGTTAACATGGCAGGGCCTGAGCGCCACCATGTCAAGGATAAAGAGGAAAGCAGTCACTCCCGCAACAAGGAAAAGGAGGAGGCCGATCCACGCGACCGGCCCCGATATGATGACAAGCGGTACCTCACCAAGGAACAAGTGAGAAGCGTGCGATACCAAAAGCCACTTTCCACGCATCTCCTCAACAAGTATGAGTATCAGTATGACCGACATCGGCAGTACGACAGAAACGACGAGAGATACAATCGGTCCGATGAAGACAAAGGAAGGTACCGTTGGCATGACAGAGGCGACGAAGGACGTGAGCACCGCGCTAAGGAGAGGTCAAGGGAGCAGGAGGACATGGATAGACACTGGGACTGTCCCTTCTTTAAACACTGCTGGGACTCAGGGATGAGCCGATTGCCTACGATCGACAACTGCCCAGAGTGTAGACGCCGGAAGAAGGATGCAGGAGATGTTTCAGTTTTCAAGCGTCTAGGACCTCTCCCGCAACAGAACAAACGTGCTGAGTCCTCTCAAGATGAAGACTTTGAGGAGTCAGAAGATGAAGAAGAGGATAGGTACCACCGGCCAAGGTGGTGCCCCGATGGACTCAGTCACTCCCAAAAGCGTAGGGTTCAGCGGCTGCGCAGCTTGGAGCAAGCCGAAGCGCGATACTTGCACACGTTGAGGAAAGCGCGGCCTGATCTGGCCGTGAAAATTCAACAGACTTTGGACGAAGAGACACGTCCACCAAAGAAAGTTTGGCGTCCCAAGCAGGAAAAAGCCGATGTGGGTACATCGGCTAGTACAAACATGGTGTTCTTCCTTCCATCAGAGTTTCGTGCCCCAGGAACGGAAGAAGTGCCGATAGCACAGTTTGACTGCGGTCCACAACCCGTCATCTTTGAAAAACCACGGGAGAAGGGCTACAAACACATGAAGGCCCTGTACCTAAAGGGCTATATCAATGGGCAGCCCGTCGGCAGGATGTTGGTTGACACGGGAGCAGCGGTCAATATGATGCCTTATTCCATGCTACGGCGTTTAGGGTGCTCTAGTGCCGATCTGATCAAGACCAACGTCACACTAAACGACTTCAACGGCCAAGCATCAGGGACGCAAGGTGTCCTGAACGTGGATCTAACCATGGGCCGAAAGACGGTCCCAACGACATTCTTCATCGTCGACAGCAAGAGCACCTACGCTGCCCCGTTAGGAAGGGATTGGATTCACGCCAACCGCTGCATTCCATCTACAATGCACCAATGCCCGATACGATGGGATGGAGACGACGTAGAAGTCGTGCATGCAGATGACTCGATCGACGTCTCGATAGCCGGCATGAACATTTGGGACTCGGAAGACCAAGAACCGCTCTCTGGAATCAGTTTGGACGGCTGTGATCGCATCGAGGTGACAAAAAACGGGGTGAGGCTGGTCTTATCCACCGGCCTGATAGAGTAACAAGAGCAACATCCATCGACAGACGTGGCAAGGCCGATCCCTGCGATCGGCCCCAAAAAATAAAAAGCAAGGATCTCACCTCAAACATGTCACGTAGTCATGTTAGGGAGGCTTCCTCCTGTAAGGGAGCACATGCAAGTTGTAAACCTTCATTGAGCAATTCAATCAACATGGAGGCCGATTCCAGCAATCGGCCAAAATTATCCTCGCCATACGTTCTGCCGGTGTTCAACGTCGATCTAACAGGCGACAGAAAGCTGGGATATGGGTTTACGTCAGCTGATGAGCTAGAAGAGATCGACATTGGTCCTGGGGATAAGCCACGACCAACATTTATCGGCAAAAAGTTAGATCCGCATCCGAGGAGCCCGATGATAGCTTTGTTGAAAGAATACCCAGATTGTTTTGCCTGGGATTATACAGAGATGCCCGGGCTAGACAGGAGCATCATTGAGCATCGGCTACCTCTCAAGAAGGGATTTCGGCCGTTCCAGCAACGAGCACGGCAGATGAGGGCCGAAATTCTAGAAGAAGTTAAGAAGGAGATTGAGAAGATGTTGAGCGCCGGGTTCATCAGGCCATGCAGGTATGCGGAGTGGATATCTAGTATCGTACCTGTGGAGAAGAAGGACGGCCGATGGCGTGTCGCCATAGATTTTCGCGATCTCAACAGAGCCACTCCGAAGGATGAGTACCCTATGCCGAAGGATGTTGGATGCAGAGACGAGGTACCCGGAGATCGAGAAGTTGTGCCTCTGCCTATTTATTTACCTGTACCAAGCTTCGGCACATCTTTCTGACGGCAGAAATCATCATCATTTGCAAATCAGACATCATCAAGCACATGCTGTCGGCTCCTGTTTTGAAAGGCCAACTCGGTAAATGGATGTTTGCGTTATCGGAATTGGATCTCCGGTATCAACCTGCGAAAGCAGTCAAAGGACAGGCCTTGGCCGATCTAATCGCCGAACGAATCAACACTAATATAGCAGCACTGTCTATACGTGCATGGGCCATGTTCTTCGATGGGTCAGTTTGCGATGATGGTTACGGCATCGGCATCCTACTCGTGTCGCCCCGGGGGGCAACCTACACCTTCTCCATCAGGCTATATACCCCTTGCACCAATAATGTTGCTGAGTATGAAGCAGTACATAAGGGGATGGAGTTGCTAATTGAAGCCGGGGCAGAAGCAGTGGAGCTCTTTGGAGACTCAAAGTTGGTGATCTCCCAGCTCACGGACGAATACAAGTGTGAGAGCGAGTCGCTCTTCCCGTTATGGATGCATTGCCGCGAGCTGATGACACAGTTCAGGTACATAAACTTCAACTGGGTCCCGAGGTCGCAGAATACGGAGGCGAACGATCTCGCACAGATGGCGTCAGGCTATAAGGAGACAGTGGAAGGAGCCGATGTCTAGATACATTTCATGGAGCCAGACGATTGGAGAGCCGATATCTTCAATTACTTGAAAGATCCGGCTCGGGGGCCACCTAAACGGATAAGGTACAAGGCTATGAAGTATCTCCTTATCGGAGATGACATGTTCTACAGGACTTTGGAAGGGTTACTTCTCAAGTGTTTGGGAACAGCCGAGGCAAATCGGCTCTTACACGAGGTACATGAAGGCGCCTGTGGAACTCATCAATCGGCTCATAAGATGAAGTGGTTGATCAGGCGATCAGGGTTTTATTGGCCCACCATGCTTGAGGACTGTTTCAATTATTATAAAGGGTGTCAAGCATGTCAGAAGTTTGGGAGCATTCAGATGGTACCCGCATCAGCAATGAACCCTATCATCAAGCCTTGGCCATTTCGAGGATGGGGCATGGACATGATCGGCAAAATCCATCCTGCATCGAGAAAAGGCCACGAGTGGATCTTGGCCATTACAGATTATTTCACTAAATGGGTGGAGGCCGTCCCTATGAAGTCTGTGGCATCGAAGGACGTCATCAGTTTCGTGAAAGAGCATGTCATCCACAGATTTGGGATTCCCCAGACCATCACGACCGATGGAGGTTCGGTTTTCGTTTCTCGCGAGTTCAGAGATTTCAGCGAGAGCATGGGAATTAAGTTGATCCGATCATCCCCATACTTTGCTCAAGCAAATGGGCAGGCTGAAGCGTCCAACAAAAGCCTTATCAAGCTGATTAAGAGAAAGATCGACGAGTACCCTAGGCGTTGGCATGAGGTATTATCGGAGGCTTTATGGGCTTATCGCATGTCATGTCATGGGGCGGTGAAAACCTCGCCGTACCATCTGGTCTATGGACAAGAAGCCGTGTTACCCTGGGAGATCACAGCTGGGTCGAGACGTGTCACGTTTCAGAATGACTTAACGACTGAAGAGTATGCGGCTCTGATGAGTGATAGCGTTGAGGATCTGACGGAACTTAGACTTTGGTCACTTGAGAAAATTAAGGAGAATAAGGCCAAGGTGGCTCGTGCATATAATAAGAAGGTGAAGCCAAAGGAGTTCCACGTTGGTGATCTGGTATAGGAAGCTGTGTTGCCGTTGGGGACTAAGGACAAGGCGTATGGTAAATGGTCTCCAAATTGGCACGGGCCGTACAGGGTTGACCAGGTCCTGAAGGGCAATGCATATATGCTCGAACAGTTGGATGGTGTGAAGTTCCCAGTGGCCGTCAATGGCCAGCATCTCAAGAAGTATTTCCCAAGTATGTGGGATGATGGGCAGTGAAATACGGGGGCCGATTTTAAATCGGCCAGTAAAAAAAAAATTCCATCAACTTGATCAGTGGAATATGGGGGCCGATGTATGGAATCGGCCGGTAAAAAGAAATATATGTATGAAGCAACAGGATGCTAAGTACAGCCGATGCACGGACATCGACTTGAGAACAAAACAGCCGATGCACAGCCATCGACTTGAGGGGTACAAAGTATCATGATCAGTTGTCAAGTTACCGTCTGGATTTGAGGAATGTTTGCTTGAACCTGTCTAATTTGGCGATTAAGTTTGGCCTTATGAGCGTTTGATAGTGAAAGACCGATACGCTGCTATCGGTTCTTTGCGTGTTGACTTGCGTTGACAATCGGCAAAATTGGTATGAAGGCAAAATCGGCTGAGAAATATTTTCTTCATTAATAAAAGGGCTTTTACAGAGAAGAGCCGATCGCTCAAGGAAGAAAGAACAAAAGCCGATTACTACTACTACTAGTCCTATGCTAGTAGTCCCTAATCTACGGGCCGTTGCTGCCCTCGTCGTCGTCATCGCTGCCGCCGGCGCAGCTGCTGGCGGGCTCTTCGTCGCTGCTCCCGTAGCCCTCTACGGGAGCCTCGTCCTCCTCGTCGTCGTCGTCGTCGTCGTCGTCCGACCCAGCGCGGAAGCGCTTTGCCAGCGGATATTCGTCGGAGGAGGTGTCTTCCTCCTCTTCCTCCTCCTCGTCGGAGGAGGTGAAGTCGTCCCAGGAGAAGCGGTCGTCCTCGCTCTCCGCCTCCTCCTCCCCGTCGACGAGGAATTGGAGGTCGTCTTCTCCGTCGATCAAGGACTTGTCATCCTCGGACCAGACGGGGGAATCGTGATCCTCCTTGTCCCACGTCGTTGGGGCGAGGATGTCGTGCGCCGCCAACGAGCCCCACTCTGGCGTCGGCTCACGAGAGGGAGAAGATACGTAGGAGAGACCTGATGAGGCCGAGGAGGAGGAGGAGGAAGAAGACATGGCTACAGAGGAAGGGGGTTTTTTGCCGATGGCTAGTACGGAGCAAGAGGATGAAGAGGCGAACTGCTCGACGCGGTTAAATAAAGGGATATAGTGGAGATTTAATGCTGTGACGGTTTTCGAGGACATGGTGCCGAATCTATCAAGTCGTGCAGAGAAGCTGAGAAGGCAAGGCATCATGATGAAAGATTCTGCGGCGGTTCTGCTCTGCCACGACGTGACCCTACGAAGCAGAAAAAAAACAGAGTGGTTTTGAAATTATCATTGCCAAAACCAGGGGGGCATGTGTTATCACCAGAATTTAACCAAGTCTGGAGATGGACCGTGATTAAATGGGCTTAGAGGATATACATGGAAAATATTCCCGAACCGGCCTTGTACAAGAAGTTTGGGCGAGATTGCCCGTGTATCTGTAAATTATAGTAGGATACGTGTCGGTTAGAATTAAGAGATAGAGTTTAGCTCGTACACGGTTGGGTTTATTCCCAAGTTAGAAAGTCTACGGACTATAAATATGTATCTAGGGTTATTGATAAGGAGGAAGATCACGTTCACAACAAATCAATCTAGGCGCATCGCCACCCCTTGTTTCGAGGGTTTCTCCCGGGTAAGCAACATGCTGCCTAGATCGCATCTTGCGATCTAGGCAGTATCGGTTTATTCGTTATTGGTGTTGCTCGTGCTGAAGCCTTTTTGATGGCGAGCAACACCCTTATCTTAGGTGTTTTGGGGTTGATGACAATGCTTTCACAATGCACTTGTTTAGCTACGCTACCCCTCGATATCTAGCTGCCCTTACACCTATTTTAGGTGTAAGGGCAGCATCTTGCTTGTTCATTATTGAGTAGATCTAATCCGTTATAGTTGCTCCTTGTTCTTCAAGGATTGGTCTGATATCCGTATGGTTAGGCCTTATAAACGAGTTGAAGGATCCGGTAGCGCGTAAGGTGTGGTTTACTAGGCTCTAGAGGGATAGTTCCGGGGATCAACTTCATGTTGGTTTTTAGCCTCCTTAGGGTTGGTTTTCCATCATCTTACGTATCTGCTAGGCTCAATTACGCATAGGATGTTCCGATTATATGGTGAAAACCCTAGACTATCGTAGATTAGTTTAGCTTGATATTGATAAAGCATGATCCCCATGTCCTTATAAATCTGACATGAACCATGGGGCAATCGGCTCTTTGAGCCGATCCATAGAACAACTTAAGAGCCGATCGGGGCTCGTATTTAATGTTTACGTGTTTGCCATGCAGGAAACTAGTCGAAGCAATCCATCACCTTCCTGACCAGGTATAGTTCAGGTGGCACGCCCTCGTAAGCACCAGGAAGCGTGTGCCAGAAGGCATTGCGGGCCGTCGCCCGAGGGACCAGGGTCAGCCGCAATCATGGGAGCCTCCCGGCTCTACTATGTTGCCCGTCGTTGCTCGCCGGTGGGTTTCTGACCGCAACACCCAGATCTTGGCTTCGCAATGGCGGCGACTCTGGAAGGTTTCTCGTACCGTGGCTTTTCCGTATCGAAGATTTAGGTCAGGGACCTTTTTATAGGCGAAGAGGCGGAGTCGGAGGGGGTACGGAGCTGCCACACAATAGGGGGCGCGCCTGGCTCCTTGGCCGCGCCGCCCACACGTGTGGGGCCACCAGGGCTCCCCTCTGGTGCCTCTCGGGTGTTCTGGAAGATTCGTGGAATTATAAGATGCTGGGCGTTGATTTCGTCCAATTCCGAGAATATTTCCTTACTAGGATTTCTGAAACCAAAAACAGCAGAAAACAGGAACTAACACTTCGGCATCTCGTCAATAGGTTAGTTCCGGAAAACTCATAAAATCATCATAAAGTGTGAACAAAACATGTAGGTATTGTCATAAAACAAGCATGGAACATAAGAAATTATAGATACGTTTGAGACGTATCAAGCATCCCCAAGCTTAGTTCCTACTCGCCCTCGAGTAGGTAAACGATAACAAGGATAACTTCTGAAGTGACATGCTATCATAATCTTGATCAATACTATTATAAAGCATATGAGATGAATGCAGCGATTCTAAGCAATGGTAAAGACAATGAGTAAACAACTGAATCATATAGCAAAGACTTTTCATTAATAGTACTTTCAAGACAAGCATCAATAAGACTTGCATAAGAGTTAACTCATAAAGCAATAAATTCAAAGTAAAGGCATTGAAGCAACACAAAGGAAGATATAAGTTTCAGCAGTTGCTTTCAACTTCAACATATTTATCTCATGGATAATTGTCAACACAAAGTAATATAACAAGTGCAATAGGTAAACATGTAAGAATCAATGCACACAGTTGATACAAGTGTTTGCTTCTAAGATAGAAAGAATGGGTAAACTGACACAACAATAAAGTAGAAGAATGGCCCTTCGCAGAGGGAAGCATGGATTACTATATTTGTGCTAGAGCTTTTATTTTGAAAACAAGAAACAATTTTTTCAACGGTAGTAATAAAGCATATGTGTTATGTATAAGATATCCTATAAGTTGCAAGCCTCATGCATAGTATACCAATAGTGCTCGCACCTTGTCCTAATTAGCTTGGATTAACATGGATTATCATTGCATAGCATATGTTTCAACCAAGTGTCACAAAGCGGTACCTCTATGCCGCCTGTACAAAGGTCTAAGGAGAAAGCTCGCATTGGATTTCTCGCTTTTGATTATTCTCAACTTAGACATCCATACCGGGACAACATAGACAACAGATAATGGACTCCTCTTTAATGCATAAGCATTTGATACGTCTCAAACGTATCTATAATTTCTTATGTTCCATGCTACTTTTATGATGATACTCACAGGTTTTATACACATTATATGTCATATTTATGCAATTTCCGGCACTAACCTATTGACGAGATGCCAAAGAGCCGATTCTGTTGTTTTTCGCTGTTTTTGATTTCAGAAATCCTAGTAAGGAAATATTCTCGGAATTGGACGAAATCAACGCCCAGGGGCCTATTTTTGCACGAAGCTTCCAGAAGTCCGAGGAGTAAACGAAGTGGGGCCACGAGGCGACGACACGCCAGGGCGGCGCGGCCCAGGCCCTGGCCGCGTGGCCCTATTGTGTGGGTCCCTCGTGACGCCCCTTGACCTGCCCTTCCGCCTACTTAAAGCCTTCGTCGCGAATACCCCAGTACCGAGAGCCACGATACGGAAAACCTTCCAGAGATGCCGCCGCCGCCAATCCCATTTCGGGGGATTCGGGAGATTGCCTCCAGCACCCCGCCGGAGAGGGAATCATCTCCCGGAGGTCTCTTCATCGCCATGATCGCCTCCGGATCGATGTGTGAGTAGTTCACCCCTGGACTATGGGTCCATAGCAGTAGCTAGATGGTTGTCTTATCCTCATTGTGCTATCATGTTAGATCTTGTGAGCTGCCTATCATGATCAAGATCATCTATCTGTAATTCTACATGTTGTGTTTGTTGGGATCCGATGAATATTGAATACTATGTCAAGTTGATTATCAATCTATCATATATGTTATTTATGTTCTTGCATGCTCTCCATTGCTAGTAGAGGCTTTGGCCAAGTTGATACTTGTGACTCCAAGAGGGGTATTTATGCTCGATAGTGGGTTCATGCCTCCATTAAATCCGGGACAGTGACAGAAAGTTCTAAGGTTGTGGATGTGCTGTTGCCACTAGGGATAAAACATCGATGCTTTGTCTAAGGATATTTGTGTTGATTACATTACGCACCATAATTAATGCAATTGTCTGTTGTTTACAACTTAATACTGGAGGGGGTTCGGATGATAACCTCGAAAGTGGACTTTTTAGGCATAGATGCATGCCGGATAGCGGTCTATGTACTTTGTCGTAATGCCCCGATTAAATCCGATAGTACTCATCATGATATATGTATGTGCATTGTTATGCCTTCTTTATTTGTCAATTGCCCAACTGTAATTTGTTCACCCAACATCCGCTTATCTTATGGGAGAGACACCGCTAGTGAACTCGTGGACCCCGGTCCTATTCTTTACATCTGAAATACAATCTACCGCAATTGTTCTTTACTATTCTTTGCAAACAACCATCATCATCCACACTATACATCTAATCCTTTGTTTACGAGCAAGCCGGTGAGATTGACAACCTCACCGTTACGTTGGGGCAAAGTTCCGTGATTGTGTTGTGCAGGTTCCACGTTGGCGCCGGAATCCCCGGTGTTGCGCCGCACTACACTCCTCCGCCATCAACCTTCAACGTGCTTCTTGGCTCCTCCTGGTTCGATAAACCTTGGTTTCTTTCTGAGGGAAAACTTGCTACTGTACGCATCACACCTTCCTCTTGGGGTTCCCAACGGACGTGTCGACTGCACGCATCAGCATTCAACAACAGTTAATATTCTCATAAGAGATTGAGGATTGATTGTCCAAACTGAAACTTCCACCATGGAGCATGGCTTTAGTTAGCGGCCCAATGTTCTTCTCTAACAATATGCATACTCAAACCATTTGATCATGAAAATTGCCCTTACTTCAGACAGACAAACATGCATAGCAACTCACATGATATTCAACAAAGGTAAAAGTTGATGGCGTCCCCAGAAACATGGTTACCGCTCAACAAGCAACTTATTAAGAAATAAAATACATAGCTACATATTCTTCACCACAATAGTTTTTTAGGCTATTTTCCCATGAGCTATATATTGTAAAGACAAAGAATAGAATTTTAAAGGTAGCACTCAAGTAATGTACTTTGGAATGGCAGAGAAATACCATGTAGTAGGTAGGTATGGTGGACACAAATGGCATAGTTTTTGGCTCAAGGATTTGGATGCACGAGAAGAATTCCTCTCAATACAAGGCTATGCTAGCAAGGTTGTTTGAAGCAAACTCAAGTATAAAAGGTGCAGCAAAGCTCACATATGAACATATTGTAAGTATTATAAGACTTTACATTGTCTCCTTGTTGTTCAAACACCTTAACCAGAAAATATCTAGACTCTAGAGACCAATCATGCAAACCAAATTTTAACAAGCTCTATGTAGTTTTTCATTAATAGGTGCAAAGTACATGATCCAAGAGCTTAAACATGATCTATATGAGCGCAACAATTGCCAAGTATCAAATTATTCAAGATATTATACCATTTACCACATGAAGCATTTTCTGTTTCCAACCATATAACAATTAACGAAGCAGTTTCAACCTTCGCCATGAACATTAAAAGTAATGCTAAGAACACATGTGTTCATATGCAACAGCGGAGCGTGTATCTCTCCCACACAAGCATTTATTCAGAGAATGAAAATAACAAAACGAAAATAAAAGCACACAGACGCTCCAAGTAAAGCACATAAGATGTGACGGAATAAAAATATAGTTTCAGTAGAGGTGACCTGATAAGTTGTCGATGAAGAAGGGATGCCTTGGGCATCCCCAAGCTTAGACGCTTGGGTCTTCTTAAAATATGCAGGGATGAACCACGGGGGCATCCCCAAGCTTAGACTTTTCACTCTTCTTGATCATATTGTATCATCCTCCTCTCTTGACCCTTGGAAACTTCCTCCACACCAAACTCAAAACAAACTCATTAGAGGGTTAGTTCATAATCAAAAATTCACATATTCAGAGGTGACACAATCATTCTTAACACTTCTGGACATTCCACAAAGCTACTGGAAGTTAATGGAACAAAGAAATCCATCCAACACAGCAAAACAGGCAATGCGAAATAAAAGGCAGAATCTGTCAAAACAGAACAGTTCGTAAAGACGAATTTTTTAGAGGCACCAGACTTGCTCAGATGAAAATGCCCAAATGGAATGAAAGTTGCGAACATATCTGAGGATCACTCACGTAAATAGGCAGATTTTTCTGAGTTACCTACAGAGAACCCTGCCCAAATTCGTGACAGCAAGAAATCTGTTTCTGCGCAGTAATCCAAATCTAGTATTGACTTTACTATCAAAGACTTTACTTGGCACAACAATGCAATAAAATAAAGATAAGGAGAGGTTGCTACAGTAGTAACAACTTCCAAGACTAAAATATAAAACAAAATTGTTGTAGTAAAATAAAAACATGGGTTATCTCCCAAGAAGTGCTTTCTTTATAGCCATTAAGATGGGCTCAGTAATTTTAATGATGCACTCGCAAGAAATAAGAGTTGAAGCAAAAGAGAGCATCAAAAGCAAGTTCAAAACACATTTAAGTCTAACACACTTCCTATGAAAAGGAATCTTGTACACAAATAAATTCATGAAGAACAAAGTGACAAGCATAGGAAGATAAAACAAGAGTAACTTCAAAATTTTCAGCATGTAGAGAGGTGTTTTAGTAACATGAAAATTTCTACAACCATATTTTCCTATCTCATAATAATATCCAGTAGCATCATGAGAAAACTCAACAATATAACTATCACATAAAGCATTCTTATCATGAGTCTCATGCATAAAGTTATTACTACTCCCAACATAAGCATAGTCATTCTTATTAGTTGTAGTGGGAGCAAATTCAACAAAGTAGCTATCATCAAATATAGGAGGCATATTGTAATCATAATTAAATTTATCCTCCATAGTAGGCGGCACCAGAAGACCACTATCATTATAATCATCATAAATAGGAGGCAAAGTATCATCAAAGTAAATTTTCTCCTCAATGCTTGGGGGACTAAAAATATCATGCTCATCAAAACCAGCTTCCCCAAGCTTAGAACTTTCTATATCATTATCAACAATGGTGTTCAAAGCGTTCATACTAATATCATTGCTACTAGCATGCAAATAAGGTTCCATAGGTTTTTTAATTTTCGCATCAAACAATCCATGTCTTAACTCAGGAAATAGAATAAAAAGCTCATTGTTATTGTCCATTATGCCTTACTAGTGTAAAACAAGAAACAAAAAGATGCAATTGCAGGATCTAAAGGAAATAGCTTCGAGCACTCACACACCGGCAACAATGCTAGGAAATAGCTTAGTAGTCGGAGGATGTGAATATCTTTTACCTTACCTCTCCGGCAACGGCGCCAGAAAATAACTTGATGTCTACGCACACTCCTTTTTCTGTAGACAGTGTTGGGCCTCCAAGAGCAGAGGTTTGTAGAACAGCAGCAAGTTTTCCCTTAAGTGGATCACCCAAGGTTTATCGAACTCAGGGAGGAAGAGGTCAAAGATATCCCTCTCAAGCAACCCTGCAATCACGATACAAGAAGTCTCTTGTGTCCCCAACACACCTAATACACTTGTCATATGTATAGGTGCACTAGTTCGGCGAAGAGATAGTGAAATACAAGTGGTATGAATGAATATGAGCAGTAGTAACGGCGCCAGAAAATAGCTTGCTGGCATGCAGTTGATGGTAGTAATATTGCAGGAAGTAAAGATGCAGTAAAACAGTAAATAAGCGGTGATTGCAGTATTTGGAAACAAGGCCTAGGGATCATACTTTCACTAGTGGACACTCTCAACATTTGCAATCATAAAGGAATATAAATAAGCACTTCACTATGCTATTCTGAATTACTCTTTGGCAAGATAACGAACACTAATTCATCATGTAGGCAAACCTTAAAGATGTATTCCCAAGTACTAATAAACACCCCACGCTGTCACCGTGAGCATTCATAGGAGGTACTAACACACCACAATTTCTTAGAGACATCCAACTCAAATCATAACTCGGTGAATAAGTATTCGTGAAATATAGCCTAAGAGACCCACACGGTGCACACACTCGTCACCTTTACACACGTGGGACAAGGAGTCTCCGGAGATCACATAAGTAAAATCCACTTGAATAGCATAATGACATCTAGATTACAAGCTCATCATATGGATCTCAATCATGTAAAGCAGCTCATGAGATCATTGTATTGAAGTACATAGGAGAGAGAGATGAACCACATAGCTACCGGTACAGCCCTTAGCCTCGATGGAGAACTACTCCCTCCTCATGGGAGATAGCAGCATCGATGGAGATGGCGGTGGTGTCGATGGAGATGCCTTCCGGGGGCACTTCCCCGTCCCGGCGGTGTGCCGGAACAGAGACTTCTGTCCCCCAGATCTTGGCTTCGCGATGGCGGCGGCTCTGGAAGGTTTCTCGTACCGTGGCTTTTCCGTATCGAAGATTTAGGTCAGGGACCTTTTTATAGGCGAAGAGGCAGAGTCGGAGGGGGTACGGAGCCGCCACACAATAGGGGGCGCGCCTGGCTCCTTGGCCGCGCCGCCCACACGTGTGGGGCCACCAGGGCTCCCCTCTGGTGCCTCTCGGGTGTTCTGGAAGCTTCGTGGAATTATAAGATGTTGGGCGTTGATTTCGTCCAATTCCGAGAATATTTCCTTACTAGGATTTCTGAAACCAAAAACAGCAGAAAATAGGAACTGGCACTTCGGCATCTCGTCAATAGGTTAGTTCCGGAAAACGCATAAAATCATCATAAAGTGTGAACAAAACATGTAGGTATTGTCATAAAACAAGCATGGAACATAAGAAATTATAGATACGTTTGAGACGTATCAATGGGCACGCACCCATGTGGAAGAAGAAATCTATATTTTGGGAGCTAGAATATTGGAAAGTCCTAGATACAACGTGATGCATGTTACGAAGAATATTTGCGTGAACCTGCTAAACTTCTTGGGCTTGTATGGGAAGACAAATGATACAAAGGAAGCACGGCAGGACCAGCAACGTTTGAAAGACCCTGATGACCGGCATCCGGAATGGTTTCAAGGTCGTGCCAGCTACGCTCTTACCAAAGAAGAGAAGGTCATCTTTTTTGAATGCCCGAGCAGTATGAAGGTCCCGTCTGGATTCTCGTCGAATATAAAGGGAATTATAAACATGGCGGACAAAAAGTTCCAAAACCTGAAGTCTCACGACTGCCACGTGATTATGACGCAATTGCTTCAGATTACTTTGAGGGGTCTCCTACCGGAAAATGTTCGAGTAGCCATTGTGAAGCTATGTGCATTCCTCAATGCAATCTCTCAGAAGGTAATCAATCCAGAAGATCTACCACGGTTACAGAACGATGTGGTCCAATGTCTTGTCAGTTTCGAGTTGGTGTTCCCGCCATCCTTCTTCAATATTATGACGCACCTCCTGGTTCACCTAGTCGAAGAGATTTCCATTCTTGGTCCTGTATTTCTACACAATATGTTCCCCTTTGAGAGGTTCATGGGTGTATTAAAGAAATATGTTCGTAACCGTGCTAGGCCAGAAGGAAGCATCGCCAAGGGCTATGGAAATGAGGAGGTAATTGAGTTTTGTGTTGACTTTGTTCCTGAACTTAAGCCGATTGGTCTTCCTCGATCGCGGCACGGGGGGAGACTAAGTGGAAAAGGCACGATCGGAAGGAAATCAACGATATGTATGGACGGACAATCTATGACTGAAGCACACCACACAGTTCTGATAAATTCCAGCTTGGTGGCTCCGTACTTCGAGAAACACAAGAATATTTTACGCTCGGACAACCAGGGGAAGCCTGAATCCTGGATTAGAAAGGCCCACATGGAGACTTTCGGCAGTTGGTTGAGAAAAAATTTAATGAATGACAATGATGTTGAGATCAGCTCTACATGTTGGCCAAGACACCATCTTCGACTATAACGACTTTCCGAGGGTACGAGATAAATGGAAATACATTTTACACGATCGCCCAAGATAAAAAGAGCACCAACCAAAACAGTGGTGTCCGCTTTGATGCAAGCAACCGAGAATGGGCAAAAGGTCACATATTATGGTTACATAGAGGAGATATGGGAACTTGACTATGGACCCTCCTTTAAGGTCCCTTTGTTCCGGTGCAAATGGTTCAAGCTAACAGGAGGTGGGGTAAAGGTGGACCAGCAATACGGAATGACAATGGTGGATTTCAACAATCTTGGTTACCTTGACGAACCATTCATCCTAGCCAAAGATGTCGCTCAGGTTTTCTATGTGAAGGACATGAGTAACAAACCGAGGAAACGGAAAGATAAGAAAACGATCAGTACATCATGCGATGATCCAAAGCGCCACATTGTCCTTTCAGGGAAAATAAACATCGTGGGAGTGGAGGACAATCGGAGCAATTCAAGGCCATATCGGAAAAAAATAAGGTAAATGCGGCAGAAAACGTACAATCATATTATGGGGCCAGGAGGATACCGCCTTTCGGAGCCTAAGTGGCAGAAGATGGAGGACGACCTGAGGCAGCGAGGAATCCCTCTAGGTACAGAGGGATGGGACCCAAGGGCCAAAAGCTGGTGGTACGGGCATGGGGGATCGCTAGACCCGGTGACGGGGAGTGTGTTCACCGACGGACAAAGTTTAAACCCACCGAAGCCCTTATTGACGCAATGACCAAAGCTCAAGAGGGGAAGATCAGGTTCAACAGAGAGAACGACGCGCTGACATTTGCCCTCGGGAATCCTGAACACGGAGGACGTGTACGAGGCAAAGGCGCCATTCCGTGGAAAGCAGGGTTTTCCCAAAAAAAAAAATGACCCGTACAGTTACAGAAGCCGTAAGAGAAAGACGGATCGGGATGCAGATGTTGTGGCGCACTTGGCATCGGAATTCTATGAGATGAAGAAAATGTTTCATGTACTAGTACAAGAAAGATCGGCAGCTGGGACGCATGAAGATCATCCAGCAGATGTCGGAAGCCAGCAGCGGAGAAGCAGCGTGGCTTTCACGGAGGCCCCGCCGGCTGATGCTAATGCACCCTTGCTGGCCCCAGCTGGTGCTAATGCACCGACGATCGATATTACTGCACCGGAGCCTCCTCGCTACCCCGTGGACGATGTAAAGGAGATGAAAGAATGTGATCTGCATTATCCAATGGGGAACATTTGCATGAAGGTAGCCATCGGCACTGCTTTACCCTGTATACCTGGAGCACTCCACCACAACAACCCCATTGAAGATGGTTATGCTCGTGTCATGGTGGAAGACATAGTCCAAGGGTTTGAGGACCTGGAGATTGACATAGCCACACCCGAAGGGGAGAAAAGACTTGGAGATGTCAAGCGCCAGTTCATTCTATGGAAAAAGAAGTTCATCAAGTTTCCAGGCGAGGCGCCAAGGCCAACAAGTCCACCCCCCTCCGGTGGTGGTGGTGGTGGCGGCGGCGGCGGTGGTGGTTCACCTACACCTCCTTCACGTCCGCCGACGCCGCCCTCCAATCCACCTTCGGCGGGTAAGCAAACGCCGCCCCCCAGTCCACCTCCGGCGGGTACGCCGCCCCCCAATCCACCTCCGGCGAAGAAGCAGAAGCAGTCCTGGACTATTAACCTAGACCCTTATATACCTAAGACCACAAAGGTACCGGAGCCATCACTGAAGCCTCTCCTCCCAAGGCCTTGGGAACGTAGTGTCGAGGAAACTGACGCGGCCGCGGCTGCTCAGTATGAGAAATGGAAGGTGATACGTCTCAAACGTATCTATAATTTCTTATGTTCCATGCTACTTTTATGATGATACTCACATGTTTTATACACATTATATGTCATTATTATGCATTTTCTGGCACTAACCTGTTGACGAGATGCCGAAGAGCCGGTTGTTGTTTTCTGCTGTTTTTGGTTTCAGAAATCCTACAAAGGAAATATTCTCGGAATTGGACGAAATCAACGCCCAGGGTCTTATTTTTCCACGAAGCTTCCAGAAGACCGAAAGGATTACGAAGTGGGGCGACGAGGCGCCGCCACACTAGGGCCGCGCGGCCAGGCTAGGGCCCGCGCCGCCCTGGCGTGTGGGGCCCTCGTCAGCCCTCCGACTCCGCCCTTCCGCCTACTTAAAGCCTTCGTCGCGAATACCCCAGTACCGAGAGCCACGATACAGAAAACCTTCCAGAGACGCCGCCGCCTCCAATCCCATCTCGGCGGATTTAGGAGATCGCCTCCGGCACCCTGCCGGAGAGGGGAATCATCTCCCGGAGGGCTCTTCATCACCATGATCGCCTCCGGATCGATGTGTGAGTAGTTCACCCCTGGACTATGGGTCCATAGCAGTAGCTAGATGGTTGTCTTCTCCTCATTGTGCTATCATGTTAGATCTTGTGAGCTGCCTATCATGATCAAGATCATCTATTTGTAATGCTACATGTTGTGTTTGTTGGGATCCGATGAATATTGAATACTATGTCAAGTTGATTATCAATCTATCATATATGTTGTTTATGTTCTTGCATGCTCTCTGTTGCTAGTAGAGGCTCGGCCAAGTTGATACTTGTGACTCCAAGAGGGAGTATTTATGCTCGATAGTGGGTTCATGCCTCCATTGAATGCGGGACAGTGATGAGAAAGTTCTAAGCTTGTGGATGTCGTTGTTGCCACTAGGGATAAAACATCAATGCTTTGTCTAAGGATATTTGTTTTGATTACATTACACACCATACTTAATGCAATTGTCCGTTGTTTGCAACTTAATACTGGAAGGGGTTCGGATGATAACTCTGAAGGTGGACTTTTTAGGCATAGATGCATGCTTGGATAGCGGTCTATGTACTTTGTCGTAATGCCCTGATTAAATCTCATAGTACTCATCATGATATATGTATGTGCATTGTTATGCCTTCTTTATTTGTCAATTGCCCAATGATACGTCTCCAACGTACCTATAATTTCTGATGTTCCATGCTTGTTTTATGACAATACTTACATGTTTTGCTCGCACTTTATAATGTTTTTATGTATTTTCCGGAACTAACCTATTAACAAGATGCCGAAGTGCCAGTTCCTGTTTTCTGCTGTTTTTGGTTCCAGAAAGGCTGTTCGGGCAATATTCTCGGAATTCGACGAAACGAAGACCAAACATCATAATTCACCGAGACGGACCAGGACACCGAAGAAGAGTCGGAGGGGAGGCCTGGGGCCCCCACACAATAGGGCCGCGCGGGCAGGCCCCTGGCCGCGCCGGCCTATGGGGAGGGCGCCCTGGTGCCCCTCCTGCGCCGCCTCTTCGCCTATATAAGCCCTTTCAACCTAAAAACGCGATACCAATTGACGAAACTCGAGAAAGACTCCAGGGGCGCCGCCACCATCGCGAAACTCCGTTTCGGGGGACAGAAGTCTCTGTTCCGGCACCCTGCCGGGACGGGGAAGTGCCCCCGGAAGCCATCTCCATCAACGCCATCGCCTCCATCATGCTCCGTGAGTAGTTCCCGAATTGTTATCACCAGAATTTGACCGAGTCAGAGGTGGGCCGCGATCAAGATGGACTTGAAGATTTATATATAGAAGAAATACGTGAATCGGCCTTACATGCAAAGTTTGGTCTAGTTTGCCCTTGTATCTGTAACATATTAGATTACGTGTCGATTAGGAGTTAGAGTTTTACCCGTGCACGGTTAGGTGCACGCCCGAATTAGAAAGTCCCTTGGACTATAAATATGTATCTAGGGTTTATGAAATAAACAACAACCAATGTTCAACACAAACAAATCTCGGCGCATCGCCAACTCCTTCGTCTCGAGGGTTTCTCCGGTAAGCACCATGCTGCATAGATCGCATCTTGCGATCTAGGCAGCACAAGCCTACCCACGTTGTTCATGCGTTGCTCGTGCTGAAGCCTTTTTGATGGCGAGCAACGTAGTTATCTTAGATGTGTTAGGGTTTGCATTGTTCTTCGTATCATATGCTATCGTAGTGCAACCCTTATACATCTAGCCGCCCTTACACCTATCTAAGATGTAGGGGCGGCACCCCGCTTGATCATAGTTTAGTAGATCTGATCCGTTACGATTGCTCCTTGTTACTGCAAGGATTAGTTTAATATCCGCAATAGTTAGGCCTTACAAAGGGTTGGAGGATCCAGCGGCGTGTAGGGTGAAGTTTGCTAGCCCTAGACAGGATGTTCCGGGATCAACCTCGTGTTGGTTTTTAGGCCCTGTCTAGGATCGGCTTACGGTCACCGTGCGCGAGCGCGAGGCCCAATCGTGAGTAGGATGATCCGATTATGCGGTGAAAACCCTAAATCGTCGTAGATCTCATTAGCTTTATCTTGATCAAGCAGGACCACCATATATTCGGACACCTTGTACGAATCATGGGTGGATCGGCTCTTTGAGCCGATTCACAGGATAACCTTAGAGCCGATCGAGGCTCGTATTTAATGTTTACGTGTATGCCATGCAGGAAACTAAGCGAGGCATCATCCAACACCTTCCTGACCAGGTATAGGTCAGGTGGCACGCCCTTGCGATAGCATCGGACGTGTGACCGGGAGGCTTTGCGGGCCGTCGCTGCGAGGGACCAGGGCCAGCCGCAGCTCTAGTTGTTCCCGGCTCTACTTGTGTTGCCGGTCCACGCCCGCCGGTGGGTTTCGACGCCAACACATTCCGGCACGCCCGGTGGGACAACCTTCGACATCCACCACATCGCCATCTACATCCGAGATGGCGGAAAGCACTCCGGTCAAGTACGAGGATCCGCCCGATGAGCTCAAGAAGAAACATGACGAGATCAAGGCAACCCTCGAAGCCGAACTCATCGGCTCTTTCCACCGAACCCGCTCCCATGGCGTCAGGTGGAAGGGGTTCACACCGAAGGCGCACTCGATGGAGTGGACCTGTCCGCCCGTCGGAAGAACGCACCGGGTCGGCTGCGTCGGGAGATCAACTACATGGTGGCTCATTCGCTGCACCGCCACTCCGAGAGCCCGGTGAACACTTTGGAGCGTGTCGCTCTGCGCGTGGTCCGGAAATCATGAGCCACCGGTATTCTCCGTCGGGACCAGCTCCGGGGACTTTCAAAGGAGAGATGCCACTCCGGTCCCATCCTCCGCTGCCGTTCGCATGGGCAGCACCGGAAGTGCCGAACTCATCGGCATACGTCGTCTACAAGATTGGTGGTGATCCTAGTGACTACCAATTCCTACTTGAGGCACCCAAGGAGATCCCGCACGGATACGCGTGCGCGTACGTACCGGACCGCAATACACGGGCACTCTCGAACCGAGGTTGCAACGACGAGGGCGTCCGGAACAGCAGGAGGAACGTCGGGAGCAGATCTTGAGAAGCAAACATGGCTAGCTAAGTACGCCACTCCGACAAACCTCCGGAGCCCAGCTCCTGCAGTTGGCTCGAAGCTGGAAAAGCAAGCATGGCTGGTTAAGTATGCCACCCCGGCGAATCTTCGGGGTTCAACGCCTTCAGCCATCACCGCGGATCAGATTTGTATAATTCCGAAAGATCGGTTCGGCATGATGCCGAAAAGGAAGACGTTCGGCTATACCAAGCCGTACCCCAACGACTACGAACTGATCCCGCTACCACCCAAATATCGGCTCCCGGACTTCACAAAGTTTAGTGGATCGGATGGTTCCAGCTCCATCGAGCATGTGAGCCGATATTTGGCACAGGCTGGGCACGATCTCAAGCATCGGACGAGTTGCGTGTGAGGTTCTTCGCACGGTCCCTCACGGGATCGGCTTTCGGGTGGTACACATCGCTGCCACCGAACTCTATCCGGACTTGGAAGCAGTTGGAAGAGCAGTTCCATGAACAGTATCACTCAGAGGCTTCCGAGGCTGGCATTGCCGATCTAGCACAAGTACGACAGAAGCGCGGGGAGACAGTGTTAGAGTACATCCAGCGCTTCAGGACCATTAGGAACCGATGCTTTTCGGTTCACGTAAGTGAAAAAGGAGCAGTCGAGTTGGCGGTGGTGGGTCTCTCATCATCGATCAAGGAAGTGGCCTCCCAGCGAGACTACCCTTCATTGGCGCACATGGTGCGAAGCTGTCAGCATATGAACAGCGCCACCCAGATGTTTACCAGGACAAATTCAAGCGTGCGGTGACCCTGGTTGAGGCAGACGAGGATGAAGGTGCTGCGGGAGATCGAGAGATAGCAGTGGCTGAATGGACTCGAGCGACAGGCCCCGTGTCCTGCAGATGGGTAAAGCCACAAGGCCCTCCAAAAGGGTTCGACTTCGACGTGACCAAAACTGAGCAGATTTTCGATCTCTTACTCACGGAGAAGCATATAAAGGTACCCGAAGGCCACAAGATCCCCACGGTGCAAGAGCTGAACGGAAAGCCATACTGCAAGTGGCATAACACGTTCACCCACACCACCAACGACTGCAGGGTGTGGCGGCAGCAGATCCAGATGGCGATAGAAAATGGACGGCTAATTTTCAACCAGTACGCCATGAAATTCGACACACACCCCTTCCCCGCCGTGAACATGGTGGAGTATACTTACCATGGAGGGTGCCAGCCAGATCTCTCGTGCAATGTCAACATGGTAGGGCTTGGGAACCACTCTGGTAAGGACGAAGATGAGGGCAGCTGCTCTCACAGCAAAGATACAGAGGAAGCCACTCCATGCGATCGGCTCCGCCAAGACGGCAAGCGCTACGTCACAGAGGGAGAAGTGAAAAACTTAAGATATCAATGACCTCTCTCTAATCACCTCCTCAACAAGTATGTAAGTCGGTATGACCAGCGCCGGCGATACGGCGATGATGATGAAAGAGATCGTCTGGCCAGAGAAGCCAGAAGACATCGTCGGCACGATCGCGGTGAGGAGGAGCACGAGCGTCGTGCCAAGGAAAAGTCAGGGGAGCGAGACGACGTGGATAGGCACTGGGACTGCCCCTTCTTCAGACACTGCTGGGATTCAGGAATGAGCCGATTGCCCACAATCGGCAATTTCCCGTAATGCAACCGAAGAAGAAGGAGACAGCCAACGTGTCCGTGTTCAAGCGCCTAGGGCCTCTCCCGCCACAAAGCAAACGTGCTGAGTCCCCTCGGTTAGAAGATCTCGAGGATTCGAAGACGAGGGGAAGAAGAAGACAGGTACCACCGGCCATGGTGGTGCCCCGATGGGCTCAGCCGTTCCCAAAAGCGCAGGGTTCGGCGATTGCGCGGCCCGGAGGAAGCCGAAAGGCTATACTTGCATACACCGAGGAAGGCACGACCTGATCCGGCTGCGAAAATTCAGCGAACCCTGGATGAAGAGGGTCGTCCACGGAAAATGGAGTGGCGCCCCAAGCAAAGGAAAGCCGATGATGAAACATCGGCTGGCACAAACATGGTGTTCGTCCTTCCGACGAAGCTTAGTGCTCCACGATTACACGATGCACTCGAGGTAGACGACAGCAAGCGCACCAACATGATAAAGTCAGAGATTGGGCTGGTTTTATCCACCGGCATGACCGAGTAGCAAGAACAAACCAATGAGCAAGTATGGCGAGGCTGATCCTTGTGATCGGCCCCAAAAGTTTATGGAGGGACATTACAAAACCTTCATCGAGCAAGCAACGTGGAGGCCGATTCCAGCAATCGGCCAAAATTATCCTCACCATCCATTCTACCTGGGTTCAGCATTTAATCCAACAGGGGGTACCTGAAGAGCTGATACCATCAATTCTCTTGACAGAATCGGCTCGGGGGGCACCTAGGTGGTTGAAACACACGAGGATATGCAGTAGGAATGTCTTGCAAGTACCCAGCAGCCCAAGATATTCTTTGATGATGGGCATTGTGGTATGGGGGCCGATACATAAATCGGCCGTAAAAAAAAAATTCAAATTTTTTTCAAGCACAGCCGATGCAGCAGACATCGTCTTAAGGTTAAGGAAGTGGGCCACGAAGAGAGACTCGATGGACCAATGCCAATGCCAAGAGCAGCATGGACGTGCGGATCAGGTTAAGGATGGATTGCATCAGATCCACCAAAGGAAAGGAGCCGATCTGACCAGCAAGGCGCAAGAAGTAGACTGAAGAAGCTCGGGGGCAGCTCACCCCGAAGGTTCTCTGCTGCGGGGAGCCGATGTTGTTAAAATCGGCTGGCTACGTCATGATTTGAGGCCAATGGCGGCACATTTGGCTGATTCGCCTTATTAAGGCTCGGGGGGCAGCTCGCCCTAAAGATCCTTGCTCTGGGGAGCCGATTTGGTTGGAATCGGCTAGCCCTACATCGCAACTGGTCTGGAGAGTGGTGTTTTTTACGGAGTCATCAGTTTGAGCATCCAAGACAGTGCCAGGGCTGCGTTAAAGACGCCTGCTCAAGATCAAGTCGCCGACCTACCAAGATCGGCCGTGCCATCGTCATCGGCGGAGCTGGCTAGCTTGGAGGGATGACTGAATTGGCCTATCTCGCAGATTATTGTGAGGAACCGATGCGTTGCTATCGCGTCATTAAGCATGGATTAGGCCAACGATCGACAAAGTCGGATGAGGAAAAATCGGCTAAATCAGCATGAAAGAAATCGGCGAAATCAAGTTAAGGGAAATTCTTCATATTGGGATTTCTTACAATGAAGAGCCGACTGCCCAAAAGAAGAACAAAAGAAGAGCCGATTGCTCAAGGGACTACTGATCCTACATAACTACTCCTCGCTAGCATCGTCGTCGGCGTCGCCATCGGCGCTACTGCCGGAGAAGTCCTCGCCGCTGCTGCCCCAACCGTCAGCTGGGGCTTCCTCCTCCTCCTCGTCATCATCATCATCCTCGCTATCCGCCCAGCTACGGAAGCGCTTCGTTGGAGGATACCCAGCGGAGGAGGAGGAATCATCTTCCTCCTCCTCATCTTCTCCTTCCTCGTCATCGTCGTCGTCCTCGCTGTCCGCCCACATGCGGGAGCGCTTCTTCGACGGGGGCCTGGCGGAGGGGGAGGCCTTGGTCTTCTCTGCTTCTCCTTCTTTCTTCTCCTTGTCAAAGGAGATGGGGTACGCCCCGGAGTGGAGGTCGTCCTCTTCCTTGTTCTTCGGCGACGATTGGAGGGGGAGGCCTGAAGCGGAGGAGGAAGAGGAAGACATGGCTGCAGGGGAAGAGGGTTTTTTGGCGTTGGTGGACAGAGAGCAGAGCAAGGGGATGGAGTGGTGAACCGTTTGGCACAGATAAATAAAAGGAGTGTAGTGGAGATTTAATGCCATGACGGTTCTCGAGGACGTGATGCCGAAATTGTCAATTCATACAGAGAAGCCCAGGAGGCGAGGCGTAATGATGGAAGATTCTCAGGCAGTCTCGCTTCCGCCATGACATGACCCGACGAAAGAAAGCATAATGATTTTGGAAATGACATTTCCAAAACCAGGGGGGCATGTGTTATCACCAGAATTCTACCGAGTCAGAGGTGGGCCGCGATCAAGATGGACTTGAAGATTTATATATAGAAGAAATACGTGAATCGGCCTTACATGCAAAGTTTGGGCTAGTTTGCCCTTGTATCTGTAACATATTAGATTACGTGTCGATTAGGAGTTAGAGTTTTACCCGTGCACGGTTAGGTGCACGCCCGAATTAGAAAGTCCCTTGGACTATAAATATGTATCTAGGGTTTATGAAATAAACAACAACCAACGTTCAACACAAACAAATCTCGGCGCATCGCCAACTCCTTCGTCTCAAGGGTTTCTCCGGTAAGCACCATGCTGCCTAGATCGCATCTTGCGATCTAGGCAAGCACAAGCCTACCCACGTTGTTCATGCGTTGCTCGTGCTCGAAGCCTTTTTGATGGCGAGCAACGTAGTTATCTTAGATGTGTTAGGGTTTGCATTGTTCTTCGTATCATATGCTATCGTAGTGCAACCCTTATACATCTAGCCGCCCTTACACCTATCTAAGATGTAGGGGCGGCACCCCGCTTGATCATAGTTTAGTAGATCTGATCCGTTATGATTGCTCCTTGTTCTGCAAGGATTAGTTTAATATCCGCAATAGTTAGGCCTTACAAAGGGTTGGAGGATCCAGCGGCGTGTAGGGTGAAGTTTGCTAGCCCTAGACAGGATGTTCCGGGGATCAACCTCGTGTTGGTTTTTAGGCCCTGTCTAGGATCGGCTTACGGTCACCGTGCGCGAGCGCGAGGCCCAATCGTGAGTAGGATGATCCGATTATGCGGTGAAAACCCTAAATCGTCGTAGATCTCATTAGCTTTATCTTGATCAAGCAGGACCACCATATATTCGGACACCTTGTACGAATCATGGGTGGATCGGCTCTTTGAGCCGATTCACGAGATAACCCGAGAGCCGATCGAGGCTCGTATTTAATGTTTACGTGTATGCCATGCAGAAACTAAGCGAGGCATCATCCAACACCTTCCCCGACCGGGTATAGGTCAGGTGGCACGCCCTTGCGATAGCATCGGACGTGTGACCGGGGAGGCTTTGCGGGCCGTCGCTCTGAGGGACTGGGGCCAGCCGCAGCTCTAGTTGTTCCCGGCTCTACTGTGTTGCCAGTCACTGCCCGCCGGTGGGTTTCTGACGCCAACACAATAAGGGTTCTAGTTGTAGCTAGTTGGTATTCTCTCCCCCATGTACTTCAATACAATGATCTCATGAACTGCCTTACATGATTGAGATTCATCTGATGTAATCGGTATTGTGTTTGATGGATTGTTACATTATGATTAGTCTATCTATAAAGTTTGTGAAGTTATTGTTGATGCAATCTTGTTGTGTTTAATGCTTGTCACTAGGGCCCGAGTGGCATGATCTTAGATTTAAGCTCTATACTTATTGCTTAGATTGTATCTACAAGTTGTTTGCACATGTCTATGTCCGGAACCCGAGGCCCCGTGAGTGACAAAGAATCGGGATAATTGGAGGGGAAGGCGTAGGTATGAGGATCACATGTTTTCACGGAGTGTTAATGCTTTGCTCCGGTGCTCTATTAAAAGGAGTACCTTAATTTCCAGTAGATTCCCTAGAGGCCCGGCTGCCACCGGATGGTAGGACAAAAGATGTTGTACAAGTTTCTCATTGCGAGCACGTATGACTATATATGGAAAACATGCCTACATGATTAATGATCTTGATGTTCCGTCTTAATGCTATTTCAATCCTATCAATTGCCCAACTGTAATTTGTTCACCCAACACTTGTTATTGGAGAGTTACCACTAGTGTAGATAGCTGGGAACCCCGGTCCATCTTTCATCATCATATACTCGTTCTACATGTCATTGGAAGTAGTATCAACTATTTTCACGGTGCCATTGCTCCCGTGTTACTATTATCGCCGATGTGTTACTTTTACTACTCGCTCTCATATTACTGCTGCTTTCACATCACCCCTGTTACTAGTGCTTTTCCAGGTGCAATTGAATTGACGACTCGGTTGTTAAGGCTTATAAGTATTCTTTACCTCCCCTTGTGTCGAATCAATAAATTTGGGTTTTACTTCCCTCGAAGACTGTTGCGATCCCCTATACTTGTGGGTTATCAAGACTATTTTCTGAGCGCCGTTGCCGGGGAGGCATAGCTCTACTCATAAGTTCACCTGGGGAGTACACTCTACCTCTCTCTCTGTTTTTGTTTTATTTTATTTTGTTTTGCTAAGTTTACTTTTGTCTAGTTTATTTGTGCTTAGTTTATTTCTGCCTAGTATTATTTTGCTTAGTTTACTTTTGCCTAGTTTCTTTTTGTCTTGTTTTATTTTCTCTATATACCCGAAAATCCATAAAAATTTGAAAAAACTGCTATTATGGGAGAACCTACAACCTATTCGGAGCTTATTGAACTATATAATAATTATAGAGAATCAAGAATGGGTAAAGTTATGAGTGCTGTGATAGAAAAACTGAATACAATTGCTAAAATCTTGCTTAAACGCCATGATATAAATTGTTGCTCTCAACAGGATACTAAACATCTTAAATTTCAATGTTGCTTTAGTGAGGAAGTTTTTATTACGAACTATAATTCGAATAGCTATATTCATTTTGGGTTCGAAGAAGTAGAACAATTTGTTTTGTTTATGGGAGCTTCTGAGATCGAATCCTTCATTGCTAAAAATTATGAAACTTGTGTTGTTTGTAAGGACCTTAAAGATTATGTTTCTTCTATTCTTAATTTTTGCATAGAAAGCTACAGTGATAATCCCTATATCATTGATTATAAAGAGAGACTCATTAATGCACAAGAATGCACTCACAATTTGCAGGAACCGGTGGAAGAAGAAATTGATGAACCTGAAAGCTCATTGGATGAAAAAGAGGAGGAAATTGATGAACCTGAAAGCTCATTGGATGAAAAAGAAGAGGAGAGTGATGAACAAAAGGAGGAAGAATGGATTAGCTACCCATGCCAACCTTCTAATGAGAGTAACTCTTTATCT
This sequence comes from Lolium rigidum, assembly GCF_022539505.1. Taxonomy (NCBI): domain Eukaryota; kingdom Viridiplantae; phylum Streptophyta; class Magnoliopsida; order Poales; family Poaceae; genus Lolium; species Lolium rigidum. The sequence goes on along the minus strand of NC_061510.1, from coordinate 53,651,425 downwards.
CTTACACTATTTGATTGTCCTCCATGCTTACCAAAGGAGGTTGGATGTTATGTTCCTGTGGATTCTCTTGAAATATTCCCTATGAGTAAAACTTGTGAGAATAATTATGCTACTGTTATCTATGATAATCCATGCTACTTTGATAATTTTTATGATAATGCTTTGTTTGTGCCTGATGTCGAAATGAATGGTAACTAAAGAGTTTTGCTTGGCAAATGTTTATGATAAATCTCTAGATGATGGTCCTATGTTACTTGATAATATTAATTGTACTACTAATGAAAATGGGATTGGAGAGATCTTGACTTTATCTATGAGTCCCGTATCTTTTAAGATTGATCAATCATCTTGTTACATTATTGATAAAAGTGGGTTTGAAAGTTTTAATCCTATTATTTCTGAGCTTGATAAAAATTATATGTTTGTGAATCATGAAAAGCATGCTGTATGTGATAATTATGTTGTTGAGTTTGTTCATGAAGCTACTGAAAATTATTATGAGAGAGGAAAATATGATTGTAGAAATTTGCATGGTACTAAAACACCTCTCTACATGCTGAAAATTTTGAAGTTACTCTTGTTTTACCTTCTTATGCTTGTCACTTTGTTCTTCATGAATTTATTTGTGTACAAGATTCCTATGCATAGGAAGTAGTTTAGACTTAAATATGTTTTGAACTTGCTTTTTGATGCTCTCTTTTGCTTCAACTCTTATTTCTTGCGAGTGCATCATTAAAACTGCTGAGCCCATCTTAATGGCTATAAAGAAAGCACTTCTTGGGAGATAACCCATGTCCTTATTTTGCTACTGTTTTGTTGTGTCTTGGAAGTTGTTACTACTGTAGCAACCTCTCCTTATCTTTATTTTATTGCAAAGTTGTACCAAGTGAAGTCTCTAATAGAAGTTTGATGCTAGATTTGGATTTCTGCGCAGAAATAGATTTCTTGCTGTCACGAATCTGGGTATGATTCTCTGTAGGTAACTCAGAAAAATCTGCCAATTTACGTGAATGATCCCCAGATATGTACGCAACTTTCATTAGTTTTGAGTTTTCTGATTTGAGCAACGGAAGTACCTCTTAAAAATTCGTGTTTACTTGGCTGTTCTGTTTTGACAGATTCTGTCTCTGTTTTTGCATTGTCTCTTGTGGACTTTAAGTGAGGCTTTCTAGACGTGGAGAGCTGTAGCTAATGTTTTATTGAGTTCTTGCAATGTGTCACTACGGGGCCAACGTGGATTAAAGTTTTTGAGTACTAACCCCTCTAATGAAGTTTATGAGAAGTTTGGTGTGAAGGAAGTTTTCAAGGGTCAAGAGAGGAGGATGATATATGATCAAGAAGAGTGAAAAGCCTAAGCTTGGGGATGCCCCGTGGTTCATCCCTGCATATTTCAAGAAGACTCAAGCGTCTAAGCTTGGGGATGCCCAAGGCATCCCCTTCTTCATCAACTTATCAGGTTTCTTCTATTGAAACTATATTTTTATTCGGTCACATCATATGTGCTTTACTTGGAGCGTCTGTGTGTTTTTATTTTGTTTATGTTTGAATAAGATCGGATCCTAGCAATCCTTGTTTGGGAGAGAGACACGCTCTGCTTTTTCATATGAACACTCGTGTTCTTCGCTCTTACTTTTAATGTTCAATGACAAAAGTTGGAAGCTATTGCACTTATCGTTATTTGGTTGGAAACAGAAAATGCTTCATATTGTCTTGGATAATTTGATACTTGGCAACTGTTTTGAGCTCTCAAGTAGATCATGTTTCTCTTATATCATGTAGTTTAAACCTATTAGTGGAAAAATACCGTAGAGCTTGTTGAAATTGGTTTGCATGATTGGTCTCTCTAAGGTCTAGATATTTTCTAGTAGAAGTGTTTGAGCAACAAGGAAGACAATGTAGAGTTTTATAATGCTTGCAATATGTTCTTATGTAAGTTTTGCTGTACCGGTTCATACTTGTGTTTGCTTCAAACAACCTTGCTAGCCAAAGCCTTGTACAGAGTGATACGTCCAAAACGTATCTACTTTCCCGAACACTTTTGCTATTGTTTTGCCTCTAATTTGTGTATTTTGGATGCAACTAACACGGACTAACGCTGTTTTCAGCAGAACTGCTCTGGTGTCTCATTTTTGTGCAGAAATCCAACTTTCGGGAAAATCCTCGGAATTTATGCGGAAGGTCCTATTTTCCCAGAATATTGACGGAGCCGAGAAGGGCAAGCCGAGGTGGGGGCCGAGGTCCCCACACACTAGGCCGGCGCGGCCCGGGGAGGGCGCGCCGCCCTATTGTGTGGCCGCCTCGGCTGGCCCCCGACGCCCTCCTTCGGACTACTTAATGCCTTCGACCTAAAAACGCACGGGGTTAGTCGAAATCACCAGAAACCATCCAGTACGCCGCCACCGTCGCGAAACTCCGTCTCGGGACCAGAAACTCCGTTCTGGCACTTCGCCGGGACGGGGAATTGGAGGAGATCATCGCCATCATCACCACCGACGCCTCTCCATCGACCAGCCATGTTTCCCCCATCCATGTGTGAGTAATTCCCCCCGCTGTAGGCTGAAGGGGATGGTAGGGATTGGATGAGATTGGTCATGTAATAGCATAAGATTGTTAGGGCATAGTGCCTAGTGTCCGTAATTGGTACTTTTATGATATTTTTGCAACTTGTTATGCTTAATGCTTGTCACTAGGGCCCGAGTGCCATGATCTCAGATCTGAACATGTTATCAATTCATGATGATATTCATTGCTTTATGATCTTACCTGCAAGTTGTATACACGTATTGTTGTACGGAACCCGAGGCCCCAAAGTGACAGAAATTGGGACAACCGAAGGGGAAGGCGGTGATATGAGGATCAAATGTGTTCACGGAGTGTTAATTCTTTGCTCCGGTGCTCTATTAAAAGGAGTGCCTTAATTTCCAGTAGATTCCCTAGAGGCCCGGCTGCCACCGGCTGGTAGGACAAAAGATGTTGTGCAAGTCTCTCATTGCGAGCACGTACGACTATATATGGAACACATGCCTATTGATTGATTAGTACTTGGATACCGTTTTATTATTATCTGCAAATGCCCTGCTTGATTGTTACATGAGTTTCTCTCATCCATGCAACGCCCGTCATCCATCCCTGTGCCTACAGTATTTTAATCCTGCTGTTTACTATAATCACTACTGCTTGTCTTTGTTACTCGCCGTTGTTATTTCACTACGCCACTTGCTATAAAACTGTTACTACTGATAAACTCTTGCGAGCAAGTCTGTTTCCAGGTGCAGCTGAATTGACAACTCCGCTGTTAAGGCTTTCAAGTATTCTTTGTCTCCCGTTGTGTCGAATCAATAAATTGGGTTTTACTTCCCTCGAAGACTGTTGTGATCCCCTATACTTGTGGGTTATCACTGAGAGGGAATACTTCTCGTGCATTCAAAACCTTGAGCCAAAACCTATGCCATGTGTGTCCACCATACCTACCTACTATGTGGTATTTTCTGCCATTCCAAGTAAATACTTCATGTGCTACCTTTAAACAATTCAAAACTTTATTATCTCTCATTTGTGTCAATGTTTTATAGCTCATGAGGAAGTATGTGGTGTTTTATCTTTCAATCTTGTTGGGCAGCTTTCACCAATGGACTAGTGGCTTCATCCGCTTATCCAATAATTTTGCAAAAAGAGCTGGCGCGGGGTTCCCAGACCCCAATTAATTAACTTTCATTAATAATTCTCTTCACGTGTTTTGCCCTGATTCATCAGTAAACACCTTAATTTTGCAAATAGACACTCCTTCATGGTATGTGAATGTTGGAAGGCACCCGAGGATTCGGTTAGCCATGGCTTGTGTAAGCAAAAGGTTCGGAGGAGTGTCAACCATAAAACTAAAACTAAAGTACATGTGTAAACAAAAGAGAAGAGGGATGATCTACCTTGCTGGTAGAGATAACGTCCTTCATGGGAGCCGCTCTTCGAAAGTCTGTTTGGCAAGGGGGTTAGAGTGCCCACTACTATTCATTGACAACAACAAACACCTCTCAAAACTTTACTTTTATGCTCTCTATATGATTTCAAAACTTAAAAAGCTCTAGCACATGATTTAATCCCTTCTTCCCTCTGCGAAGGGCCTTTCTTTTACTTTATGTTGAGTCAGTTTACCTACTTCCTTCCATCTTAGAAGCAAACACTTGTGTCAACTGTGCATTGATTCTTACATACTTGCTTATTTGCATTCATCATATTACTCAACTATCCATGAGATATGCATGTTGAAAGTTGAAAGCATTGCTGAAACTTAAATCTTCATCTGTGTTGCTTCGATGCCTTTACTTTGAATTTATTGCTTTATGAGTTAACTCTTATGCGAGACTTTTGATGCTTGTCTTGAAAGTACTATTCATGAAAAGTTTTGCTATATGTTATCTATTTGTTAGCAACTATAGATCATTGCCTTGAGTCACTTCATTCATCTCATATGCTTTATAATAGTATGATCAAGGTTATGTAAGTAGCATGTCACTACGAAATTATTCTTTTTATCGTTTACCTACTCGAGGCGAGCAGGAACTAAGCTTGGGGATGCTTGATACGTCTCCAACGTACCTATAATTTCTGATGTTCCATGCTTGTTTTATGACAATACTTACATGTTTTGCTCGCACTTTATAATGTTTTTATGCATTTTCCGGAACTAACCTATTAACAAGATGCCGAAGTGCCAGTTCCTGTTTTTTTGCTGTTTTTGGTTCCAGAAAGGCTGATATTCTCAGAATTCGACGAAACGAAGACCAAACATCATAATTCACCGAGACGGACCAGGACACCGAAGAAGAGTCGGAGGGGAGGCCTAGGGCCCCCACACAATAGGGCCGCGCGGCGAGGCCCCGGCCGCGCCGGCCTATGGGGAAGGCGCCCAGGTGCCCCTCTGCGCCGCCTCTTCGCCTATATAAGCCCTTTCGACCTAAAACGCGATACCAATTGACGAAACTCGAGAAAGACTCCGGGGCGCCGCCACCATCGCGAAACTCCGTTTCGGGGGACGAAGTCTCGTTCCGGCACCTGCCAGGGACGGGGAAGTGCCCCCGGAAGCCATCTCCATCAACGACATCGCCTCCATCATGCTCCGTGAGTAGTTCCCCCATGGACTACGGGTTCTAGCTGTAGCTAGTTGGTATTCTCTCCCCCATGTACTTCAATACAATGATCTCATGAGCTGCCTTACATGATTGAGATTCATCGATGTAATCGGTGTTTTGTTTGTTGGGATCCGATGGATTGTTACATTATGATTAGTCTATCTATAAAGTTTGTGAAGTTAGTGTTGCTGCAATCTGTTGTGTTTAATG
>NC_061510.1:53617755-53645989 GCF_022539505.1 Lolium rigidum | reverse complement strand
CCAAGGCCAGAGGTTGAAGAAGAAAGACACAAGGAAGAACTCGCTCTAGATCACCATGTTCATTGATTCTCACAAGTTACAGGTTTGTGCTGCTCATGTCCCGCGCCCGTAAGGAGGGCTGCCCCCTCTCCTTATATAGGGGAGAGGGTGGCTTACAATGCAAGAAAACCCTAATGGCATCTTTGACTAGACAAACTACTTTACAAAGTTACTTTAACCGTAGATGACGCCGGAGTCCTCTTTAATCAGGGCTGCTGATGTCCTCCGGCTTCTTTCAGCGTCACCCTTCTCTTTGGCGCCAGGGCTCTGATTAAAGCCACTTTGCTTAGCTCATCCTTGTCTTCTTGCTCTGAAGAGAATCTTTGACCAGTCCTGCCGACAGGCCCTTCAGGCCGGTATCTTCTTTACCGGGTTCCGGCATACCCCCTTGGGGATGCCGGCTTGGCTTCATTCAGCCCAAACTCCTACCTTATCTTCCGGTAAGAATACTAAACCGGTATCTCGATGGCTCAAACCATCCGGTTTGGCATGCCTTTGGCATACCGGGGGTTATCCCCCCAACATGTTATCTATTTGTTAGCAAGCTATAGATCATTGCCTTGAGTCACTTCATTCATCTCATATGCTTTACAATAGTATGATCAAGATTATGTTGGTATCATGTCACTTCAGAAATTATTCTTTTTATCGTTTACCTACTCGAGGGCGAGTAGGAACTAAGCTTGGGGATGCTTGATACATCTCCAACGTATCTATGATGTTTCATGCTAGTTTTATGACAATACCTACATGTTTTGTTCACAATTTATATCATTTTTATGCATTTTCCGGCACTAACCTATTAACAAGATGCCGAAGCGCCAGTTCCTGTTTTCTGCTGTGTTTGGTTTCAGAAATCTTACACAGGAAATATTCTCGGAATTGGACGAAACAAAAGCTGAACTTCCTATTTTCCTTGGAGGGTTCCAGAACACCGAAGGAGGGACGGAGAGGGCCCACGAGGTGGCCACACCACCTGGCGGCGCGGCCAAGAGGGAGGGCGCGCCCCCTAGGGTGACCCCTCGGGACTCCACCGACATCGCCCCTTCGCCTATATATACTCTCCGTCGCGAAAACCCTAAGACACGAAGTCATATTCCACGAAGAGTTCCGTAGCCGCCGCCATCGCGAAGCCAAGTTCGGGGGACAGAAGTCTCTGTTCCGGCACGCCGCCGGGACGGCGAAGTGCCCCCGGAGTCATCTCCATCGATACCACCGCCATCTTCATCGCCGTTGCTGTCTCCTATGATGAGGAGGGAGTAGTTCTCCCCCGAGGCTGAGGGCTCTACCGGTAGCTATGTGGTTCATCTCTCTCCCATGGTGTGATCTTTATGAATATGTAGATGTTACTCTTGTCTATTATGCACTCTAGAGGTTACTTTAATATGAACTCCGGATGTTGTGGAGCTTGTTTACTCCGGCTTGAGGTGTGCTCTTGTAGCCCTACACAATGAATGGTGTTTGTTATCCAACAAGAGAGTGTTTGAGAGTAGCACTTATTTGTTCATCTATGTGATCGTAGGCTTTGCAATCTAGATGTCATATGCTATTCAAGTGTTTTATTATGTGAACTTTGGAGTTACTTGTGACCTCGGTGTAATGGTGACAGAGTGTGTGCGCCGTGTGTAACTCCCTTATGAATTGTGGTGTGTTAGTACCTCCTATGAATGCTCACGGTGACGAGTGTGGGGTGTTTATTAGTACTTGAGAATACGCCTTTGAGGTGTGCTTTTGCACACTTGCCCAATGAATTTGAGTTCTTTATCCAACAGGAGAGTAGTATGATGAAGTGCTTATATTTATATTCAATTATGATTGCAATGTTGAGAGTGGCCACTAGTGAAAGTAGGATCCCTAGGCCTTGTTTCCAAATACCGCAAACATCGCTTATTTACTTGCTTTCTTCGCATCTTTACTTCCTGCAATATTTACTTCAGATTGCAATTACCGTTTACCACCATCTATACCACCTGCGTTTTAATATCTCTTCGCCGAACTAGTGCACCTATACATCTGACAAGTGTATTAGGTGTGTTGGGGACACAAGAGACTTCTTGTATCTTAATTGCGGGGTTGCTTGAGAGGAATATCTTTGACCTCTACCTCCCTGAGTTCGATAAACCTTGGGTGATCCACTTAAGGGAAACTTGCTGCTGTTCTACAAACCTCTGCTCTTGGAGGCCCAACACTGTCTACAGGAATAGAAGCGTGCGTAGACATCAACACCCTGCGACGTATGAAGAAGCGATGATGAGCCCAGATTCCAACAAATGGCAAGAAGCCATGAAATCCGAAATGGGATCCATGTATGATAACCAAGTATGGACTTTGGTAGACTTACCTGCTAGCCGCAAGGCTGTCGAGAATAAATGGATCTTCAAAAGAAAAAACAGATGCTGATGGTAATATTACTGTCTATAAAGCTCAACTTGTCGCAAAGGGTTTCCGACAAATTCAAGGAGTTGACTACGATGAGACTTTCTCACCTGTAGCGAAGCTAAAGTCTCTGAGGATTTTGTTAGCAATAGGTGCATTTTTCGATTATGAGATTTGGCAGATGGTTGTCAAAACGACATTCCTTAATGGTGACATTGAGGAAGAGTTGTATATGGTACAACCCAAAGGTTTTGTCGATCCTAAAAATGCTGACAAGGTATGCAAACTTCAGTGTTCCATTTATGGACTGAAGCAAGCATCCCGGAGTTGGAACCGACGCTTTGATAAGGTGATCAAAGACTTCGGGTTTATACAGACTCATGGTGAGGCCTGTATTTACAAGAAAATGAGTGGGAGCTTTGTAGCGTTTCTGATATTATATGTAGATGACATATTATTGATTGGGAATGATATAGAACTATTAAGCAGTATTAAAGGTTATTTGAATATGTGTTTTTCAATGAAAGACCTTGGTGAAGCAGCGTATATTTTAGGCATCAAGATTTATAGAGATAGATCAAGACGCCTAATAGGGCTTTCACAGAGTACATACTGGACAAGATTCTAAAGAAGTTTAGAATGGATGAAAGCAAGAAAGGGTTCTTGCCTATGTTGCCGGGTAAGGTCTTGAGTAAGACTCAAGGTCCGGCTATGGCGGAAGAAGAGAGAGGATGAACAAGATCCCCTATGCCTCGGCGAGTAGGCTCTATCATGTATGCCATGCTGTGTACTAGACCGGATATCGCACATGCTGTTAGTTTGACCAGCAGATATCAGAGTGATCCAGGAATGAAACACTGGACATCGGTCAAGAATATCCTGAAGTACTTGAAAAGGACTAAGGATATATTTCTTTGTTATGGCGGTGACCAAGAGCTCGGTGTAACCAGTTACACCGATGCAAGTTGGAACACTAATCCTGATGACTCTAAGTCTCAGTCTGGGTACGTGTTTATACTGAATGGTGCTGCAGTGAGCTGGAGCAGTTCCAAGCAGTGCACGGTGGCAAAATCTTCAACTTAATCTGAATATATAGCGGCTTCGGAGGCTTCATCGGAAGCGGTATGGATGAAGAGGTTCATTGTTGAGCTTGGTGTGGTTCCTAGTGCATTGGACCCGTTAGTCATCTATTGTGACAACACGGGTGTCATCGCCAATGCAAAGGAACCAAGGTCACACAAGAAGCTAAAGCATATCAAGCTGCGTTTTCATTCGATTCGCGAGTACATCGAAGATGGTGAAGTATAGATTTGTAAAGTACACACAGATCTGAATGTGGCAGATCCGTTGACTAAAGCTCTCCCTAGGGCAAAGCATGACCAACACGAGAATGCCATGGGTGTTAGGTACCTTACAATGTAATCTCGATTATTGACTCTATTGCAAGTGGGAGATTGTTGGAGATATGCCCAAGAGGCAATAATAAAGTGGTTATTATAATATCTTCGTGTTTATGATAAATATTTGCATACCATGCTATAATTGTATTAACCGAAACATTGATACATGTGTGTTATGTAAACAATAAGGAGTCCCTAGTAAGCCTCTTGTATAACTAGCTTGTTGATTAATGGACGATCATGGTTTCGTGATCATGAACATTGGATGTTATTAATAACAAGGTTATGTCATTAGTTGAATGATATAATGGACACACACCCAAATGAGCGTAGCATAAGATCAAGTCATTAAGTTCAATTTGCTATAAGCTTTCGATACATAGTTGTCTAAGTCCTTCGACCATGAGATCATGTAAATCACTTACACCCGAAGGGTACTTTGATTACATCAAACGCCATTGCGTAAATGAGTGGTTATAAAGATGGGATTAAGTATTTGGAAAGTGTGAGTTGAGGCACATGGATCAATAGTGGAATTTGTCCATCCTGATGACGGATAGATATACTCTGGGCCCTCTCGGTGGAATGTTGTCTGATTAGCTTGCAAGCATGTGATTGGATCACAAGAGATGACATACCACGGTACGAGTAAAGAGTACTTGTCGGTAACGAGGTTGAACAAGGTATGGAGATACCGATGATCGAACCTCGGACAAGTAAAATATCGCGTGACAAAGGGAATCAGCATCGTATGTAAATGGTTCAATCGATCACTAAGTCATCGTTGAATATGTGGGAGCCATTATGGATCACCAGATCCCGCTATTGGTTATTGCTCGGAGAGGAGTCTCGGCCATGTCTGCGTAGTTCGCGAACCGTAGGGTGACGCGCTTAAGGTTCGATGTCGCATAAGTAGATTTGAATATGGTATGGAGACGAAGTTTGTTCGGAGTCTCGGATGGGATCCAGGACGTCACGAGGAGGTCCGGAATAGTCCGGAGAATAAGATTCATATAAGGGAAGTTGATTTCTAGGTTTCGGAAAAGTTCGGGATTTTTCCGGTGGATGACCGGGAAGGTTCTAGAAGGTTCCGGGGGTCCCACCAGTGGGCCCACGACCCTAGGAGGCCTAGCATGGGCCGAGGGGGTGCTCTCTAGCCTAATGGGCCAGGGGCACATGCCCCTCAAGGCCCAGCCGGCCAAACCCCTAGGGTTTCCCCAAAACCCTAGGGGGGATCAACTTGGGGGGAAGAAATCTCTCTTCCGCCCACTTGGCCGCCGCCCCCCTAACCCTAGATGGGAAAGGGGGCCACCCCACCGACCTGGCCCCCTATATAAAGAGGGGAGGGGGTGGCCGGCCACCATCTCATCCATTGTCCCCTCCTCTGGCCGCCTCTCTCCTCCACCATACGCTGCTCCGGCTTAGGCGAAGCCCTGCAGCTTTTCTTCCTCCACCACCACCACCACGCCGCCGTGCTGCTGGAACTTGGAGGAGATCTACCACACCTCCGCTGCCCGCTGGAACGGGGAGAGTAAGGGCTTCATCGACACCGTACGCGCGACCGAGTACGGAAGTGCTGCCGGATTGCAGCACCGGGGACGATCGTCTACACCAACAACGAGATTAATCTCGTAGGCTTTGGAATCTTCGAGGGTTAGTCTCATGTCCATCTCGTTGCTCCGATCTTGTAGATTAGATCTTGGCTTTTCCATAGAGTAGATCTTGGATTTATTCGTCTTTGCGGTAGGAAATTTTTTGTTTTTTATGCAACGAACCCATCAAGGCTCACTAGGGACTCTGCTTTGTTTACATACCACACGTGTACCAATGTTCCGATTGATACAGTTATAGCATGGCATAAAACTTATTATGAACTATTGAGATATAATAATAAATACTCTTTATTTTATCTAGGACGCTATCTCCAACAACTTCTTACATGTATACTTGTTATCTCTTGTTCCTTGTTATCTCTTTTGGGCTTGTGCTTGTTCATTTACGATGTCCATCATTTTGCATATGGGATGTCCGATTAATTTTTGTTTCCACCGCAAGTTCACTCTGTTTTTGTTTTGAATATGTGTTCTTGTATATCCGTACTCGAAACCACAACCAGTCATTATCCGATCCCTCCAAATCCATCGGAAAAATGATATAAGATATGAGGGCAGAATCCGATCCAATCTGATCCCATTACACCCTAATGCCCAACAGGCCTAACGTGAATGGCAAAAGAGAGCGCTAGTCAGCATCGATGATATAGTTTGGACTATTGGCATGTAGTTGATGGGTTTCGCTACATAGAAAACAAAATTTTACTACGAGATGTGAACGAATTCAAGATCCAATCTAGAAAAGAGCCAAAATCCAACAACAGTTGCATATGGGTTTGAGAATCTCTGGACATGATCCAGACACCTCTCTGATTAATAAGTAATAGTGGTACCTGGATGTCCATACTGATTCCCACACATTCAAGAAAGATCTTTATCGCCTGAACCACGATGTCAAGAATTCAAACGATCTTGTATTCCATTTTCTTTGTCTCGCGATATTACTTGCCCGAGATTAGATCGTCGGTATCACCATACCTAGTTCAATCTCGTTACCGACAAGCATGCTTTACTCGTACGCAATTCAATATCACCTCGTGATTGAACTCATTAACCACGTGCTTGCAAGCGGTGTAAAACATTGCATTGCCGAGTGGGCATCCACAAATATATTTGTTCATCATGTGAAAGTACAAATCTAGTCTTGATACATGCAAACCAACAAGTACTTTCTGAGATATCTAAAGACATATTTATGATCACCTAGTTACGAAGTGACGTTTGATTCCAGTAACATAATGTCATTGTATAAGAATAAGGATACTTGACATTGGAAATCTACAACAAATTAAACATAGTGACATGGTCATATTTCTTTGCTTAGTTAGGTCTTGTCCATCACGTCATTCTCCTAATGACATGGTCCCGTTGTTAATTGAAAACACATGTCTATGGTTAGGAAACCTCACCATCAGTAACGAACGGACTAGTGCAGTAGAGGCTTACTAGGGACACCGTGTTTATTTATGAAACCGCACAAGTATTATGTTTCTGGTTAATACAATTCTAGCATAGAGTATAAACATTTATCATGAATAATGAAACATGATAATAAAAAAATCATTATTGTATCGGGGACATATTTTCAAATGCACTTGATTTTGGCCGACACGGAAAGCTAGCGAGAGGGTAGCAAAGTTCCTTGGAATTTTTACCTCCCGATCGCGTCTCTCCCTCCTGGGTCACTCCTCCCCTGAGTTGCTCCGGAGGCGCACACCCAATCTAGAAATCCCCATCCCCGATCTCGGCTCCACGGGCTACGTTGCTGCCGCTGCTGGCAGCGGTGGCGCCCATCCCATCGAAGACGGGGGCTAGAGAGGCGCTCCATGGGCAGAGGTGGTGCGCTGGCTAGGGGTGTATGTAGGTCGGCCCGGCCTAATGTTCTCCATTGGAGTGGCGGCGTGGAGGTGTTGTCGCGCCACCGGGTACGCGGTGCTCCGATCTGATTTGGGCCTCAAGATCGATCGAGGCCAGTGCGGACGCGCGGGGATGCCTTCTAGTCTATGGCCATTCTGGAAGGGAGAAAACTTGTGGCACGGGGAGGGGGCGTGGGTTGCTGGTCTTGTGAATAAAGGTGGGGTGACCTTGCTGATTTCGGAGAGCCAAGTTGTCGATCTGCTTCATGTCGACCTCCTTGATCTAGACCTTGTCGGCTTTTGGTCTACCTATCGGAGATTTCCGATGATTGGCGCATGGCACCGCCGGATATCTAGAGCGGTGATACGATCATGCGCGCCCTTATCTTCATCCAGTGAGGTTTCATGAGGGCATGGGCGCATGGCACGAAGACTTCTTATGGGCATATGGCTTGAAGCTTTGCTTTCTTGTCGGTACGATGGCACATGTCTAAATAAATATAGTTTTCCATGAAATTAATAGAACTGAAGAAAATCATGACGGCTGTGGTTGAAGATTTGTGATGGCGGAGAGATGCATTGGTTGCGATGAAGACTATGCATAAAAAAAAGGTGTGTCAGGCCCGGCGTCGACCTCTACCCTAGTGTACGCTCGCCTCGGTCGCCCTGTTCAGGCCGCGAGCCACTACGCCCAACTCTCGCCAAATCCTGGACCGGCATTGACCTTGCGGGACTAAAATGTTAAACTAATCAAACTTGCCTCGTCAACCACACGCAATCCGCGTTGAATCCCGTCTTGCACTGCTGCACACACCAGCAGCGCATGAGGTACGATACGACCTCTACACATCGTCGTCAATCCGGCGTGATAGAAGGAAATTCACTGGCTGCTAGCTAGTGCGTGTCGAGCGATAAAAACGTAAGGTCAATCCAGTCGATTTTCTGCATCAGTTTCGTTCGTCGTTCGGATCTGAAAAGACTTTGACCGTAGCTACGTAACAAAACTAAACGTGAGGCGGCCATGCGGTGATCGCCGCCGTACGACGTGCTCCCTGTTGACTGTGTACCAGTTCTTTTTCTCCGTTGTTGTTCAGTTACAGCCGCAAATTTTTTTCGTAAAGACAGACACCGTCGTCTACGCTGTGCAACCAGCCTGGAAGTGAAAGCTAGAGTTCAGAGCTTCAGAGGGAGAGTAGAACACTTGTTTGTTTGGTTCTTTCTTTTTGACACTCGCAATGCTTCTTTCTGTTTACTAGTTAGGTAAATTTGGGATGGACTTGTTGTTGCACTGCGTTGTGATCCGTGCCCCCAACCTCACAAGTCAGCACCAGCACCCGTACTCCATTTTTTTCGTTTCCGGGTGAAAAGTGGTCAGAACTCGGGAAGAAATTCAGACCTGAGAGCACGCGCATGTGATCTGAACGAAGCTTCGGACGTCACCGGCGGCGGGCGAATGGCGAGCCCACTAATCAGGGGTAAGCAACTTTGCAAGTGATCATGTCATCCCGCCCGATGAATAATGGTCGGGGGTCAAAGTAGGATCAGGTGTTGGTCGGCTCTACTGGCATCAGATGTGTGTAGGACGTCCATTTCACCTATGCCTTTGCGGCTCGCTGTCTCGGTGCTCTCACTGCTTTGGTGCTCATGATTGTAGATCGCAGGAGCGCGGTTGAGGATGGCAGGAGATCAGATTATTTACACTTGAAAAACAGCATGATCTCAGAAGATATCGATGCTTAGTTGTGATGTGAATGTATAGCAGTCAGCGACGAGCTGAGGACTTTTTTTTTTGTAACAAAAGACTTTCGTTCAGCTTGTTTCCAAATGGTATAATAAACTGGAAAATTGACAGCAGTAAGGTGTCCCTAAAAGCATGACAAACATATCTGTATGAAGGTGAGACAGAAGTAACACAAACACATGGCTGGTGCAACATTTTCTTCTCACAATTTTAACTCCGAGCTAAGAAAATGTAAATGTACAGTTTATTTGTATACGTCAGAGACCCAGAATCAAATAATACATCACCATTTCACCAAGAATCAGCAAACGACTTTTACACCCTCCTAACCAAATAAGCAAGAGTTCATTTTTTTTATAGCACAAATACACAAGAAACGAGTAGCATATAGTAATAGTAGTTAGGACAATAAAATTAACAAATGGATGTGCGTCCCTCTCTTCATGAAAAGGCAGCTTGTTGCTTCAATAACACCTCTTATTCGGGACCAAATGGATCGTACCTGTGTCCATGAGTTATGGACACAGAAGAATAAGATCAATCTTCTCAGATATACTCCCTCCGTTCAGATATAGCTAAGCCTGCAAATATCCGTTCTTTTCAAGGTAGAACAGAACTTGCATGGCCATTGCCTTGGGTGAAGGGCACTCCCCATCTTCCATCTTAATTACTATCTGTAGAAGATCATAAAAAATCGTTTCAGCTTTTAAAGCAGATGAATATATTGAGAACTGAGTGCTAACTCAGCGGCAGGGCTAGCAAGTGCGCAGCCAGCCCACTGGTGTTCGAATCCCCACCTAGCAGTAATTTCGCTAGGAGGGGCAGACTTTAAACCGGGTTATCATCCTAGCGTCCATCCACAGGGAGAGTCTCATCCTACCTAACAACGTATAGCCAAGGGAGGGATCATTCCCCCATTGGTCAACATTTAATCAGATGAATATATTTGAATTTTACATGGTGGAAGTTGCAGTAACAGATGAAGGTCTTAAGGGTATCGTTGAAAGCTGATTGATTATCTAGGCTCTAGCATACTGGATTTATTCAAGTAAATGAGTGGTTCAGCTGTAACCTACATGAGCTACCAACATGTATCCCAGGTTCAAAAAATAAGTTGGACTTTCCATACAAAAAAAGAAAAGAAACAAGTACAGTTCTATTTCTCCAGCTTAAATGAAACAATCAAGAGCTGGCAAATCATTAAGTCTGGGACTGGATGACATCCCATTATGCATTAGCGCATAATAAAATACAAAATGGTTGCTTATATCATCTACTAAGTAATCAATATTGGACACATTGACATAGGAAAATACCTAGACTCACTAACTATTACTCGACTTTAAAGTTCTATATTTTGCCATGTATTCACCAAATAAGAATTAAATGGAGTTAACTGTGACAGATAAAGAGTACATCCGATAAAGGCGACCAAACTCAAGGGAATTGTCACACTGGAGCATCCCACAAAAACCTATCACTCAACACTGGAGATATTACCAAGAGATGATTCACCCCGAAAGGTATATTTTCCAGCACAATAACACATCCAGTACTTCGGGGCAGTATCCACTCCTTTACTAACACTAAGTGAAAAGCCTGGTGACCCAAGTCAAGTTCTTCGCCTGACTAGTTGTGCAAAATTAGCACGGCCGACAAATTGTTCAATTACAACTATGCATTGTGCATGAGATCTTTGGAATCAGTTGGTCACCTATCCCCCCGCCCCCAACCCACCCCATCCCAATGATGTTCTTATATGCTGGGTCGACGAAAATGGTTAACACCTTCGGCACTAATGCCTGTTCAGAGAAGATGAAATGTCTTTTCCTTTTAGGTTTGAATTTTCTTCCTGGTTAATCAAAAAATGAAGAAAGCAGGAAGGAGGGGTATGATGAAAAGCTCACCTCACTATTCACTGGTGATTCGTATGGATCATCAACTCCGGTGAAGCCTGTTTGTCAAAGGCAATGCTTAAAGCGTAAGAAAGTCTTGTACTTTCAGCATGGAAGTTCTTTTAGTTGGCGTTCAATGCATTATAACATGAAACTTAAATGTTCAAAATCATGCCCATACCTTTAATCTTTCCTGTGCGTGCAAGCTTGTATAAACCTTTAGGATCACGAGCTTCACATAATTCTAGTGGCAAATCCATAAATACCTATAAAGCTTGTGTGTGGTTAGACGGGGTTAACATTTTACGAGGCTTCAAGGAATCATAAGATAGGCATACCTCAATAAATCTAGAATCTGGAAGTAGAGCTCGGCATGCATCACGGTCTCTCCTGTATGGAGATATCAAACTAGCAATGCATATGGTACCAGCATCTGCAAAAAGTTTTGCAACTTCTCCTGCACCAGAAAATAGGACTGTAATTGAAGTACAAAACTGTTTATAATGAATGAGTCTTTTTTACCAGAACTTACCAACTCTGCGTATATTTTCGGTACGGTCTTCTGCCTTGAAGCTTAGATCTCGATTCAGACCATGTCTGAGGTTGTCACCATCAAGGACATATGTGTGGTGGCCTCTGCAGTGTAACTCCCGGCTCAATGCACAGGCAACGGTGCTTTTACCTGACATGAAAACATGGTACGTCCTTGTGATGGCTTCCTTAAGTGTTAGATACTTTTGAAGCTACAAGAGAACCAAGATATTCCTAGCGGTGGTTCATGATAGACCAAATCAGCTGAAACATGTTTTACTTTTAGATAGGAGAGAAGCTCATGAGCCAACTCAAAACCACAGGGTAGGTAACAAAACCTGTACCATATAGGTTAAAATCAAACTCGCAGGATAATATGGTGCTAATCACTATCCAAACCATTATCTACCAAAGGAAAAAATGTTATACGGCAATGAAAATGGATTTCAAAATGAGTGACTAGTAGCAAAGTGAGAGTGAAGATCATGTAATGATGGACAATATAGTGAATATCATGTACTTGTGATGGCTTCCTTAAGTGTCAGATACTTTTGAAGCTACAAGAGAACCAAGATTTTCATAGCGGTGGTTCATGATAGACGAAATCAGCTGAAACATTTTTTACTTTTAGATAGAAGAAAAGCTAGGAGCTAACTCAAAACCACAGGGTAGGTAACGAAACTAGTACCACATAGGCTAAAATCATCATCCAAACCATCATCTACGAAAGGAAAAATGCTAGTATACGACAGTGAAAATGGACTTCAAAATGAGCGGAGAAGCAAAGTGAATGAAGATCATGTAATGATGGAAAACACAGTGAAGATCATGTACTGATGCCAGTGCAGAAAAATCGACAGTTATGAGAAGGTGGTACCTAAGCAGTGTACCAATCTGTAACTTATGTCAACATCAAGGACCCAGCTGCCTATAGAGCAGACACCAAACTAATATGAGCACAATCACTCACAGTAATGGCCTATGGAAGAAGTTTCTAGATTGCGTGAATGCTGAATTCTGAAGCTTGATTTGGTCAGACATGCCAGATTAGATGAAAATGTCTCCTCAAACTAATATGGAAACATCTCTAAATAATTGTATATCTATTGGTTAAGATTGAATGCTAAAAGTAAACTGTCAATTCTTCGGTTGTAACACCAAATCAACAAATTAATCAGAAGAGTAAACACCATCATAACAGGAAGAACCCATTTTGACGAAACAGATAACTGTGCCAAGATACTTGACCAACAATGTGAAAAAGTAACACCACGTGAAAATCAAGAAAATACTGCAAATATACCTGAACCACTGAGTCCTGTGATCCATATGACACATCCTTTTTGCCCCAGCAATTTCTGCCTCTCAGGCTGTCCGATTGGGCAATCATGCCACAGAATATTAGTCGACTTCCCAATGTTTGACATGACAGGCTTCTCTTGCACTGATAATGGGTACCAAGAAATGGTTAGTGTGACTCTGTTCCTGTTGTTGATCAAACCCATTCCCAAAGGAGTGAACATAGCAAAGGACAAACTACATCAGAATAACCAAGCCGTGCAGTTTTCGTACAACTTTTGCCTTCACATTATTGCCTATCAACTCAAAGTGTTTGTAGAATATACTCCAAACATTAACACTAAAAGGAAAAGACTACATTTTCCCATACTTAGCATTCCCATTATAGCTACCAATCTTGTCCATCAACCAGCCACGTTTTAAAGCTTTCACTTAAAGATCATTTTACCCTCATAATAATCTAATAAAAGATCCCGAAATGGAAACATTAAAGCATCAAGCCGGGGAAGAACTTTTCCCTAGCCCGAGAAGCTTCCCCTGTAGCATATATGGCACACAATGCGTGAACTCAAAATTTTATTTCAAGTTCATAATAACTACTCTGTTTAAGTAGATTAATCCCTACAACAAACAATTGTATTGCTACTGGTTTATCTATACACGAGGTACTAGTACATGACTTGGACCCATGGGACCAAATGTGGCACGGGCAATTATGCCGAGTTCCTTCTTTCCCTCCACCGAAACCAACTAGTGGGAGAAGCATAGCTAGTAACATCACACATCTCAAGGTATTTTGGTGACATGGCATGCTAATAAATGAAGAAAGAGAGTGAGGTGGTAACTACTTCCTCCGGATCGGTTTAATAGGCGCGCAAGCAATTTAAGGTAAAGTTTGACCGTTGAATTGGTCAATGAAATATAAGTTATATATCTACAAAATATAAACCATTAGATTTGTATTTAAACAAGGTTTCCAATGATATAATTTTTGTAACATATATTATATATTTTACTGATCAAAATAATGGTCAAAGTAATTTTTTGAACAACGTGCGCGCCTGTTAAACTGGTCCGGAGGGAGTAGTTATGTTACCATAACATCACACACCTCAAGGCAAGATGAGTTTACAACATAATAAATGATACAATGCATGACACCACATATAAGTTACTACCCACTGTGGAATTGCATGCACTAACCAGTTCAACCAAAAGACCGATCTAATGGAGGAGGGCTAGGCAATTATATTCAACACCCACTATAAAGGTAGTAACCTAAACTAGTAACATGGCATATGTTACTAGTCTAAGTTACTCTCCACTATGACCAGTCTAAGAGCATTGCTGTCAACTGTGCCACTGGCTCAAATGAATAAGTTCTACTACAGTAGTAGTTCCATACATATTTATTTCCCTAGTGACGTGCCATTGTCCACAACACCTTCAACTCTATCCATACGCCCCATAATATGAACGTTCTAGTTCAGTACACCACGGAACTAAGGCTGCTAATAAAGCAGCAAGTGGATAAGAGGACACGATAGACGTAACTCCTCCTATAGCCACCAGATTCCAGTCTCACCACCCCCTCTTGGAGATTCCGGATTCTAGCGCGACTGAACCGAGACAGTGACCCCGCAGCAGCCAACGCCCAAATGGGAGGAGAGGAGATGCCGAACCTGGGCTGCCGGAAGCTTTCCCCTGGCGGAGCTGCTCCATCCCGCTCCCCCCGCACCCGCCGTCGCCGCCCAGCGCCGCCACGACCGAGGCGCGCGCCGCGTGCTTCCTCCGATTCGCCGGTGCCGGTGCCGAGGGCGACGACGCGCGCAGGCGGAGCGCGGGCGGGAACGGGAGCGAGGACATGGTCAGGAGCGGGGCATTGCGCGGGCGGGCGCGCGCTGGGATCTGGAGGGTAGGTGAGCGGAGTTGGCGTCGGCGGCGGCGGAGGGAGTGGGCAGCGCGGGGAGCTGACGACGGGTGTGGAGGTGGAGATGGAGGAGGATCAGCAATTCAGCCAGCGCACAGCCTGGCCGCGTGCGGGGTGCGTGATGGACGACGGGTTAGTTAGTTTATTCCGTACGGAACAAAAATAAAGCGGTGCCGTTGGCACAGTGCACATAACCAAGTAATCACGACCTGAAATTAAGGGAGACCCATAATGAAATCGTAAATCTGACATAATTTCTGAAATATAGTAGTAGGTGGTGTGGCTACACCAAACAGTGAAGCAGCTAAGAGCATGTCTAATGGAACCCTTAAACCCTTATAGCTATAAGGGTCGAGAATTGGCAAAATTGGAGGGGTTGGAGGTGTGAAAAACAGGAGGCATTTAGTGGAACCCTTAAACCCTTAAATTTTGAGGGTTGAGGCAAATAGTGGAACCCTCAAACCCTTATAATTTAAGGGTTTGAGGGTTCCACTATTAACCCTCAAACTCTCATCACAATATCATTGCACATAAACACAAATATCATCACAATTCATCACAATTGTCTTCCAAACAAACTAGGAAATGAAGATTATAGATGCATGGTTTAATAGTTTACATCACAAAATCATCATCTCCCCCTCTCATCGGCACCATCACCAAAAAATGCAACACGGCGCCATCTCCTCCTCCTCTTCCACCATGGCGCCATCAAGCACCTTCATAGGCGCCGGTGGTGGAGACCTCCACACCGCCATCACCACAACCACTCATCGGAGTGTCACCTCGAAGAGAAGAGGAGGCCCTACGGAACATCCTCTTCCTCGCCGCGATGTCCTCCTTGTAGTCCTTCCACCACCTCAATTGGTCTTCATCCATGTCCTTTTTGGACATCATCATGTGCTCCTTCTCTTCCAACATGAGTTCTTTCCATGCCTTTGCTTCTTTCATTGCAAGCATCCTCTCCTCCAAGTCGGCCTTGCGAGCCCTTTCTTCGGCCTTGCGCTTGGCTTCTTCACGCCTTGCAAGCATCATGAGGCGTATGCCGACGCGGGGGCGGGCTCCATGGCGGCGGAGGTGGGGGCGGGGGAGGTCGAGGGGGTGGCCGCGGGGGGTGGGGGCGGGGAGCTCGAGGAGGCCGCGACGGCGCGCCGGCGGCGAGCGAGAGGCGCGGGCGGCGCGGGTCGCGCGGGTGGCGGCGGCGGCGGCGGCGCGGGTGGGGAGGGCGCGGCCCGGAGGAGGAGGTGGGAGATGGGGGAAGAACACTCGCGCGCTCGCGCGGGACGTGTACGGGTTGTGGTAGGGGTTGGCCCCTCCAACCCTTACTGTACGAGTCGGAGCACGGGTTGGGGCCTCGACCTCTAAATTTTTTTACAGATTTAGGGGTTTAGGGGTTCCACTAAATGGCATTTGGACCCTAAAATCTGTAAAAAAAAAACGGTTGTATACAGATTTAGGGGTTCCATTAGACATGCTCTAACCACACAAGGCCACCACCTCCCACGCATACTCGCGTGTCACTTGATCACAAGGTTGAAGCTAATGGAGTCCCATAACCGATCCATTAATCTGACCAAATTTCTGGTAAGGATAATATGCGTGTATATAAATCTTAATCAAATGTTAACTGGTAGCGTCTGTATAAGTATGAGTGTCGAGATACATGTGGTTCTCGCCAGATCTTGGCAGCTACAAAAATTCCAGTTGGCAGCGATGGCACGCTCACCGAGGACTACAACAATCGATATTTATATGTCCCTATTTATATCTACATCGAGCGAATGTTGCGCTTGGCTCTATATTATTTCCTTTTATCCTTATCTTAACTCACATGGAAACTGCAATGGTTTCTATACCTTAATCTTTCTATTATCTAGACCTAGTAGTCTTATATTAGTGAACGGAGGAAGTAATTTTTAACTTGTTACACTTTTGTAGCTCCTACTACCGAAAAGAAGATAAATCTTCTTTTTTTCGAAAATCAAACTATGTAAAGTTTCACCAAGCTATAAAAAGAAGCCATTACATTTACAATACAAATCCAATGTTGCCAGATGGTATAGTTTTTTTGAAAAACTGGTAAAACCTTACATTGCATTAGTTCTGAAAAAAGTTACAGCCTTACATTTGCTAGTATCTAGTAACCTCTCACATATGGCTCAATTTTCCCAAGCAATAGCATCGTTTTTATACGGCTTTATTCTATGGTAGAAACGAAGTTGACGGCTAGCAAACACGACTAGTTGTACTGAAACTAAATGAAAATCTTGAAGCAATCTAGAATTTAAACTTGAATGCTACTCAAGCCTCACATTTGCTTTCGCAATAACTACCAAAGATTACTTGTCAACTAATCCTTATCGCCACTATTGGTGTCTTAGAAACGGAACAGGCTACTGTGAAAGAGATGCTGCAAAAGAAGTGATACATAGAAAGGATGAATATATATCCAAACAAGCAGTAAATCTCACCGAGTGGTAAAATGAACTAACACGGCATGGAAAAATCACATGTAGCTTCGTCATGAAGCAGACTACTGTGAAAGCTACTCAGCACTCACAGCAGAAAGAAACAAGCTTCATAAGTCTCCCAATGACAGGTATTTTCATCAACAGACCAACACATCAAGGTAAAGGCCGATCGATCCTGCCCACAGGGGGTACCAAAAACCTTGAGAGATTTAACAGAGCAAGTTGGAACAAATTATTGGCCGTAGCTTCCCAAAAAACAATCAAAGAATCCGGAATTCAACTGTCAATCATCAATCACTAATGATCTGATCAGGGCTTGAGGGCGAATGTGAGGCCAAACTTGGGGGCTCTGTCCAAGGCCTTGGTGTCGAATTCACCAGAGATTGTCAAGAGTGACTTCGGTTTAACCTCGTGCTGGAGAAGAGCAGCAAGCGTCCCAGTGTTGTTGAGCCTTGCCTTCACGGTTGTCTGAGGGTCAACTGTGTACAGGCCACCAACAGTGAGTGCGTTCTCGTTGGCTGAGAGCTTCCGGGTAAATTCAGCCACAGCTGAAGCCTTCTGCTTCTCATCAAGGTGGTAAACACCTGACACTTTAATGGTGTCACCTTTGTCGGCCCTGTACATGTTGGTGCAATGCATCAATGCTAGTTTCAATCTTGATTAATGAAAAAGTCACAATAAAGCAAGAACTTACAGAATGAATGCAGCATGAAATTCTGGCTTGGTTACACCTATCCCAGCACTGTACTTGGTGAACTTCCCTGAAGAAGTGTCAAACGCAGCTTCTCCACCGACGGCAAGTCCTTTAGGACCTACTGCTGCAGAAAATTCAACCACAGGAGAGGGCTTCGTGCCAACAGCAGTAGCCAAAGTTGCATTCTCATGGAAGTATTGCAGCTCCACCTGTTAAGAAAAGAATTCAGCTCATGGGCTATTTTCAATTAAGCAACAGAAATGACAGCCAAAATATACGAAATTATATTACCTTCCCAGAATTGTAGTCAGGCAGCTTGACAGATGTCACAAGCTTTGTTGATGGCAGGACATCCAAGACAGTCAAGGTAGTAGAGACCTGGAAATATAATATAAAATGTGTTACAGCTAGGCAAAGGCTACAAAGAGGAAAACAGAAATCTGGGTATTAGAAGTCACTAACATTTGACTGTGTATCCACTTTAACATCAACAAGAGTATTCTTGTACTTGTACACTCCGGCGACATCAAACGAATAAAGCCCTCCTTTCTTCACAGCTGTGGAAGTGAGGGCCTGGAAAATTTAAAACAAAATACATGACACACAGGTTCACCGAGGGCAAATAAATTCAGATAACAGATAAGTACATCAGCATTATTATTGCAAATACAGGCAAAGGTAGCGAAACAGAGATATACAAAGCCTAATCCAACTTGAACAACCAAACCGGACAGCTATCCTCTGTTACATCGGTACAAGATACGATGGGCGATTTTCATATCAGTGGTAGATGGGTGCATAGGAAGTACATAATATAACAGCATAATCAACGCATTCCAAATGCTAGTTAAATACAATGATTGCTGTAGTTCCAACAAACTACAGGGTGGCACAATCATTAAAGTGACCAGAACTGAAGATGGAATTACTTTGCATTTTAACTTGGCAATATTGATTGCACAGTGCTTATAACTTCCTAATGTGGAGAATGGACTATTGCTGATCAACTGAAGACAAGTTACCCAAATAAAAAAGGGAATCGCCACTTGCGCAGTTATTGACTTGATTATACTTGGTAATTAAACCATATCATTAAAACTTTTTCAATTTATCAAATGTTTCATACTCAATGATCCAGTCAACCGGAAAAAATGCAGAGAGAATGAGCATTTGGTTTGCTGAGAAACTAAAACTATTGAAAGCCACAGCGCATATGCATATGCAGGGAGCCGCAACGGCAGCGCCTTGGATGTCCCTATGCTTGGCGTCATCGTCCATGTCTCCTGGATATGTCGCCCGCCGCTGATCCATTCTGCCGCAACTGCTGCTTTGTTCACACCCACCGCTGTTCAAATCTGCAGCTGCCCACGGCTGCTCCTCCTCGAGAGAGGCAAGAAGTTTTAACCCGAGGAGGGGATTTCGGATCTTGAGGAAGAAGATAATCGAGGAGGATTGCAAATTATTTATCAGGCTTCGGTTATAATTGCTGGCGGTGAGATGGGGCAAAGATTTAAAACCGGCTGGAATCCTTCCTGGGCTGAAGGGAACTAGAGCGTTTGAGAAGGACATGGCAAGGAATGAATATAATCAACACCCTAGCAGAGATGAACACACATGTTGCACTGTTACAACAGTTCTTTTATGATTCTACATACAACTAAAACATCTAAGTATTGAAGTTTTATCCTACAAGAAACCTTTTACTGCAGCTAGCATCACTGAAAATAAGAATTGAAGAGATCAAGTTATGAACACACAGAAAATGCAGAGGGGCAGAAACCGTATAAGTAGTCTGCATAACTGTCAAAGTGTCGTGATGAAAATTTGGATATCTTAAATGCGAAAGTGTTAACTCTCTTAACAATTTCAGAAAAGAGCCATGTGTGTGTCGATCTGACCCTTCCACCGACCAGAGGTTTGCAAGTGAAATAACCGTAGATAGACTGAGGACTGAGAGTGAGATTAGACTGCAGAAATCACATGACCAAAACAAAAATGCTGATAAATGTTGTGTCACACATCTAAACTTTTCCAAAGGGATGTTTCAGAGCATTTTTTTTTTTGAGAATCAGCTGCGATTTTGTTGCATCATCGAAGCATCCAAAACAAGAGAGTTCACAATGCATTGATGTAGTCATATCTAACCATGGCATAAACTAAATTACGTCTCAAATTTCTTTATAGATATAACATGTTTTTCATCTCGGAAACTAAGCGCAAACATTGTAAGCCTTGATTATCCCCAAATTCCAGTGGCAACCATCAGGACAGTAAGACAACAAGGAACCAAACAGTGAAATCACTAAAACTGTCGAATCAAGGACCAGGTCTACTGCTTCGAACACTTGCATAGCCTTCATAAAAAGGGGTAGCAAATGATCATGGCCGCAAAAGAGCCAACACCAAAGTACGCCAACTGCAGCGTCACAGCAACACCGCCTGTTCTAGAAGGCATCCCCATGCGCAAGTTGAATTTGATGGTCTTGTTCACCCAATCAACTCCGCCCACCAAGTACCTGCATTCCTCTACAAGGATACTACGAAGCTCCCATCTCCTGTCAGGCCACCACACAGCTAGCAACGTGTAGGAGTACCAAACGCGACCCAGATTCCCATCCAGCGTACTAAGAGCATCTCCAACAGAGGCTCTAAAATTTGGCGCTGTAAAAGTCGTTTACAGCGCGCTTCATCCGGATACAGCGCGCGAAACCGACCCGAGCTTCAGCAGAGGCTCTATTTTACAGCGCGACTAAAAAGCTAAAAACGAGCCCTTCGCCAGAGGCTGTAAAATAGAGCTCCACAAACAGGTTTCTTCAACATACATACATCAAACAAGATTAAACAGCCCACAAATAAATCTGAAAAAATCAACTAAATTTCACAACTCTAAACAGGCCACAAATAAAAGAGAGAGAGCAAGCTAGTATGCACTCGAGGCCATTCACGCGGCCGCTGCAATCAATCTAGCTAGCAATAGCAATGCGCACGCGGCCGCCGGAATTGATCTAGGCAATGCACGCGCGTGGCCGCCGAAGCAACGATTAAGCAGCAATCAAGCAAGGCGGCCACAGCAAGCAAGCGGGAGGCGAATCTCGAGCTGGCTACGGCGGACGCCCCGGGCAGGCGAGCGAGGAGGGCCGCGACGGGCGGAGCTCCGAGATGCGGGGGCCAGGCTAGGCCGACGGAGCTCGACGGAGATTCAGCGGAGGTGCGCGGAGGGCGAGGCGAGGCCAAGCGCGGCTGCTCGATCTCCTCGGCGTCGCAGCGAGGAGGGCCGGGCGCGGCCGGCGGACCTGCTCGTCGCGCAACGCGGAGAGGCAGGCGAGGCGAAGACGTTTCACGGCAGTTTTTCTTCGCGCGGTGGGAAGAATCGTGGTGCCAGTTTACAGCGCGCGCTAGTCGGCGCACCAGATATACAGCTTTCGATAGCGCAAACTACCGCGCGCACTAAAATATTTACAGCGCGACCTACTTTACAGCTTCTGCTGGAGGGCGCAAAATCACGTTCGGCGCTGTATATTGACGGTTTTTTTAGCGCGCGCCTAGTTTACAGCCTCTGTTGGAGATGCTCTAACATGTGGAATTGTGGATGCAACGGAACTAGAGAGATTGTAAGCATTGTTAAGTCGTAGAAGACCCCGGAGAATCCAACCAGCGAGTCAGCGGCAGCAGACGATCCACATCTACCACGCATCCCACGAGGCGGGTCTATCGCAAGGCTGAAGCACAAGGCAGAGGTAATCTGACTACTGCTAGATCACGCGGGTTACGGCCGCGCCAAAGGCGAGCGAGCGCGGCGCCGTGGGAAGGAGCGAGCGGGATGGGATCGGGGGGATCCTTACCACTCCGGAGGAGCTGACGCTGGACACGGTGAGCTTCTGGTCGTAGGTGTAGTCCCTCGTGAGCAGATCTGCAGATCACAAGACGCAGGTCAGACTGGCCAGGTTAGAGAGATGCGAGGGAGAGTAGGAGGAGGAGGCGGGTGAGGGGTGGGGAGAAGGAGATGGATGTACCCTTGGCGGACTTGCCGATGTTGGAGAAGAGGCCGGGTCCCTTGGCGGCCATGGCGACGACGGCGGCGGCGGGTTGGGCGAGGAGGAGGGAGGAAAGGAGAGGGTCAGAGATGCCAGCCAGCGAGTCCCGTTCCGCCACTAGTAATCGTGTGTGCCGTGCGACGGAACAGACGAGAGGAGGCTATCCGGAGCCCCCAGGCCGCACGATCTTGCGATCCAACGATCGTACGGGTCGGGATTGTTCTTTCGTGAGCAAAGCTGTAATTTAGAGAGAGAATGTGATCTCTTCCAACTGGATTTGTTGGCGTTTACATTACTTTACTCTTCTATTGTTTGAAAAATAATGCTCGTTTCGATTGTACTGAATTAACGACGCTTGACATGAATTGGAGGAAGCACATTATTTTACTCTAATCTTTTATGACGAACGGTTACAAGAAGATTTTCGAGTGGAGATTTTTGGCTCATGGAATCCCGTGATCATGTTGTTTTAAAGAACATTGAAAATCATATTTACGAGTTTCAAAAAATTATAAATTCGGATGTAGCTAATGATGTACGCTATAAACGTGCAAAAATGTCAATTCCAAATACTTGGTAATATGAGTTACACAAAAATAACTCATAATTTTTAAATGAAGAGATTACTGATGCCCATGAACCAAAGACACTTTTCGAATTACAATATATTTTGGATATTTTAATGTGGACTATGTACAGATTGACATGAGTGAAGAAACACACTGAAATGCATCTATATAATTTTTAAAAAAGCTAGAACATCTAATTATTTTAAACTGATGCCATTTTTCAATACTCGGCAGAGATACAGCGCTCCCCCAAACGTTCTTCGTTGCTTGGACGGCAGGAAAACAATGTAAATAAAAATGAGCAGCACGCCAGCACAACTCATGTGCTGAGCCATGCCCCACATGTTGACAGCTCCACACTGTTAGGAAATAATACATGTGATCAATTGTGTATGAGAGGGATGCCTCCCAGGAGGTGTCTGTTGGGGAAGAGGTGTCTCCCCAACGCACCCCTTCAGTATGTATATAAGTGGATCTCCCACATTGCAATGAGATAAGTGAATCATTTGATCCATTCATTTGTGTCTCTTCTCTCAATATTACAACACGTTATCAGCACGTAGATTCTGCCAAGAGCATTTGGGCTCATCGTTTGATGCCGGCGCTGCAAATCAATGATGGACATACAGTGAGCACACAAGAGAGATCTGTGTCCGTCGTGTCTCATGCAACCGTGCAATGGGATCGAAACTGCCGTCCCAAAAATGCATGCGGACCGCGGCGAGGACAACTTCTGCAAAAAACTGCACGTTGAACACGGCCACGACGACTCTCCGGCGCTCGGCGACATCGGCGTTGCTTTTCCCGATGGCATCTAAGGCAGCGACCGGGGCTAGCACGCGGCGTGCCCTCCTTCAAAAAGGCCGGGCGGCCGGCAGTTGTGGTTCTTCCAAGCCAGGGCATGACGGACGTTGTGCCTCAGCCCAGCGACGGCCGCGGACGCGATTCTGGCCGCACCCTTGCGACGCGTGGTTGCTCGTGGATGTGGACTTCGCCGGCGATACGGTGTCGTCCAGCCGGAAGCGGAGGCACGGCTAGCGCCCAATGTGTAGAGGCACGAGGGGGCCTGGCCGACGCCAACGACGGCTCAAGCCTATGGCGCGGCCTAGTCCCGGCGCCGGTGGCGCGGCCTCTGCCCCGTGGACGACGACCGGCGGCCGACGGTGGAGTGCCCAGCAGCCACGGCCGAAGGGGATCGTGGGGGAGCGGTTTCTGGTCGGAAACGACGACCGTCTTCCCCCACCCTTATCCGTTCCAAGGCAGTGGGTCTGGGCTGGCCAAACCAGCCGAATGGGCCAAGGCCCAAGTGCTGGGCCGCCTGAAAAAAAAAAGCAGAATCGGAAAAAAAGTGGCCTCAACCACTGTATTGGGCTGTTAATTCGGCCTAGTATGCCATATTTTTCGTTTTCTCTTTTCTGTTTAAGCTTCATAGCTTGTTCAGTTTTTGCATATATGTGTTTGTTGGAAATTTCAAACATCGGCGACGCCGAGAGCATCTCCATCATTCGAATAGAATATGGAATTTGCTTGCAAATTTGGAAAACATCAGGTAGTAAAGTGTATGACACTTGCATAACTATGTCAAGTTTATACTTGTCAATTAGAAGGTAATTGATATGTGGCATCTACTACTTAACTGTAGATTATGCACCGTTACCTTAAGGTCTAAATTATGTCATTATGACCCCTTCAATTTTGCACACAACTTATGGATTGCATGATGGCAACGAATTTATTTCGTTCACAACTGCGAGGTCTACACCACCATGTGGTGATTACCTTCAATGTGTTTTAGTTAACACAAGGTTGGAAAAGCTCCATAAGAGTGAGGTCTACACTACGTTGTAGTGATTACCTCCATGTGTTTCAAGCAAAAAAATGAAGGCGCAATAGTTATGGCATGGTATCATAGCAACGAAATAATTTTCGTTTAAAACTATGATGTCTACACATCTGATGACTATCTTGATGAAGTTTTTCCAAATGCTTCGCAACTTCATAGCATTTGTCATTGGTTGTTGTGACTTTAGTGTCACGTACTCCATCAAATGTGGAACCAAGACATTGGCGACGATAACATCGCCATGTTATGCTATGAAGAGAATTATGCAAAATACTTGCATAATTTGGTGATTACCTTTCACGCAAACACAACTTATGAGACACCATCATAGCTACGAATTAATTTCCATGCACAACTGAGAAGTTTAACACCATTTTGTGGTGATTACCTCCATGTGTTATAAATAACATAAGGTTGTGGAGGCTATGATCGATGAGAATGTCCATAAGAGTGAGTCAACACTAGATGGTTGACTACCTCCATGTGTTTTAAGGAAATTAAAGGTTTGTCCCTTTTTGAGGTGACTAACTTTAATTTGAAGATCTACACCACATTGTGGTGTTCTTGTGGAAGGCTTGACCTATGGGTCACTACGAATCACCATGACCATGATTATGCTCAGCCATAGCATTTTCATCCTACTTAATTTACTGATGGTAAATTAATGCATGAACATTTCATGCATCATATGGCTGACCTTTCTCGAAAGGTAGTGCGATGAGATGACATTATGTGGGAGTAATCATTTAACATGGGTCCTGGACATTGATGATTTTGTCGACCCGTGGCCATGTCGCCACAGAAACTCCACATGTAGATAATGCCATGGCTATTTATAAGATAGCATAATCGTAATGACTCGATTCTCAAATTGAGTATTTAAATGGATAGTGAATATCCATTGTCCCTTTTGGGACCCCCTTAAGGAGATATATTGGTATAAGCATCACATGAATGACTATTGATTCGTGTTTGGGACTTCAAGTCCGTTGAGGCTTATATGTCTTTTGTCTATAAATCAACATTGGGTTGAGATTATATGATAAGGCAATTTCGGATACATATCTGATTGTAAGCCCTTACTGCACTTTACATTCTCCTATGATGGTAAATATAAATACCATTAGTATTTCAGGGTGAAAATATGATGAACTTCTTAAGAAGGATCGTCATGTTCAATGGGCGTGATACCATTGCCCGAAATTCATGCTAGCTCTCTTAGTGCTAAGCAATTTAGTGGTTGAGAACCACAGAGAGTTAAATGGAAAGTGAAGGCAAAATGACAAATAAAAATGGGGTATATATCTCAAAAGGGCATGAATCATTTAAGAGAAATGATCGCTATGACAACTCTCAAGTTTGTCAAAGGGGTGGTAGTACGAAATATCGTACCAATGGTTACCCAATCTGTCAAGCATTGGATTAAACCATACACCAACTCCTTGTCGGAGAAGGCAAATGAGTTCAATGGGATAAGATTGAAGTTCAACTTCAAAGGAACAACCAGAAATATTCTGGTACTGTAGAAGGAAAATTAAACTCCATTTACGGTGATGATATACTTGTGGATGGTTATTCCCAAGATGTCCTGGAGATCTCGTGTAGTCTCCTGGTTATCCCAAATATCATTAACCTATAATTGTGCTACTACATGTAGTATAATTCACAACATTATGTCCCGAGGACATGATAGTTGAGAAAATTGAGTGTATGGATCATTTCATACTCAATTTTGTTGCGTACACAATAATTTTTCCTCCTTTATCACCATGGTATGGGAAGTTAGAGAAATTATTGACAATTCTGTTGACCAACACTTGACTGTTGCAATATTCCCAACAACCATAAGATTTTATGTGCACTGGATGTGCCATAAGGGAATTACTTTTAAGGCACTCTCACCTTAAAATTCAGAATGAGCCACACGAAAGCATTCAAGAATGTATGTGTGGATTACTCAACCATTGTGTGGGTTATGTTGGTGCTTCATGGTTGCACAGATGCATCTTGAAGATGGTCTTATGTGTGTATCATTCACACAAAACCATGTGAACACTGAATTAAGTGCTCAAATTGACGAATTTAGAGCAAAGTATCCTAACGTGGGATAATGCCATTGGAATGGAATTTTCGTTGAATTTGATTCACGAACATTCAATGGTCATATTCAGTATATTTTGTACATACCCACAATGGTTTGGCTAGATCTCTTCGAAGAGAGTCAAAGTTGCATGGCCAATGTTACAGAATTGTGATTTGCCAACATTTAGTTGGCGGTAACATGCGGAATCACACGCCGCATGTTTAATACTGCGTCCTCTTGCAGTTTGTACGTGGAAATAGGATTTCCCATCTGCGGTAATCGGTTGCATCCGATATCACCACCCCGACGTATGTCATGGGCCCTCACATATATTTGGGATCTATGTGAGGAATAACTGTGGTATGATTGTTAATCCGTCACATACCTTAACCCTGAAAAGGGAGTTAGGGGCCTATACGCTGATTGCTTTTGCAATAAGGACATTTTCTGGCATTAGGGGGAGATGTGTACCACACATAATGCCAGGAAATGGCTAAGAAATGTCGTTGACATTTGATCCACGTACTTAAAAAAAATTGAACTACAGGTTCAGGTTATGAGAAATTTGCATTTTATTGCAAATAATCTGCCAATATATTTACTACTGACAAAGGTGTCATTTTGGTCATGTGTCAGATTGAGTGGAGGTACCTAATAAACCACTCGTCTCCCCATATGAGAGCAAGAGGGGGAGAATTCTGATCATACGAGACTAAGTTCTCTTTGTTTTTGTTGGAACAAAAGAGATGGTCTCCCAATCACTAAATATGGTTCAACTTTGAGGTTGAATGACACTCGAAGGATGTGTATCATCCAGGACCCAGCACAGTGCGCACACATTTTTGTGTGCTGGGACATCGAAACACCTTGACTTTGTTGTTATGGGAAGTCACAACGAGTTGAGAGGCACAATGTGAATTCCACAAATGATATTGATTCATGAGAATCGTATATGAAAGTCTACATATGTCGACATATAAATCTTCCTGGAATTGCTAAAATCCTTTTGGGCCCTGAACCAAAATCCATGGAGAGTGTTGTTGCACTTTTATTGGTTCAAATGAAAGGAAGCAATTGAGGAAGAATAGCGCTCGCTCATCAGAGAGAGGTATTTACGATAGTAAAACCTTCTCCTCATAAGTATCTCCCATAAGGGAAGAGAGAATGAGGTGGTGATAAAGCGAGGCTTTTGTAGCACAAGGGTTTTTCGCAGAAACCCGACATCAGTCATGATGTGGCATACCATCTTGGTACGAGTGGAATTATGTTTCGATACTAAATGTCATTGGCAATACAGATCCATGTGGTTGATGTATGTAGTAGTGCCTACATACTCCCACAGATCACTCAATTTGGATTTATAGATTGAAGTCATCGCAGGACTTAATATTCTGAATCCAAAGGAAAATCGCAACATGTGTGTGGGAAACTTCTGGAGTCATTCTATGACTTGAAGTAGTCGGAGAAAATTTTGTGGTACAACCGACTGTGTGAGTTCTTCCATGATGAGGATAACTCTAATATCAATGATTGTTGATGTTGAAGGAGATATGCCCTAGAGGCAATAATAAAAGTGGTTATTATTTATATCTCTATGTTTATGATAAATGTTTATATGTCATGCTATAATTTTATTAACCGAAACATTAGTACATGTGTGATATGTAGACAACAAGAAGTCCCTAGTATGCCTCTTAAACTAGCTTGTTGATTAATGGATGATTAGTTTCATAATCATGAACATTGGATGTTATTAATAACAAGGTTATATCATTATATGAATGATGTAATGGACACACCCAATTAAGCGTAGCATAAGATCTCGTCATTAAGTTATTTGCTATAAGCTTTCGATACATA
>NC_061510.1:53574174-53617655 GCF_022539505.1 Lolium rigidum | reverse complement strand
AACTTAATACCGGAGGGGGTTCGGATGATAACCTCGAAGGTGGACTTTTTAGGCATAGATGCAGCTTGGATGGCGGTCTATGTACTTTGGTCGTAATGCCCAATTAAATCTCACTATACTCATCATGATATGTATGTGCATTGTCATGCTCTCTTTATTTGTCAATTGCCCAACTCGTAATTTGTTCACCCAACATGCTCGTTCGTCTTATGGGAGAGACACCTCTAGTGAACCTGTGGACCCCGGTCCAATTCTCTTTACTGAAATACAATCTACTGCAATACTTGTTTTTACTGTTTTCTCTGCAAACAATCATCTTCCACACAATACGGTTAATCCTTTGTTACATCAAGCCGGTGAGATTGACAACCTCACTGTTTCGTTGGGGCAAAGTACTTTGGTTGTGTTGTGCAGGTTCCACGTTGGCGCCGGAATCTCCGGTGTTGCGCCGCACTACATCCCGCCGCCATCAACCTTCAACGTGCTTCTTGGCTCCTCCTGGTTCGATAAACCTTGGTTTCTTTCTGAGGGAAAACTTGCTGCTGTGCGCATCATACCTTCCTCTTGGGGTTGCCCAATGAACGTGTGAAATACACGCCATCATGCTCCTCCTCCTCGCGATCATGCCGACGACGTCTCCTGTCGTCCCTAGCCAGACGATCTTCTTCATCATCGTCGTTGTATCGCCGGCGTTGGTCATACTGACTCACATACTTGTTGAGGAGGTGGTCGGAGAGAGGTCGTTGATACCTTATGTTTTTCACCTCTCCCTCCGTGACGTAGCGCTTGCCGTCTTGGCGGAGCCGATCGCGTGGAGCGGCTTCCTCTCGTATCTTTGCTATGAGAGCAGCTGCCCTCATCTCCGTCCTTACCGGAGTGGTGTCCAGGTCCTACCATGTTGATATTGCACGAGAAATCCGGCTGGCACCCTCCATGGTAAGTATACTCCACCATGTTTACGGCGGGGAAGGGGTGTGTGTCGACCTTCATGGCGTATTGGTTGAAAATCAACCGTCCGTTTTCTATCGCCATTTGGACTGCTGCCGCCACACCCTGCAGTCGTTGGTGGTGTGGGTGAACGTGTTATGCCACTTGCGGTATGGCTTTCCGTTCAGCTCTTGCACCGTGGGGATCTTGTGGCCTTCGGGTACCTTTATATGCTTCTCCGTGAGTAAGAGATCAAAATCTGCTCGGTCTTGGTCACGTCGAAGTCGAACCCTTTTGGAGGGCCTTGTGGCTTCACCCATTTGCGAGGTCACGGGGCTCGTCGCTCGAGTCCATTCAGCCACCGCTACCTCTCGATCTCCCGCAGCACCTTCATCCTCGTCCGCCCTCAACCAGGGTCACCGCACGCTTGAATTTGTCCCGGTAAACATCCGGGTGACGCTGCTCATATGCTGACAGCCTTCGCACCATGTGCGCCAATGAAGGGTAGTCCGCTTGGGAGGCCACGTCCTTAATCGATGATGAGAGACCCACCACCGCCAACTCGACTGCTTCTTTTTCACTTACATGAGCCGAAAAGCATCGGTTCCTAATGGTCTCGAAGCGCTGGACGTATTCCGACACTTGTCTCCCCGCGCTTCGTCGTACTTGTGCTAGATCGGCAATACCAACCTCGGAAGTCTCCGAGTGATACCGCTCATGGAACTCGTTCTTCCAAGCTGCTTCCAGGTCCGGATGGAGTTCGGTGGCAGCGATGTGTACCACCCGAAAGCCGATCATGTGAGGGATCGTGCGAAGAACCTCACACGCAACTCGTCCGATGCTGAGATCGTGCCCAGTCTGTGCCAAATATCGGCTCACATGCTCGATGGAGCTGGAACCATCTGATCCACTAAACTTTGTGAAGTCCGGGAGCCGATATTTGGGTGGTAGCGGGATCAGTTCGTAGTCGTTGGGGTACGGCTTGGTGTAGCCGAACGTCTTCCTTTCGGCATCATGCCGAACCGATCTTTCGAGATTGCACAAATCTGATCCGCTGTGATGGCTGAAGGTGTCGAACCCTGAAGATTTGCCGGGGTGGCATACTTAACCAGCCATGCTTGCTTTTCCGATTCTAAGCCAACTGCAGGAGCTGTGCTCTGGAGGTTTGTCGGAGTGGCGTACTTAGCTAGCCACGTTTGCTTCTCAGGATCGGCTCCCGACGTTCCTCCTGCCGTTCCAGAGGCCCCTGATGTTGCAGCCTCGGTTCGAGAGTGCCCAGGTGTTGCGGATGCACGTACGTATGCGCACGCGTATCCGTGCGGGATCTCCTTGGGTGCCTCGGGTAGGAATTGGTAGTCACTAGGATCACCACCAATCTTGTAGACGACGTATGCCGATGAGTTCGGCAGTTCCGGTGCTGCCCATGCGAACGGGCTGGGGCTGGAGTGGCATCTCTCCTTTGAAAGTCCCCGCAGCTGGTCCCGACGGAGAATACCGGTGGCTCATGATTTCCCGGACGACGCGCGAGCGACACGCTCCAAAGTGTTCACCAGGCTCTCAGAGTGGCGGTGCAGCGAATGAGCCACCATGTAGTTGATCTCCTGCCGCGGCGACCTGGTGCGTTCTTCTGACGGGGCGGACAGGTCCACTCCATCGAGTGCGCCTTCGGTGTGAAACCCTTCCACCTGACGCCATGGGAGCGGGTTCGGTGGAAAGAGCCGATGAGTTCGGCTTCGAGGACTGCCTTGATTTCGTCATGCTTCTTCTTGAGCTCATCAGGCAGATCCTCGTACTTGACCGGAGTGTCTTCCGCCATCTCGGATGTAGATGGCGATGTTGTGGATGTCGAAGGTTGTCCCACCGGGCGTGCCAGAATGTGTTGACGTCAGAAACCCCCTGGCGGGCAGAGACGGGCAACACAGTAAGAGCCGGGAACAACTAGGGCCGTGGCTGGCCCCGGTCCCTCGGCAGCGACGGCCCGTAAAGCCTCTCGGTCGCACGTCCGA
Source organism: Lolium rigidum (assembly GCF_022539505.1). Lineage (NCBI taxonomy): Eukaryota > Viridiplantae > Streptophyta > Magnoliopsida > Poales > Poaceae > Lolium > Lolium rigidum. The sequence continues at coordinate 53,614,722 of NC_061510.1, read as the reverse complement.
TGCAATCGCAAGGGCGTGCCACCCGACCTATACTTGGTCGGGAAGGTGTGGATGATGCCTCGCTTAGTTTCCTGCATGGCATACACGTAAACATTAAATACGAGCCTCGATCGGCTCTCGAGGTTATCTCGTGAATCGGCTCAAAGAGCCGATCCACCCATGATTCGTACAAGGTGTCCGAATATATGGTGGTCCTGCTTGATCAAGATAAAGCTAATGAGATCTACGACGATTTAGGGTTTTCACCGCATAATCGGATCATCCTACTCACGATTGGGCCTCGCGCTCGCGCACGGTGACCGGTAAGCCGATCCTAGACAGGGCCTAAAAACCAACACGAGGTTGATCCCCGGAACATCCTTTCTAGGGCTAGCGAACGCCACCCTACACGCCGCTGGATCCTCCAACCCTTTGTAAGGCCTAACTATTGCGGATGTTAAACTAATCCTTGATGAACAAGGAGCAACCGTAACAGATCAGATCTACTAAACTATGATCAAGCGGGGTGCCGCCCCTACACCTAAGATAGGTGTAAGGGCGGCTAGATGTGCAAGGGTTGCATAACGAAAGCATGTAATTCGAAGAACAATGCTAACCCTAACACATCTAAGATAACTACGTTGCTCGCCATCAAAAAGGCTTCGGCACGAGCAACGCATGAACAACGTAGGCAGGCTTGTGCTGCCTAGATCGCAAGATGCGATCTAGGCAGCATGGTGCTTACCGGAGAAACCCTCGAGACGAAGGAGTTGGCGATGCGCCGAGATTTGTTTGTGTTGAACGTTGGTTGTTGTTTATTCCATAAACCCTAGATACATATTTATAGTCCAAGGGACTTTCTAACGTGGGTGTGCACCTAACCGTGCACGGGTAAAACTCTAACTCTTAACCGACACGTAATCTAATATGTTACAGATACAAGGGCAAACTAGCCCAAACTTTGCATGTAAGGCCGATTCACGTATTTCTTCCATATATATATATTCTTCAAGTCCATCTTGATCGCGGCCCACCTCTGACTCGGTCAAATTCTGGTGATAACAGATACACACAATCATTTTAAGACGGAGATTTGGGTCAAACCAAATCGTGCTTAAGTTTTAACTTGAGCTTGTCCCCCCAGGAATAAATATATATCAGTCTTCATATATCCCAAAATATTGAATAAGTTCAATACGGATATATAATATCAGAGACACATATGGTCACATTATACCTAATATGGGATACCAACCCTTGGAAAGGTGGGAAGATGGTGAAGTGATAGATGGAGCTCAAGTTCCATATCTACCATCAGAGCACTGAGATATCTTGCAAAATAAGTCAGGCCTGACATTATGTTTTATTGGCAATTTATTGAGAGTGCAATCCCCCGAAAGGTATAAGGTTTGTGTATAGATTATTCTAGGATATATCCAAGGCACAAAATTCTTGATTAATTCTAGTATGAAAATCAAGATGGGACCAATGTGTGATATATGATAGTGGCTAATTATCTTATCCCAACAGTGCCATATCAAAGACTGGATTTACTGGAAGAGTATTCAGAAGGAAGCCTTCAGATTAGACTCTAAATGGGTCCTTCCGGTGATCATTCTGCAGAAATCATATGAAGCATCACAAGATAGTGTATGAATTCGCAGAATGATTGGCCACATGTGAGTTCATGTGGAGATTCATTCGAATCACCTATCATTATCTACCAAGATAATGTCACTTGTATTGCTTATGAGTTATATTTATTCTCATAAATTACAGAAATGTAAGAGGATAATTTGCAAACAAAATATTGTGATATTCACAGTATCTCTACCAACAGTTGTATTTCAATTAAGTTTGTGAAATTGGTATGAGACAACCTTTAGGTTTGCAATGTTGAGGGGGAGTAAAATACCTAGTTATAACTCGTTGATGATCTTCCGATCACTGATATTGTACTCTTTTTCCCTTTATGAGTTTTCCCTAAGATTTCTCATACAAGGTTTTTAACGAGACAATATAAATACAAGTGCGGACGATGACACATGGTTTCTCCTTAATTTTTCCCACTGGGTTTTAAAGGAGTTTTCGGTGGCATATCGTCATAATATTTCTCCTCATTTTTTCCCACGGGGTTTTTTAGGAGGAGTCTTTGGATTGCAATATACAGATGACAAATTGATCAAGGGGGAGTGTTAGGAAATAATACATGTGATCAATTGTGTATGGGAGGGATGCCTCCCAGGAGGTGTCTGTTGGGGAAGAGGTGTCTCCCCAACGCACCCCTTCAGTCTGTATATAATGTTGGATAATTAGGCACAATTTCCATGATTAATTCCAGAATATTAAGCATGACGACAGTAACTACTAACATGTGAAACTCGAACATACTAGATGTAGTGATCAACATGAACAGTAGCATAGCAAACAGTACAACATCCATCGCTAAACGGATCGAGATATGTCGCACGTACCGATCCGGTGGAGGTGGCGGTGGAGGTGTAGCGGATGATGTCGCAGCGAGTAACGTTGTTGATGACAACGTTGTTGATGACGGGGACGACGGGTCGAAGTAGACGGCGTTGTAGACGACGGTAGGCAGCACCGCCCGACTTGGACGGAAGGCGACCCGTGATGGAGAGCTTGAGCGGTCGCGCGGAGCGCTTCCCAAAACCTAATTCGCCCTCTCCCGTACGGGATCGCAAGGACGAGCGGTTCCGGAGACCTGCTCTCCCGTTCGCCGATGCACGTCGGCGCGCGGGATGGAGTAGGCTACGATGGCGGCGCAAGCGGAGAGAGGTGGAAACCCTAACTCGTGTATTAGATGTGTTTCGCGGTAGCCGGGCAGGGAGATTATATAGGCTCGGGAAACCCTAGGCAACGTGGGCCACGCCCACGTCGCACGAACGTTTCGATTCGGTTACGGATAGCCCACAATCCGGGAGCGACCCGAACCGACTAAGCTGCGACGCGTCCGTCTAGGACTCGTTCGTTTTCCTGAGCTGCAAAAAGTAAGGAAAGTCTCGGCTCGAGGCTCAATCCACTCACCACGAGCGCGGCGCGCGTCGTGACGTGACGTGTCGAGTCGAGTCGAGACGAGACGAGCGAGCGAGGAGGAGGAGGAGCGCGCGTGTAGCACTCCTATTCTCACTCACTTACTAGTGGTGGAACAACCCACCTTATAAGGTGGTCTAACTTCCTCCCAACTTTCCATGTGGGACTAAACTTCCCACCTCTTGCCACTCCCTAGTGAGCTGCCACCAACTTGGGCTCAAACTCACATGGCTGCCACTATGTGGGCTTTGAGATTTATAGGAAAAACTGAAATCTAATTTGGGCCACTAAAAGTGGGCCCAATATTTCAACAATCCCCCACCGGATCTCAAATCCCCATTTAGAGATTTACCAATACTCGCTGCTTGTTTATATACCGGTGTTTCAGCGGAGACTGTTAAGTTGAACTTCCGCCTAGAACCTTAAGCTACATCCATTCACACTTGAACAATGGACTAAGCCTTGAATTGCAAGTTTTGCGTGAACAGGGTTTCACTCAAAGTCATGACCAGTACATGGCTGCCGGTAGCCTACCCCGCGGGTGAAGCATATGCGTCATACTTCGTGGTCTCTTCATGAGTTTACTAGAGATCACCCAAATCTCATAGATTGCGACGTTTAACAATCGGACTCATATAGGTGTGTTATTTCAAGAATGCTCGTAGGACAACATCTTTGCTAAAATAGCCAACATAAACACATTAAGGCTTGTTGCCAACTCTGCCTTACAGCAATCGAGAGTTGTGCATCTTCACATAGAGAGGGTTACATAATACTCTCCTCAATTAAACCACTAGTTTGTTCTTCCCGGGTCCTAATTCACGGGATCTCCGATCACAAAGGTTGGGTTACCACTATGGCGTAACATCAACGGGTCTCAAACCCATCTCCTCGATGCACTTTCTATCACATTACGTGATAGTCCCTTTGTAAAGGGATCTGCCAGGTTTTTGTCTCGTTTGAATATATGTAACAGTTATTACTCCGGAGTTTCGCAATTTCTGACGGACTTCAAACGTCTCTTGACGTGTCTTGATGACTTCGCGTTATCCTTGGAATTGTTCACTTTGACAATTACAGTTTGATGGTCACAATTCAAAAGGATTGCCGGAACAGGTTTTTCAACCACGAGCAAGTCCATCAAGAGCTCACGCAACCATTCCGATTCAACAGGTGGTTGTGTCTAAAGCGATAAGTTCTCGCTTCCATAGTTGACCTCGTCAATATGGTTTGCTTGCAAGATCTCCATGACAACTGCGCCACCTCCAAAGGTAAATACATACCCACTTGTGGCGTACGGATCAGCTACATCCGAGATCCAATTCGAATCACTATATCCTTCAAGCACGACTGGGTGCCCCGAATAGTGAATCCCATAACTCATTGTACCACATAGGTAGCGCATGACCCTATCAAGTGCATGCCAATGATCGGTACCCGGGTTTGACATGAACCTACTCAACTTGCTAACAGCAAAAGAGATGTCGGGTCTAGTCGCGCTCGCTAAGTACATGAGTGAGCCAACGATCCGAGAATATCTCAATTGATCTATGGCAATCTTCCGGTTCTTGCGTAGTGTCACACTCGGGATCATAAGGTGTTGAAGAAGGCTTGCTATCAATATAGCCGAACCGGCTCAAGATCTTCTCAACATAATGGGATTGCGTTAGAGTAATCCCACTCTCGTTCTTAATCAGCTTGATGTCCGAATCACATCAGCTTCTCCCAGATCTTTCATATCAAAGCTCTTTGACAAGAAAGACTTGACCTCGTGTATTACTTTCATGTTTGTACCAAAGATCAGAATATCATCCACATACAAACATAGTATAACACCTTCGCCCCCACCATGGCGATAGTAAACGCACTTGTCGGCCTCATTGACAACAAAGCCTACGAAGTCAAAGTTCGTCAAACTTCTCATGCCATTGCTTAGGTGCTTGTTTCGGGCCATATAAAGATTTCAGCAACTTGCACACCTTTCTCTCTCGCACCTTTTACTACAAACCCATCGAGGCTGATCCATATAGATTTCCTCTTCCAACTCTCCATTAAGGAAAGCTGTCTTTACGTCCATTTGATGAACGATAAGACCATAGGAGGCAGCCATGGATAGTAGTACTCGAATGGTGGTAAGTCTAGCGACAAGTGAATAGGTGTCGAAGTAATCTTCGCCTTCTCTCGTGTGTAGCCTTTCGCTACAAGCCGCGCCTTGTACTTTTCAATAGTACCATCAGGTCTTAGCTTCTTCTTGAACACCCATTTGCAGCCTACGAGGCTTGCATCCGTGGGGTCGTTCGACAACTCCCAAGTTCCATTAGAAAGAATCGAGTCCATCTCATTATGGACGAGCTTCTTTCCGAGTCATCTGCATCCGGAGATGCATATGCCTCTCGCAATGGACGTGGGAGTATCATCCACAAGGTACACAATGAAATCATCACCAAAGGATTTTTCAATCCTCCGTCTCTTGCTCCGTTTAGGAGCTTCATTGTCATCCTTCTCAATAACAATCTCATGTGATTGTTCAAGATACTCATTAGATGTACTAGATTCAGGAACTATCTTAGTAGAAATTCTAGCAATGCTATGCATATCTTTCATAGGAAACATATTCTCAAAGAATGTTGCATCACGAGATTCCATAATAGTATCAACATGCATATCTGGTACTTCAGATTGAACTACTAAAAATCTATAGCCTACACTCCGCGGAGCATAACCTAGAAAGATACAATCCACTGTCTTTGGTCCGAGTTTGCGCTTCTTAGTAATTGGAATATTGACTTTCGCCAAACATCCCCATGTGCGCAAATACGAAAGTGATGGTTTTCTCCCAGACCACTCCTCGTAAGGGGTTTTATCTTTATTCTTGTTAGGAACTCTATTCAGGACATGACATGAAGTCAACAAAGCCTCCCCCCACCATGCCTTTGATAAACCAGCAGTGGCTAACATGGAATTCACCAAGTCAGTCAGCGTGCGGTTTTCCTCTCGGCAACCCCATTTGATTGGGGCGAATAGGGAGGCGTCCTCTCATGAATAATACCATGTTCCTCACGAGAATTCATCGAAGATTTTAGGAAAATACTCGCCACCACGATCCGACCTAAGACGCTTGATCTTTCTCTCTAGTTGATTTTCAACTTCGGCCTTATAAATTTTAAAGTAGTCTAAAGCTTCATCTTTAGTTCGCAACAAATAAACATAGCAAAATCTAGTCGCATCATCAATCAATGTCATGAAATATCTCTTTCCACCTTTTGTCAACACACCATTCATCTCGCATAGATCGGAATGTATGAGTTCTAGAGGTGCCAAGTTTCTCTCCTCGGCCGCCTTGTGAGGCTTCCGAGGTTGCTTTGATTGCACACAACTATGGCACTTAGAACCTTTGGCAATGGTGAAATTCGGAATTAAACTTAAACTCGGATAGCCGAGACATTAAACCAAAATTAATGTGACATAAACGAGAATGCCAAACACCGGTATCATCACTAACATTGCCACAAATATGGTTCACGAGACTTATTGCTGAAATCGAAGCGAAAAGCGGAACAAGCCTCCGCACTCATAGCCTTTACCAATAAATTGTCCAAACTTGGAAACAACTACTTTATTCGACTCTAAAACAACCTTAAACCCATCTCTCGCATAGAAGGGAGCCGCTAACGAGATTCTTGTTCATAGTAGGGACATGCTCGCACGTTCCTCGGCCGCACGATCTTCCCCGAAGTGAACTTCGGATCTACCGTGCCAACACCACGAACGAAGCATGTGACCCATTCCCCATCAAGACGGAAGAATCCCGGGCGACCTGGTAAGAAGTGAACATGGATATGTCAGCACACACATGAACATTAGCACCTGTATCAATCCACCAACATGGAGATTGAAATACCGAAAGAACGAGTAAAGAGATTACCGTACCCATCGAGCATTGCTAGCGGTCACCGTGTTGACTTGCCTCGCCTTTTTCTTGCGGTCTGCCCTCTCCGGACGAGTCCTTAGAAAAGTGGCCAGCCTCTCCACAGGTAAAGCAGCTCGGATCCGCTTTGTTTATCATCTTCTTCTTCTTGAAGGTTGTAGTCTTCATAGGCTTATTGAAGGAGGGCTTGTTATTCCCTTTGTTCTTGCTGTAGGGTTTCTTCCGCACCATGTTGGCGCTAGACCGACCCTCTCCTTTCTCGGTATTATCCTTAGCCCGAGCTTTCTCCTCAACATCAAGAGACGCTATCAGATTTTCAACTGATATCTCCTGTCTCTTGTGTTTGAGAGTTGTGGCAAAGTTCCTCCATGAAGGGGGCAACTTAGCGATGATGCATCCAGCCACAAACTTGTCAAGTAAGGCACACTTAAGGAGTTCAAGCTCTTTCGCAATGCACTCGTATCTCATGAGCTTGTTCGACTACGAACGGTTGTTTACCATCCCGATGTCATGGAAGCTCTCCATGATGTACGAGTTCACTTGCCTGCATCGGTTGCACCGAATTTAGCATTCGGTGCATCCCGGAGCTCTTTACCATCCGTTATGTGCATGTACACATCACACGGACGATCGACAAGAATACTCGAACGCATCCGACGAAGAGAGTATTGTTTTCCTTGAACTTGTTCGATCTTGGTCGAGATATAGTTCCTTCGGGTAAACCATCGGTAACGTCGAATATTTTCATATGAGTAAGCCGGAGCATGGCCTTAACTTGCCACCTCTTAAAGTGCACACCGGTGAACTTATCCGGCCTCAGTGCATCAGCAAAACCAGCCATTGTTAACTCAGGAAATTGCCTACAATTAGGTTTTTGGATTGTTGGATAATTAGGCACAATTTCCATGATTAATTCCAGAATATTAAGCATGACGACAGTAACTACTAACATGTGAAACTCGAACATACTAGATGTAGTGATCAACATGAACAGTAGCATAGCAAACAGTACAACATCCATCGCTAAACAGATCGAGATATGTCGCACGTACCGATCTGGTGGAGGTGGCGGTGGAGGTGTAGCAGATGATGTCGCAGCAGTAACGTTGTTGATGACGGGGACGACGGGTCGAAGTAGACGGCGGTAGGCAGCACCGCCCAACTTGGACGGAAGGCGACCCGTGATGGAGAGCTTGAGCAGTCGCGCAGAGCGCTTCCCAAAAACCTAATTCGCGCCCTCTCCATCACGTGTTTCTGCGGTAGCCGTCGCACGAACGTTTCGAGTCGGTCCGTCTAGGACTCTGTTCGTTTTCCTGAGCTGCAAAAAGTAAGGAAAGTCTCGGCTCGAGGCTCAATCCACTCACCACGAGCGCGGCGCGTGTCGTGTCGTGTCGTGACGTGTCGAGACGAGCGAGGAGGAGGAGGAGCGCGCGTGTAGCACTCCTATTCTCACTCACTTACTAGTGGTGGAACAACCCACCTTATAAGGTGGTCTAACTTCCTCCCAACTTTCCATGTGGGACTAAACTTCCCACCTCTTGCCACTCCCTAGTGAGCTGCCACCAACTTGGGCTCAAACTCACATGGCTGCCACTATGTGGGCTTTGAGATTTATAGGAAAAACTGAAATCTAATTTGGGCCACTAAAAGTGGGCCCAATATTTCAACATATAAGTGGATCTCCCACATTGCAATGAGATAAGTGAATCATTTGCTCCATTCATTTGTGTCTCTTCTCTCAATATTACAACACACACATCTCACATGCTGGAGATCTCCACACAACGCACCATAACTTTCCATTTCCGGTGCCAACCAACAACACGTTCTTCGAATCGGACGCCTCCAACCTGGTGCAAGCCCTCAAGAGCAAGACTTATGACATGTCAAGCGTCGGAGTGGTGATCAAGGAGGCTAGAAGCCTGTGCAACCTGAACTTTGAGTCTTTTGACTTCTCTTTCTGTCGTCGTTCTTGTAACAATGCTTTCCATGAGCTTGCAAAGCTGGGAGCAATTTCTAAGTCCCTGGACTCTTACTGGGATGATCATGCACCCAGTTGTATCGCTACTGTTCTGGCCAGAGATTTAGCTGGGCCATTTTAATGGAAGTCCTTGTTTAAACTTCAAAAAAAAAAACACGTTCTTCGGTTTATAAGTAACTAGCCCAGGAAGCAAAGAAAAGCTTGAGTCCAACGGACCAAGATAATAATACATGTAGAGCCAGATAAGAACTAGAGACATATATAATCTACTAATTTCGACAGGAGATAAACCCTGCGATGCGCTGTCACCATATATGTCCATTGCAAGGCTTAGTTACCAACAATCCAGTTGCTATCCACAAAAACCAGGCCTGTGGCATTGTGTTAGCAACAGCAAAATTGTGTTTCCCAGTTGCAAGGGAAACACCACAATCCACAATGGCCACAGTCAGGACTATATTTTAAAGCTTGGTTCAAACTATATGGTGCTAGTTATAATATCACGCGATGATGCTAATTGGTAAGAGTTTGACTTCTCGATGATATATCGCATAAATAACAAGCGCGACAGAGATCAAAGCCTGAGGTCTTCGATGTCTGACAGAAGGGTGGCACCACCCGCCGATCTTTCATCGGGTAGGCTAACCACCAATTGGCCACAGGCACCAGCTATGTCTTGACCCATCTCCTGGCGAACAGTGGTTCGGATGCCGTAGATGCCTCTCAGGACCTTCTGGAACTTCTTCACGTTCTGCTCACTGCTTGTCTTGAAATTGCTTGACGAGCCAATTGGATTGAATGGTATCAGGTTCACAACCTGTCAGTTATTAAGAGAACAGAGTGATGATTGGTTTCAGTTGGCAGTCATCAAGATGAACATGTAATGATGTGTACGCAAAATCACAAATCCATGCTCTGCCACCTTTGTTCGCAAGATGGCATGCTCTGTACATATACTCTGCCTTCTATAAAATCAAGCTACGCAATTGCGTACTCTCGGAAAAAAAAATCCATGCTCAAGCGGTCATGGACTCATGGCATTATGTGCTTGCTGTATAAGACTGATATGAAGCACACATTCACATCACATGCAGTTCAGATGGTTGCCAACAGTTTTGGAAAAAAAATGACCAGAGGGAGATACAAGCTCAGAGAGACCAGCTAAAGATGTTGCATGAATTCAAGGTACCTCAATGGGAGTAAGAGAACTGAACAAAGTAAACAAAAAGGTCAACTGAAAACAGACAGGCAATGACAAAAATGAGATTATCCTTATGCAATTCAAAAGTGCAGAATCATAAACATCAAGGGTAAGCGTAGTGTATTAGATGATTTGAAATGTTTAAGGGCAGAAACAGGATAAAACATAGAGTAGTAAAGGAACACAACGTAGCTTACCACTTTAAATGTTTCAAGTAGTTTACAAAGCTGGTGGGCATGTTCCTCCTGATCATTGACTCCATCAAGCATAATGTACTCGATAAAAATCGTCTGCTTGCTGTGATGAAACATGGAAGTGGTTATTAATGCTCAAAGCTACCCATTCAAACATTTGGAACTGACTAAACATGAGAGTTGTGGAATCTTACCTCACGTTTTGATAGGACTGTAATGCATTCATTAGCTTTGCTAAAGGAAACGCTCGTGCAGCAGGCATTATATGACAGCGTATGTCTTGGTCAGGAGCATGCAGTGACACAGCTAAGTTTATATTTGGAAGGTCATTGTTGAATTTGTTGATCGAATGGATAATCCCAACCTGCAGTACGTCACATAATATCACAATATAAACTAAGATTTACAATAGTTGCTACAAGTCTTATCCTCAATGATGATCAATATTTCAGCTACATTAATCCTAAAGAAAACTCAATAGCTCAAAAAAATATTAGCAGGACATAATTTTACAATGGTGAATCATATGGACCCACACAAGCCATGATAGGAAAGATAATACAAGTCAAAAAAGTATGGAATGACACGTGAGTATAAGATAATATCAAGTTATCAGCATAGAGACGTCTTCACCAAACAAAAGGATAGGCCCAATGCTGTACTGCAATACAAGTCTATGGAGTAAGGACTGGAAGCAGCTTCAATAATAGGTGGGGTCAAAAAAAGGAAATGCCTATGATCTTTTGGTAACTAACAAGGCCATTGCCAGGACAGCAAAAGAATTTTACAATACTGAAATAGGAGACGACCACATAGCAGACATGTACATCCTTACAATATCCAATGCCCAGTGCACTATTTGCTGGGTGATCTTTGCATGATTATCAACTATATCTTACACGTAATTTTCCAGTGTGGTTTATCACAAAACAGGGGTGGTAACAGCTCATTCAGAAAGTCATTTGAAGTGTTCAATGAGGTTAGCTACTATCATAAGATTTTCATCCAAAAATCATCTCAATAGTCCAGAATGAGATGTCAACATGTAAACAAACTATATACGGAAGTATGCTTACAGTAGATACAGTAACTCTCTTGGGTGAAATCTGAAAGGGAGATGCTGTCAAGACTTGGATTGCTTCAACCAAAGCATTGTAGTTGTTTAATGGCTCCCCCATCCCCTGCATATACAGCAGAGCAAGGACATAAATAAAAATCATATGGAAAATACTGCTTAACAGACATCAAATCCAATAACATAATCTTCTAATTTTCTCACTAATATATATACAAATAATGGGTATGTTTTGTTGGAGCCCAAATGTGCCATTCGGCAGCTTATGATCTTTTGGTCATCACCTAGTTGGTAGCCAAAATTTGGTTGCCTAGGAAATGTACCTACCTCACATTCCCTTCACAAATCTTGCCAATTTTTTGGCCAACAAGAGCCCAACGTACCTCTAGCCAATATTTTGGCTAGAAAATGGTTGGCACAAATTGGTGGGGCATTAGATGGCGTGAACCACACATTCCAACATCTTAATAATTGGCACAGATCCCAATATACAACTTGTATGAGTAAGAAAGTGGAAGCACTCAGCCATACAAGTACAAATTGTTTTCCAGATAATAATTTAAACTTGCATGAACGTTTGTCAACACATGCATATAATATGAAGCACAGTGGCTCTGTAGTTTCCTCATGAAAAGACAACATATGATCCTACCTAGCCTCGTACAAGAAGAAACTGATACAGCAGATCAACATTTTGCCAATATAAAATCATAAAATTTACAAACATCAGCAAGAAAACAATAAAAATATATACAGTGGCAACACTTGAAAGATGCATCATGACTTTTTTTTTGGTGATTGTATGTAATTCTAACTATGCAAATTACACAAGAAAAAAAAGTCAAAAACAAAACCAAACAACACAAATGAATCAGGTTCGGATGATTGAAACATAAGATCAGGGAGTCTAAAGCTGCATTATATACACACTTCAGCGGGCATGATTTTCCTTAGAAACCAAATATCAGGAAACTCCAAATAAGTTAAGAATTTAAATTACCATGAAAACAATATTTCGAATTTGAGAATAACGGGATGCATGGACCATCTGTTCCACAATTTCTCCAGAAGTAAGATTGCTTTTGAATCCCATTGTTCCAGTCGCACAGAATCTACAGCCCATCTTGCACCCTACCTGTGTTATATTGGAGAAGCAAAGTGAACACAGTGATCAGAAACTCGCAAGATTAAGAAGAATCGTAGTATGTCGCACATAAAGTTACTACCACCTCCACAGAAGCAATACTGCTAAACAATTTAAGCCATTACAAAAAAAAATTGATGTTACTAAAGCACTGGTCGTTCAATATGAAAGGCAAATATATCTACCTGTGATGATACACACAGGGTTGAACGCACTCCTCCAGGGCGTGTCTTCCCATCATACTTCCCTAGTCGTGAATCGTACCGCATGATCACTGCTTCTACAGATTCTCCATTCTAGAGCCACATATAAATGTGATAAGTCAATGTCCTTCGATATTAAAAGCGAGAACAAGCTAACAGGTAAAATAATATGTGCCGACAAAAAGAAAAAGCAAAAGAATCTGAGACAACAATACTAAAAAGGGATTTCTCATAATTTAGGATGAAACAGCATCATATCTCAGCTTGATCATGAAAAAGTGATTCACATGCAAGCAAACAAATCAAGTGAAATTGGCAGTGGTGATGAAATGACGCTGAATAACATTACACAGTTTACCTTGTGGTTCTGTTAAAATTAAGATAATTGGGAAACTACAAAAGTAATCCAGCGCATGCTGTCACACACACATTGAAGCATTCAAGCTTTGGATCAGGAGTATTATTGTCAGATGGATGCGTCACCACACGCTAGATCCAGCTGACCCTAGCTGGCTCCAGTTATTGGGTATAATTGCTGTAATCTTCAAGTTAGGAATAGTATCATTTAGACTAGGGAGTAATCAGTTAGAGATAATATAGCACTAAGCTTGTGCCTGGACACAATTAGAGACAAGATACACCTTAGCCTGGGTCATAAGCCAAATAGAGATAAGATCTTTTCTAAGATATGGGATTTTTTTAGATTCGATTGTTAGGATCAGCTCTACATAAAGAGCCTTGGCACATGCATTTTTATCAAGTAAGAAGATCACAATCTATCTCTCGTCTCTTTCGTCCTTTCAATACCTAATCTAATCCCTCTACCCAATTAGCCGTGCTGCCGGTCATCCTCCGGTCAGTATAACAATTATCATGATCAGCTGGGCAGGTGGCATATCTAAAGAGCGAAAACACATGCTAACACAGTGCAAATGAAGGTATTGATAACAATTGGTCTGCGTGTTTCCTCGAAAACATTTGTACGCGTGCTGATGCTTGCATCAACCAGTGCACTTAAATAAAAAGGCACAGTTCTTACTGGCATTGGAATGAAGTTCCTATAACACTCACCGGACAAGCTCATGGTGAGGCTTGAAAATTAAAACATTTCTCAAGTGACAAATCAGCTGCGGACCGATACAAGCAAGCATGTACTAACTAAATCTACATACATTCAAACCCTAGTGGAATCAAAAGGACCATTTTTTTGCAAAAACAAAGCCAGTGAGTATGATTCTAGCTCGCATACTCAAAACTACAACTTCATTCAGTTGTGCAGGGAAACAGTGGAGGAACTGGTAATCAGGAAAGTCGAAACGGTTTGTGAACTAAACCTAATCCCAAAATAGCCATTATTAGGGCTTGACAGACCAAATTGCCGCACCCAACATCCAAATCTGGTCCGACGCGAGCAGATAAACAGTCACCTGGAGGCGGATCAGCAGCTTGGTGGTGGTCCGGTCCTTGGACTCGGCGGCGGCGCTGAGCGTGGAGGTGGTGGGCCGGAACTTGCTCCGCAGGAGCGCGTACGCGGCCGCCGGGAGCGACGGGACGCCGTCGAGGTCGGCGCACCTAGGGTTCTGCAGCACGTACCTGGAGAGAGAACACCGCCGGTCAGAACGAAACCAGGAGGGGCGGGGGGCGGCGGCGTGCAAGTAGGGTTCCAGGGGTTAGGAGGCGTACTTCCAGATGAGAGGGATGAAGTGCGGGGAGACGCCGGCGGCTTCGAACTCCGCGCGGATGTAGCCGGCGTCGAACACGGAGCGGTGCGACGGCTGCTTAGACGACGACGACGCCATTGGGGAGGATTCGGGAGGAGGGAGCGGAGGCGAAGAGGAGGGGAAGGGGAGAGAAGTCGAGGTGTTTGGCTGAAGCAATGAGTGTGGGTTTTGGGGGTTTCAGGGCTAAGTTGCTCCGAAATGAAATGGAGACAGGTAATGAATTGATTTGGAAAACCGGAAATTAAGGATGAGATTTATGTGCAGTATTTAGCGTCAAATTTACGAGAAAGTTTAGCTTTTTTTTTTTGGGTCTACTAGGGTTTATTTTTGTATAGGGTCAATTTTACTATATGATGTCAGAGAAAATTTATTTAGCTTATATAAGTTTTGGACTGGCTCAGCCAACGCGGATTTTTTTTTTTTTTGACAATCAATACCACATATATTCATAGCAATAAATAGTACATGGTAGAGATACATGAACTGACTTCAATGATAACAAAATAAAGTCTCAAAGATAGTAACAAATCTTCGAGGTCTTCAATTTCTTTCTTCTTCCAGAACACAATCTTGTACTCTTCTGAAGGCAGCCAAAGATAGATAGCGAACCATAGACCTGTAGATACCGACGAAAGTTCTCCCATAATTTTTTGAGCCGCAATGCCAAGACTACGTGCACGCACGCAACCATTAGAGCAGTCATACAACATCGGCAAGAGTACCAACACCAGTATATCAGGGAATAATAACCGACTAGCTTTGTCGTCGTCGATGGAGAGCCGAGAGTACGAATCACCATTGCCGAGGACGTAGCAGCCGGGACAAAAACTGCGAGGATAATCCTCCTCGCGGCAACAACGACAAAAGATCCAAAATCGATCTGGCGAAGCAAGATCCGAAGACCCATACCTAGAAAATTGTGACTGTTCAACACCACCATTGACGCCGGGAAGAAGATCTCGTCGCCGAACGAAAGGCCGAAGATCACTTATTGCAGACGATGCCATCTCCATTGAGGGGAAACCAACAAGACGGCTACCAAAATCCTAACATAATCTAATGAAAACAATACTTTTATTCAAAACTCCACGCATAGATCAGGTTCCCCACTCCTCCCGACGCCGGCGAAGCCGACCGGAGGAGGGGGAACCAATCTATGGAGGAGGATAAACTGAAGGCGGCGGCTGAGAGAGGAGAGACGGGAAAACCCTGTTTGTTCCGTCCGCACGCACCCAGCCAACGCGGATTTTGCATCAAACATAACAGGCATTTCTGCGTCTCAAAATCGCAACTGAAGCTAAGATGTACATTGAGGTGATTATCCACTAGTAGACAGTGTGTGAAACATAGGATAGCACTTGAGGATATTTGGAACGGGTACAGATTCAGTGGGAGTTTAACATGTTGAAGAACATACTTGTTCCATAGACCCAACATGGACGGGTACAGTTTGTTACAGACACATCCCTCCAAAGGAATAAGAGATCATTTCCATCCCAAACAAAGACTTCCATGGATCCCATTATGAATAAACTGATACAGTATTACTATTTAGTACAGACACTACACTTCAAATGGAAGAGAACATCGTCAGAATGAAAAGGCTAGATAATACCAAATTCCAGCAGCATGACATATAGTTAGAATTGATCCCCGCAAAACCAAGTACATAGTACTCAAGCCATTCTAAACAACTCCATAGTCCAGGCAACAATAAAGATAGATATCAACTACCTGTGGCAACTCGCAAGTAACTCCAGGCAACAACAAAAAAGGGTAGCTACAGCGCCAAGAGTGCTTCAACTTTTGCAATCTGCTCTTCTTCGGTCATCGGAGCTGGGGTATTGTCTTTCTGATCATAAAGGTCATGCTTCCATTTCTCTGTTTGTTCCCCAGCAGCCTCATGCATGTTGTTTCTTCCGCCATACTGGTACTCAAACCTGTCTCTGCCCCTTCCCCCTCTACCAGCAAAACCACGCCCCCTTGAATCATAGCCATTCCTCTGACCAGCACTCCTGTAATCAGAAAATCCCCTCCTGGCACCTCTATCATCAGGCCTTACGAATTCCCGTGAGTGGTAATTCCTCCTTTCTTCTCCCATTCCAGAGGTTAGCCCAGGTTTACGTGATCTTGCATCCGGTTCTGTAACAGCTGACCCTTGCTCCTCAAGTGGCATTCCCCTCTCCTTAAATCCTGGCCTCCTTTTGGCAGCAGGAGCTTCTTCCTCCAACTTGAAAAACCCATCATGCTTCCATGTAGAATCAACATCATTCTGTGGTTGGGCCTGCTCAACCTTTTCCTGCAAACCGTGTCCCTCAGACTTGTGTTTATCTCTATCATCAAGATGTTCGTTATGACCCCAGTGTCTTCCATAGTCTTTGCAAAATGAAAAAAAAAAGTAATATAAGCACAGGGATGGAAAGATAAATTAATGCGGAAAGTAGGACTGATAAGGCAGCTCATCACTACCTTGGCGACCATAGCGTCGACCTCCATGCCCAGCACTGTCACGTTCATCATGCTGTACATACAAGCATAAGTAGCCTAATGTTGTTAATATGGTGCGGCATTTGAAGGTATGTGTCATAAAAGAGCTACCAATAAATCACCAGAAACATAGTACTTATGCATGATGACCTGACAACAAACAGATATTCTTTAGCGGCAACCCAACATTCTCAACACAAATACACTTCCACAACAGTACAAGGAAACAACATGAACATGACTACCAATGTAAAAGAGTTAAGTAAAGCACATAGTTGTTTCTCATGAACATCACTGGAAGATATGTGAGTTTTAATACAGCCGGAGCAGTTATATTCCAAACTACAAAGATGAAGAAGCATAATTTGGTTTAGATAAAGAAATCATATGGGAAGACATCTAGACTCTAGAACATATGTGTTAACTACAATGTAACCTCAACCAAATTGAATCAGAAAGCAATCAAGATGAGTTACATCTTACTCCCCCATTTCTGAGTACATAAATCGCCATGCGATCCAGAGTCAATCTTTAAAAAAATGACCATTAGCATATGTAAAAACATATACAGAGTATTAATGACTACATGCAAATGTTGGTACTGTATTTGACTTGCAAAATACTTCCATAATAGTCTATTTCCTACATTATAATATATATATTAAATAAAGTCTAAATCTTGCACTGCGGACTGAGAGAAGCAAACAAATTACTTATATCTGCAGATGAAGAAGTATGTCATAATGAGGTACAACTTGCAATCCATGGATCTCAGAAAATTATAGTTCTATACAATGGCATAGGACAACAATGCAGTACTACACACTGAAGAATACAAGGCATATCTTGCAACAGACCAAGTCAGGATGTAATCTACAACGTACAAAGAAAAATGAACTGATGAGCGTTGAGATGTAACTTAAACCAAGTGCCCCTCTTGTTAGTAAGTAAGGGTTCCTAGATAGGACAACAGATAGATATTCCACACCAAGAACCCAGCGCAAGAATTGGCATTTACTACTGCTCCAGCAGGTGTGAACATTGAGGCCGCGATCCGTCGATTGGGAGTTAAGTGCATAGCAATCAAGCCGCTTAAAGCAAAGAACATAAGCCACTGGTGGTGGTGGTGGTCCCTTTCTGTTCATAGAGTAGAAGACAAGAACCTGGAAGAACGAAGATCGAGGCTGCCAGGCCTCTCTCGTCTCGGAAAACCGCTTGGTTCCCCTGGGAGATCTCTCGTGCCTCGCGGGAGGGTCATCTTTCACATCGCCCGGCGCCTTCCCCTCCCAGCGAGCGGGGTCAGGATCATCTTGCCGCTTCCCATCCCAGCGCGCAGGATCGGGACCATCGGGCCGCTTCCCTTCCCAGCGCGCAGGATCAGGGTCATCGGGCCGCTTCCCCTCCCAGCGCAGGGAGCCAGGATCATCGCGCCGGGCCTGGGCAGCTTGCAAGGGCCGGTTCCTCCTCTCGTCGTGGTCGCCCGCAATGGCACTCTCCTCGGCTCGACGCCTGTGGTGGCTCCTGTCGGATTCGTGCCTCCTGTCATCCCTCCACCTCCTCGGGCTACCAAAAACGAACGCCGGAATGGGGTTAGTATGGGCTCGAATCGCATTGCCACATCCGAGGAATCTATCGGCCCCGTTCTACCAGTAATCGAAATCCAGCGAGACGGATCGAGGGAAGTGCGGCCAAGATTGGTTTGGTACCTGGGGGGATCGTCCCGCCGCGGCCTGGACGAGGAGTGGGGGCGCCTCGCGTGCGAGTCACGGCCCTCCCGCCGGAACGGCTCGCGCGGCGAGGGCGCCGTCGTCGTCGTCGTCCGCTTCCTATCTTCTGGTTCTTCCCCCATCTTGGCTTCGATTCCCCGGAGAGCGGAGAGCGGAAAGCTAGGGTTTTTTACACGGGGGCCAGACAGAAGCTGCGATGCTGTGCGGACTCGACCAGACCAGACCACACACGCTGCGAACCGGTCTGGGCTTAGGTTCGCTTTAAGATACGTGCTGGGCTGGTTGTGATAATATTACAGCGAGAGTGAGCGTCTTCCCGGAACATGTGATTGCCTAATTGGTGATTGGTTCTTCCTTGAGGTCATCTCCGGACATACTATTTGGTGAAGCTATTTATCTTTACTAGGAGTATTATATTTTAGTTGGTCGTACGTCATACAACACGTTTGGTGAGAAGATTGGGAACATCTGGAACGTCTAATCATGTCTACCATAATCAGCACCGTGCGATTGATTTTCGTGGGTCTCCGATTTCTCCTTTCCTTTCCTCGACAGGGCCACAAAATCAGGCAATCAAATCACACAGGCCACTGCCAGTCTGGCACCACCGACGCCATTAGGGTTTTCTCCACGCGTTGTTGACCGGCCTGGCGGCCCCCTCCTCTCCCGTACGCAGCCGCCGCCCGCCCTCCCCCTTTACTTTTCTTTACCGTGTCATTGGCTGCGCCCCGCCCCCTACTCGCGTACTCATCACCATGTATGGTGAGGGATGCGTGGACGACCATCTTCGCCGGCGTCGCCTCCGGCTTGGCGCGCACGAGCCTCTCCGAAGTCGGGTAATCTTCTTGGGCGCTAAATCCACAGCCCGACAGATGCACAATTGTGGTGTCCGCTCGATCACCTGACAGCAGCGAGAAAGAGGCGGCTTCTCGGATGAACTGGGTAAGGAGGTCGACGAGAGGAAGGTATGGAACAGCTGAGGTGCGAGTGAGATATTGGCTGTAGTCAGCGACTGCTGGTGGCACTAGCCAAGACGATGACCTACTCCCTCGTACTTCCTCCGAAGGTATGACACAGCAACCAGAAGGCTTCGCCCCTAACACGCTTCTGTGTTAATTTTGAAGACATCAGCTCCCAATTCTTAATTATCTGGTAGTACATTTGTATTGGTTAATTTTAGGCGAAAGAGGGAATATGTGGCAAATGCTTCTGGATCATCAACACTGTTAATCATCGACTGAAACTCTCCTTTTGGTTAATGATAGCATATGTGGCAAATGCTTCGTCATTAGATATAAGTACTCAGAAGGGATTTGCGCTCTTGAATGCTTATAACTAGGTAAACTGATTACAAGTTTGCATGATTTACGTTCAAATCTGTTGTTTCTTGCAGTAATAATCCCCTATCAAATTTAATAGAGGTGGCATTGTCAGACGTTACTGGACAAAAAATGCTATGATGGTTTTGAGAATATCAAAGTGCTCTGCAGCTGTTGCAGAAATACATGGTACGACTCTTTCTATTATTGTGATGTCTTTAAAATAGTATGTACAAATTAATGGGTAGCACATTTTCTGCTACCGAATCTAAATGTAATTATCGGAGATCTCACAGATGGCCATGACTTCTTTCTTTCTCAAAAGAGAAAGTGATGCATCATCGCCCTTTTGTTTTTTTCCTCCCGGGTTGCCACGCACGGGCGACCCCGGAGGCGCCCCTCCAAACCCTAAAGGCCGCCGCCTGGACCTCCTCCTCTAGCCATTGCCGCCGCCAGTGCCGGCGGTGGCGGCCATGCCCGGCCGTCGAATACGGCGGGTGAGGGCGGGCGCACCCTGGCGCCCCCCCTATGTGCGGAGGGGGGGGGGGCTCAAGGGTGGCGTGGTTGGCGAGTGCGGTCGGCGACGCGGGGCTTCACGGGCTCATGCGTCGGGGTCGGTAGGTTTGGCGGCGCAGAGATGTGGCGGAGCCCGGCGAGCAGTGGTCGGAGTGGAGCGGCGGCGACGTTGGGAGGCGACAGGACGCAGCCGGTGCTGGAGGCGGAGGCGCGGAGAGTCTCGGCTAGGGAGAGCCCTCGGTGAGCGGAGGTTCGCCGCCTTGAGTCTGGTGCGGTCTGGCGTCGCCCGGCGGCGGGGAGCGGGAGCTAGAGATGCGGGCCCGATCTGGGCTTCCGGGCCCGATCCGGGCCCGCCGGCTGAGGCGTTTTGGCGCGTGGTTTTCGCCTGGAGTTGGCGAGGACTGCTGCGTGCTGGAGGGGAGTTGTGGCGGCTATGGTGCCTGGCTAGGCTGGAGGTGGAGTTGGTGGTTGACCTGATCCTCACTGTTCGGGGTGTGTCGGAGTGGTCTGCAGCTTTTGCGACTTCAACAACGAGGTGCTGTGGCGGCGGCGGCGGTGCGAGGCTCATGGGCGGTCTGCCCCATGCTCCGGTGTTTCGGAGATGTTCGACGATTTGGAAGGAAGTCCTGCCTGGCTTGGGTTGGGCCGGCGGCGACGGTGCCCGTGGGTGTCGTTTCCCTCCTTGGAGGCGCCGCCGTGGAGTGTCGGCATCTCCATAGCCTGCTGGAGCTAGGTGTTGTCTTCGGGTTGAAAGCCTCGATCCGGAGCGGATCGGCACGATGGCTGCGGCTGCGACATCA
The DNA here is from genome assembly GCF_022539505.1 of Lolium rigidum. Classification (NCBI taxonomy): domain Eukaryota; kingdom Viridiplantae; phylum Streptophyta; class Magnoliopsida; order Poales; family Poaceae; genus Lolium; species Lolium rigidum. The sequence continues at coordinate 53,593,393 of NC_061510.1, read as the reverse complement.
TGACTCTGTTGGGAGCATCGTGCTTGAAGACACGGTGCGGAGGTCCTTTGCGGCGTTCATCCGGTGACGCAGCGGTCCACGGCGGATCTTCAGGGGTGCTATGCACGTCACTCCTGGCATGTTTGCGATGACGGCTTCTGGGGGGCCGACCAAGTCCCGCCATTGATCTCCTTCGGATGGTGCGTCGACAAGGAAGGACTTTTTGGAGGTGTTCTTCTTCGGAGGTGAATGGCGTTGGTTGAGACGCGGTTTTGTTCTTAGCTTAGGACAGGTGCTTTGTTTTGTTGTTGTTTGGTCTATAGCCGGTGTCATGTCCGGTTACGCTCGTTGCTTGTAGGGAGTGGTGCCGTTCTTGTACTCAAACCTCCGCTTTCTATATAAAGATATGATACATCTTTGGCGTACTCTCGAAAAAAGGCAATGCATTCTTTTGTTTGATTGAAATTTTACTTTGGTGAACGTTTCTTGCAGGACATGTGCACTACACGCTCAATCTCCAAGTACACACGGGCAAGAAATTCATGATGTTCCATACAGACAAGTGGCCACCATCTTCCCGAGAGCTCGGACAACTTCCCCTTTTCTCGGGTCGCCAGCATCACAATAGCCATGTTAGGATTGGTTACCTCTATCCAGTCGTCTTGCTTCTTGTTTGATGATTTATGTCAAATGTAAAAAATTGATGTCAATATTAGAACTTGATTGTGCATTTCCTCTGTTTTCCCCCGATTTAAGGTATTGTTGTAGCATACATCAAGTAATGGACTATTACAGTGTAGTTCCCGCTGATTGTTGGCTACTAATTCATGTGGCTATTTGACTTTTAATCCCTCAATTAGTACGTACCACAATTTGTTTGTGTTTCGATCGAGTAGTCATGTCTTGGTGCGAGAACGGTGTACAAAGAGATTCTTATTCTAAATATAGTTGGTCTTTCAATTATTTATTTTGCTTAAGCCCGATCCTTTTATTCTATGGTCGAGGAGCTTCTTTTGATTTTAGTGGTCCTATGTAGCTCAATTTAGTCTTATTACTTGGGTAGCCAATGCCTGACAGCTACTTGGTATTGTACTCTTCCTCTTATGCATCCTCTTTTTTTTTTTGTAGATTCAGCAATATTGCATAGACGGGAGTCTGAATTATTTATTAGAACATCCAGATCAAATTACCTAAATAAAACAGATATGCATACATGAAAAGTTATATGTTTTTTCAATGCGCATGCTGTTGAGGTTTAACCTTTTTAAAATCATGCATCAATGCCATTGGTGTTCCTGAAATTCTGAAACTGTATCTATTTTGCCGCAGCTATGCTTTGGATGAAAGACTATTGTGTCTCTCAATGGAAACAAGCCAGATATCTAGGTATGTCTTCAAAATTGCATGGTGTGGATACATTATGAGTGAGATGCTAATGCAAACACATACCACTTCAAGAAATGAGTTTGGCCATAAATAATGCAACCTTTTGAGGGAGAACTATCTTCGAGAAATGAGTTTGGTCAGGCTGTCGCTTAGTTGGAATTTTATTTTTTTGAAGCTTAGTTGGAATCTTTACCTGAATCACCCAAAATATGATATTGAAGAGAACTTTGTACACATCTACCTGATATGTGCATATTTCAGAAGTTGATTCTTTCACTTGGTTTACTTCATCATTCATATGCATAAATGATGTAAGGGATATAAATGGACAATCCTAGACAGTTTAGCTGACCGAGATGCTATAGTCAAGGTGCATTTTTGCAGTTAAATTGACTATTTATGGCAACAAGCATGAGAACTCATCATCATAGATTTTATTACCATATTGTTTACTAAGTAACCGGCATGGGTAGATTGGGCCTTCCTGGGAAGTTTGAGTGGACGCATGTTTGCTGACTAGCATTGCTTTCTGTTGGATGTGGATTTCTTATAGAAAAAACTCTACATTACAAACCATAACGTGTTTTCCGACAATTGATGGCATATTTTGATCAGCATCATATGTTTTAAATTGATGCCATGTGATTTTCACTATTACACGGTAGAAAAGACTGATAAATGATGGCCTCCATGCCAAATGATGGTCTCCATGCCATTTAGATTCCACGAATCCCAACAAAATTGCTTGGCGTAGCGTCCGGGATTGCTGTGTTGCGGGTAGTTTCCAGGACGACCGAGATGGATGCGGCAAAGAACAGATGGGGTTTCGAATCAGAGGAAATCTAATGAAGGTTTCAACCCCAACAAGAACTTGCTGCTCCTTTTCCGGACCCACTCATTGTCAGGCTATGGGAAAGCATTTATTTCACTTAGATTGTCAAGTTTGGGTATGTTTGATTCCTTCAGATTGTGAATTTCTCATGATCTAAATCACTAGATAGCCAGTGTTGACTTTTGGTCAATTAGCCAAACTTCAAAGTTTGTTCTATAACCTTTTTTTGTATCTTATTGCCTAGAGGTTGCTTGATCAAACCAGTATTGAAGGCAAAGAAATGCAGAGCTATGCTCGTAGTATGTGTTTTCATTGCTGGCATTTGATTTCGGTATCATTTCTACTACAGTACTTATTCACCATCACATACTACACTTGGCCTGCTGGTAAGAATTTGCAAAGTAGATAAATCATTATAGTGTTGAGCAAATTCTTAATCAAAACCAGCTTTAGTTCTCAGTTTAAATTCAAGAGTATGGTTATAAACAAAATACATATTGACCCTACTTATTTATCTAGACATTTTATTATTATTGTAGAAATATAACGAAAGATCATTCAACATATGTACACTGTCAAGATTTGAAATAGAAGCTGTTTGTTCCGTTCAGTAGCTTCATTTGCTCGGTTTCATACATGGATTTCCTTATGTCTTGCATTTTTTGCCGACAATGTTTCTTAACAAAATGGGAATCTAACAAGGGCAAACTACGTCAACCATGGTATGAATTTGGATTTTCTGGTTGGTGATTATATTACTTGTATTTTGTTGAGGTTTCTCATATTTTAGCAACACTATATTAACACATGTACCACTATACACTTTCATGTCCATTACTTTAAAGTTCGACGCATATGCTATGAATTGCAAATATTTTAATTTAGTCTAAATTTGTTGGACCGTAGCAACGCACGGGCATTCAACTAGTTTATAATAGTTCTGTGTTCTTACATTGCATATGGTTGCTTATGTTGTTTTACTGTAACTGAGTTTAATAAAAGGTTTGGGTACATTGTTACTACTACTTGTTAGCCACGTACTTTGCGGTTGTGTTACATTTATGTTTATCAAATCAAGTCCAGATGCTCATAGTCATTGTGGTAGATTAATATGTGTTGTTTTGTTTTCGCATGTATGCTTATATTATTATAGATATGGATGTTTTTTTATGTTTCTCCGAAGTATCGGATCTTTAGGTTTGTAGTTATCTTCTACCGGGACATTTGTATCCGACATTGCAAATCCTTTGCCAAGATATATGGGCTCTGAGCCAAGGACAAAAGTAAGAGTGACAATAAAGTGTGGGTCCAATGATGAGGGTGAGGAGAATGTGGTAGAGATGCCACACACAAAGAACATAGGCCGCTCACATAGACAAGATCACAAAGGAAGCTTGGGCTAGGTTATGGTGCACATGAAGGCCTTTGCCTTGACCGCCGCCCCGGAAACCACCACATGCCCCACCCCTGCGCCAGAGAATGCCACTACCCCAAACCCTGCTCCAGAGACCGCCGCAACCCTCGCCCCGGCTCCGGTCCCAGCCATCCACTAAATATGGGTAAAGCTTTTTCTTTAATTAGTTTCTTCCTAAATACATATAGGTAGACGGTGTTAAGCAACTTGTATTCTATGAGGGCCAAAGGCCACATCATATAGTACATGTACGTGTGTGAAATATGCATGGAACCCCCTAACTACGATGGAAATATAATACACAAATATCTCTCTAGCATCCCCCCTCCCCGCTTAAACTCATGGTGGATCCACAACACTGAGTTTGGAGAGTAGACTAGTTTGGACCTTCATGAAGAATCCGCCAACTGCAACTCCGATGACACATACTTGAGAGCAATAATCTGATCTTGCACACTGGCAAAAACAAAAGATGCATCAACACCAATATACTTGGTAAGCTCATGCTTCACATGGTCACAAGAAAGTAGTGGGTATCGTTACAAAGACACTAAAATCTGCAAGTAACCACCATAATCAAGTCACCTCAGCAGTTAAAATAGCCATAGCTCTCAACTCAGCCTCTTATGTATGATGGTAAATGATCTAGCATGAATAAAGGACGTGGTCACTCTCTAGCTTAACTATAAATTCTTATGTATGGTGGTTTGGATGTTGCACGACTTCAAGTCTTTTGATATCTTTTAAAGAGATATAATTTCCATTTTAAATGGTCTACATGATGTCTGATCGTTTCCATCCTTCGCAGGCGAAGGGATTGGAATTCTGATGTACAAACAAATAGCAACAATTGGCACAAGGCAAAGATTTCAGGAGAATGTTTGCATCAACTGTGTTTTTTTTTGGTTTCTTCTTTTTCTCAGTTATTTTTGTAATGGTGACCAGTCACAAACCTTTAAATCAGCTGAGTTTGTTTCTTGAAACTGGTTGAAGGGGGCCGGTAAATTATGGTAAAGGGATAAGTTTAGCCGTGGTATGCAAATACAATCTGATGGCAACAATGTGGATAGCTTTACATGCATTTGTCTGTGTTCACTCTGAGATTATGTCTTTCTCATTGTGGTGGTCCATGATTATTGTGCTTTCATGTGAGATCATATGTTTATTTGCTGCCGATGTGACGTTGCTTCCTTATTTTTCATCTTGTATGTACGAAAAAGCTGTGCATTTCAGCGAGGCGGTGTTTATTTTCTTCTAAACAAAGTTGCGGTATGCATGATCTGCCGAGAACAAGAACATCAGCTTCTTAAAGTTAATTAAGCTAATAGTTCAGGCAGCACTGTCGATCCAGGACAGTCCGAGAAAGGAGTGTAGCATAAAAGAGAACAAAGTGTTCGTTAGACATGATAAACAAGTGTTACACGACATAACGACAAGCCCGGTACCACTTTTCAAGGAATATGAACTATGCCTTCAGTTCACAGTGACCATGCAACATTACAGAACCATATGGTAAGCTTTCTCAAACCAGAACACAGAAGGTCATCTCATTGTCGATCCAGAAGCACAGGGCTAGCTGGAACCCAATGCCCGCCATGGTTTTGTGCCGCGTGTCTGCGTGGCAGAGGCCTAGCTGGTTATGGAGTCGGACGAGGACCATTTGTGTCGTGCAAACGGAAACGCAGGCTGCACGAAATTAACGAAACTGCCGCGTACAGCACTACTGAATCCGATTGCAAGATGGTGACGAAACCTTTCCAACCTGAATACAAGTAGAGGTCGGAGCTTCACTTCTGCGTCGATCGCCGTCGCGCGTACAGCTTTCCGCCCGCCGTCTCCATCGATCGCGCTTTCCCAGCAACCAACAAGCCGTCGATCGAGCGCCATGGCCGAGCGCAAGCGACCTGCCGCCGTCCACGCGACCACCACCCAAGGATCGGCGAGCGGCAGCAAGAGGAGCCGCACCAGCATCGGCAGCACCGACGAGTACGACGAGATTTCACGCATCGGCGAGGGCGGCTTCGCCGTCGTCTACAAGGCGCGCCACTGCGTCACCGGCAAGACCGTGGCCGTCAAGTGCCTGTCCTTGCCGGACGACACCGAGGAGTCACCCGACGACGCCGAGGCCGAGCTCCTGCGTGAGGCCCAATTCCTCGAAACCTGCAGCGGGAACCCTTACGTCGTCGGCTTCGAGGGCCTCGTGCGCGACGCGACCAACGGAGACCTCTTCCTCGCCATGGAGTACGTCCCCGCGCCGAGCCTCCAAACCTTCCTATGGGGCAGGCGCCACGGCCCTCCTCTGCCAGAAAACGAGGTGCGCTCCTTCATGTGGAAGCTACTGTCCGGAGCCAAGATGATGCACGACCGCCGCGTCGTCCACCGCGACATCAAGCCGGCCAACATCCTCGTCGGCCAAGGCGGGGAACTCGTCAAGATCTGCGACTTGGGGCTGGCGATTTCCAAGTCCGAGCTTCCGCCCTACACCCAGGCCGGCACCGCGTGGTACATCGCGCCCGAGATGCTCCTGGGGAAGCCGGACTACGACGCGCGGGTGGACACATGGTCGCTCGGGTGCGTCATGGCCGAGATGCTCACCGGCAAGACGCTGTTCCTCTGCGAGGATGACGATGAAGATGACGAGGAGATCGACGAAGAGATCAAGGACGAGATACTTCAGCTCCGGAGTATCTTCCGGGTGCTCGGGATGCCGGACAAGAGGACGTGGCCGGGGCTCAGATCTCTGCCTCTCACCGCCAAGGCACTGGAACTGCTACCGGCGGAGCACAAGCGCAGCAGCCTGCGAGATATCTTCCCGGAAGAGAAGCTGTCGAAGGAAGGATTCGAGGTGTTGCAAGGGCTTCTCACGTGCAATCCCAACAAGCGACTCACGGCGGCCAAGGCGCTCAAACTCCCATGGTTCATTGCTCCTTGCCCCGCCGCCGCTCCAAAGATTGACATTGACTCCTTCCCTCGTCGTGCCGCCGAGAAAGAAGACGCCGCGCATCAAGTTCATCCCACCGGCAGTCCCAGAGAAGATCACCTTCACGATTCCAGTGGCGATGTGGAACGCACAACGAGTGTAAAACTGTTCAATTGTAATTTTGCTTTCGATGATTCATCCATGTAAAGAAACGATGTAACTGTTTCATGCAGAGCTTGGACGATCGATCCATGTAAACTATCGAATTGTAAAGAAAGCGATGTAACTGTTGTATGCAGAATTGAATTGCAGAGCAACTGTCTTTTTTTCGCGACGCCGACTACTTCTTCCGACCCCTCCACTCCCCACTCCCCAGCTACGCCGTTGCCGCTCCCCGCCGCCGCGGCCAGCCGCCATTGGCGGCCTCTTTCGCACACTGAACCGAGGGGTCGCCAGCAGCACGGACGCTGCCGTATCCTCCATCGTTGTGCCCAGATGGGATCCATAGAAAGTGTTGGCGGCACCGCCTCACGCGGCGGACAGAACTTTGAGCGGCGCGGAGAGGTGTTCGGGATGGTTCTACTTCTCAACTGTTCGGTGAAACGGTGAAAAGACTAATAAATAACCAAACATGGTGGAAGACCGTTCTAACAGGAGAGATGGGCAAGCAACCGGTAGCCGGTCACCCCTCCGACCAAAAGAAAATGAAAGATGCAAAAGAAGTTACTGAGCAAACGATTGAAGCTAGAAAAAAATGGCTACGTGTCAGGCAATGACTGGACAAAGAAGTGGATAATTTGCACATCTACAGTGCTCAAATCATTATGAAGGGTGCTAAACTGATTGAAAATTATATAGTGTATAATGTGATTGTTCTGTTTAGTTGGGAGAAATTAATAGATCCATTCTGTTCATATCATAGGCCCTAAACATTGTACCGCAGTTCAAGTGTATATCCCAAATTCTGCATCTTGCATTCTGCTGCACTTGTGCATGCCCAGGTCCAACTGGTTGCCCAGGTACAGAGTTGGATCAGCATGAATTACAGATACATGTATCCGTCAACACAATTTCGTTACCACTGGCAAAACAGATGGAAGTGCAGACAAATTATTCTAAAGCTGTTACCCTTGGAGAAAGTAACACAAGGGGACAGGTACCTATGTGATCTGTACATTTACAACTCTGCTAACATCTACAGCTGGCCTATACAACACACAACCAGTGTGTGTCAAATGTCTTAAATGCGCATCTATCAAACGTAACAAACATATTAGCAACTTCAATTTTTTCAAGAATCTGTCCACCCCTCAGGGAGCCGCCACCGTCGGTCCCAGTAAATCGACACCCGGGACTAGAGAGGGAACATGAAGCTGTAGTCAGCAGCCTCATCAGGCAGCCCACCTACTGTCAGTGGACGTATAATAGCATCTCTAGCGGATCCATTGAAATATCATACCATAAGACCTGTTTGATGTACCTAGAAAGCATTTTCGTGGTGTCCCAGGCCTAGAGGAAACATAATCTCTGAAGTTGCTTTGTGGGCCTGCGTGATACCGCAAAAAATGTTTAATTCAACAATGACATGAAGTAATGGACCAAGTATGGCAAATAACTTCACAATACTAACTCAATAGTCTTATATCCAAATGTATGCACAATAGAACAAGTAGAACTCAAGGATGTCCAAAAGAATGTGCAATCAAATATCATTAGCTGGTGATAAAATGAAGCAACACATCAATGTCGCCGAGACCATATCTAGCATCATATTCACGACCACCATTACCACCACCACCACTTGATGAATGCAAGTGCAAGGGTTGCATGTAGCTGGCTAGTTTCAACGTAAGAGTATCAAACTACCGAAAGCTCTTGTTAATGGTCTTTATGCCCCTTGTTATGGTTTTACCAAAGTGTACCTGCAAGTTATCTTTGATACCAAGCAGGAGTGTGTTGAGAGTTTTCGTGGGTGTTTGTGTTTGAGAGCAAAGCAATATTTAAAAAAGTGAGTAGAAAGTGCAAACAGAGAATAAGCGATGTTAGTAATGATGAAACTGCAATATGGCTACAAGCGTTCTCGGGAAGTCACGAATTCAACACTAGCATTAATAGAATAGGATTAGGATGTAGTATGTCTTATTTGTATGCATGTGCACAGGCGGTGCCCGACATATAGTTTTCCCAGAAATCTCGGTCATCGCACCCCGCATAACCACAACTAGTCCTCCAATGATAAGTAGTCGAAGTGCGTTAGAAAATAAGGGTCTCCCCATGGTTATGGATATCCATACTTGGATCTCCGTGATCCCTTGTTGATCCATGAGTAGTGATGGCGATGAATCATGTCACAGCTATGCCCACAAAGCACTAACTCATTCACTAACTATAACTTCGTTGAATTTCCCGAAGGGAGGAATATTATGCATTCGATGTTCGCACAATGTCATCGAAGAAAGTTACTACACACTTATACAAGTAAAGACAACACAATCTTTATTTCAATTCATGGTGGTGCTAGGGTTTCTCCATCTCCCCAAGAACAAAGGGAATTACTCACACATGGAGGAAAAAAAAAATACAATATACTAAGTTGTATAGCATCTGATTTTCTCAAAATTTTAGTGCCCTAGCGATTTTTCCTGGCCCGACATGTTAGATTTTTGCGAGCCAAATCATCTGCGCCTTACATTGTGGCCGCATCGCGCTATCGTATGCATGTGTTGCATGACGTTTTCCCCCACCCTCGGGTTACTTTGGTCCTTCTCCCTTCCCTCCTAGGGTCCTATAGGGAGGCTCCTGACGTATCTGGTCAGTTGTCAAGCCCGCCCGCTCATGCTACGCATGCGGGTGCGGGCTGGTTCCCACCACCTTCTCCCACTCACCTTCCCCCGGTTCATGTGGGGTGCCACCCACCTTTTTGGGGTGGTTGTGTGCCTCCTGTCGGCTTACGGGGTCGACTGCATGGCTTTCGTCATGCCGCGTGTCTTGTATCATCGACATGTGTGCCTCCGTGTCGGTGTTCATGGGTCACATGTTGACGCGTTGACTACTGTGTGCTACATGTTGGGTTGGGCCTGCTCACTTTTTTTTTGCGTGTCAATTCTACGCTGTATGAGCCTCTTCCTTTTTCATCTTCCTCCCTTCACTCCTCTTCTTGGTCCTGGAACCCTCTTCCTCACATCGTCTAGGGTTTCGCGATGCCGTGTTGTTCTTCTCGTGTCGCCGTTGTTGCGCATCTGCATTGCTGCAGATGTCATGTGTTATTTGCTGCGTGGGGGTGCTGCTGGTCGTGGGTGTTCTTGTGGTAGTGTTGTTCTGTCTCGTGGTGTTACATTTTCTTGTTTGTATTCGCCACAGCTAGTGTGGTGCGTTATTCTTGGCTTGTTGTTTGTTTCATCCTAGGCAGGTGTTTATTTCTTGCATGTTTGTGATGTTTTTTTTCCTGAGGTTTGTTCTTGATGTTTGGGTGATGGGAGTAATGATAGTAAATAAGAGTTGATGATCACTCTAGTCGAGTTAAACGACCAAAATTAGAAGCGTTTCATGGGTGGCAACCAATGTGAAATAAGTTTTTTAGTTAAATTTTCGTGTTGGTTTTGTTTCATGAAAAATATTTAAAGTTTGAACAACGGGGATGAGAAGAACATGTGACCCGCTCCCGATTCATATTGATATGTTCCCTGAAAATTTTATATTGGTATTATGCTGCAAAAATATTGCACATTCGATGTATTGAACTAATATTTCAGATCCTTATAAAAATTGAAGAAAACAAGCCGTTTAGTGGTAATAGTGGAGTAAACGAATATGATTGTACATGACCATATTGTGTGGTTGTACAATAACCGCTATGCTAGTCACGACTAACAACATGATTAACAGAAGTTTTAATGACCATCAGTGCAGTCTCACGCGACCGTATGGCCTGGCCATACCAACCTCATGAAGAAAATTAAAAAATTAATATTTTACTGTTCATTTTAACGAGGACCCGCATGGGCGGGCACAAATGCGATGAAGAAAACATCTACGTCGTTCGTAAGTTTAACAAACATACATACAGTCGGAGGCAACTATACCGAGTGCTTGTACCAAGGCCACGGCAGCAACAACAGCTCCAGGCCGAACATAACGATCAGTGGTACGGTGAGGTCATCTGTGTATGTACCCATGCCCGTACCATCGCCGCAACTCAGAAAAACTGTTCAAGAGAGGTAGCCCTAGATCACAATTTTTATTCATTTGTTTCTCTTCCTCCAAACTTGACACAAATTTTTGGGATCTCTTTCCCTACTCAATATTTGTTCAATACCTTGCACATTGACAATATAGGATATATTTCTCCTCCCATCCACCAATTACTATTTGCAAATATTTGCTCAATATCTCTCCATTATCAATCTAAGTTCATAGCCGAGTATGGACTTTTTTCTTGTTGAACACCTCGTTTTGTAGTATTATATTGAGGAGTTCCTTTTCTTTCATAATTGCTTCACTCTAGTGGGACCAAGTCTTTATTTATTCAATTTTTATTATTTGTTAGATATGAACGCAGAGGGACATGCGCCCGTGCATGTCTTCCCGAACAGGCCAAGAAGGGAAAAGCTCGTGATAAATTTCTAGGAATTGAGCTAGTTGCAAAGGAACATTTTGGTCAGTTCAAACAACTTCGGCACCGAGCTGCCAAGTCTATTAAGTGGCCATGCCCTGCTATTTTCAATCATCTAGGACAGGTCACGATTTCAGTTTTCTTATTAACAATGTTGGGATGCACCACATATCAGGACACCCCAACCTAACCTCGGTTGATAATAGAGTTGTTGAGCACACTAAAAGACAGTGGCGGAGCTAGCCCAGAATTTTTTGGGGGTGGGGGGGGGGGGGGGGCAAAACACAGAGTATACAAAGTTTGGGGGGGCAAATGACTCCATTTTCTTCTCATTTAGGTCCCTAATTTGTTTCCTTCAGAAATAATGCTAAGTCTGGGAGGGGGGGGGGGGGGCGGTGGCCCCCTCTGACTTGCACATAGCTACGCCAGTGCTAAAAGACACCATGACTCTAGTTTATGGAGGAGGCGAGGTTGGCGGGCCGATAAGGCCTTCTTGCCGCTACATGTCCTCCCGTCGTTGTGCGTCGAAGAAGTCCTCTTGAACCACCGCTCGCTGCTGACATGTGGCGCCGGCAGGACGCCGGCGCCATTGGGGGGGGCATCCTCCAGACGCTGGCTAGGCACCACATGTCGGGCGACACTGGGTACTGTGCTTCATACATCACCCACACTTTGGTGACGGTGAGGTTTCCTCTCTCGAAGCCGTGCGTGGCAGCGCCTATGGAGTGGCGACTGCTCGACATGGCGGCACAGACCTTGTAGGTGGGCGGGCGCTAGGGTTTGGGAGCCGATCACTATGAGAATTTTGTCTAAGAAAAAAGGCTTACTATTTTTCATCTTCGTGCAAAAAAGAAGTACTCTTAGTCACAGCATGCATGTTCTGCCGTAACAGAAGTAAAAAATAGCATCGCCTTCCTAAACGGAAACTGCTGGGCGTCCCCCGGGGATCTGATTTCCTAGCCCCCGGGTCGCCAGCCGTGGATCAGCCATCTTGGACGGTCAGATCTGTTTTTACTGAATGTAGCAAAAAAACACCTCCCGGCAGCAAAAAAAATAACCCGTTTTTGCTACATTGTAGCAAAAAACGGTTCAGTCATGAAATCAATAAAAAGGCTGAGCTCGCCGGAGAGCTTGTAGCAAAAAAAAATGCTATTGTAGCAGAAAAATGGTAATGTAGCAAAACCCAATATCATCGGAAATATTGACGAAAACCTCGCCGGAGACCTCATAGCAAAATTTCTATACTAAAGTAGCAAAACAACCAAAACAATTATAGCAAAAAAAAAAGATAGCAGACATCATTTTTTATAAGTCAACCTCACTGGAGACATTGATAGAGAATTTGCCGGTGACCTCACCGGAGACATTGCCCGGAGATAACATAGAAAAAATAATTTACTATTAAAGCAAAATCACACAATGTTTGTAGCACAAATTATATGGTATTATAGCAAAAATGATCTTAGAACTCGCCGGAGACATCGTAGCAGCAAATTTTCAGTACCAAATTAGCAAAACAGCAGAACAATCGTAACCAAAAAATTGTATAATCTTAGCATCAGTGTTTTTATTATACAACAGCCCCCTAACAGAGATGGTAACGCCACGCCGTAGCACCTCGCTCCCACCGCTGGTAGTACATGGCCATCGACGGGATGTCCTCCAACCTCCGCTCTGCTGCGGTTTGCTCCTCCCCCGTCCCACGTGTTGCTCCACTGCTGGCGCGCTCCCAGCGACGAGTGGCCCCTTTGCTGGCGCAAGTCCGTGAGCTCCCGCGTGGAGGAAGCCGACGAGGAGCTCGATGCAGTGGCGAAGGGCGGACCTCAGTGGGAGGGGTGAGGGCACTACGACGTCGTCTGTCGTCCTTGCGGGCGAGGAGGGACCGCCAGCGGCGGTTGGGGGCAGGTGGCGTTCCGCGAGGAGGAGGCCGGCGCGGAACTCGTGTTAGGTCGACTGGCGGACCTCGTGCTGGGGCGGACGACGGTGTGGCGGCGCCGGCGAGTGGCGGAGCAGCGTGGGCCGTGGGCGAAAACGGCAGGCGGCCATGGCCCTGCGCGAGATCGAAGAAATTTCAGTGGGCGTTGGAGAATTCGGGAGGTAGGGGACGACCTGTTTGGTGGGGCCCAGCGACACGCGTCGCACGCACAAGCGGGAGGCTGCGGGACGTCCGTCCCCCCGGGGGAATCTAATCATTTTCCTTCCTAAACTTAATCGCTTGAAGACTTGAACGGTTCAGTGTTGATCCCCTGAACAGGTTTTGTAGCTGAAAAGAGAACATGCCGATCCTTGAACATGCTGGGTAAATGCAAGTGTGCAACTGTGCAAGTAAGCAACCGCACAAAGCGCCAAAGCTCATCCACCTGTCGTAAACGGCTAGCTAGAATCCCCGAGGTGCACAGGGTTCACCGGTCTACGCGCAGCGGCAAGGAAAGCTGGTCGATCGTTCGTGTTTTTTTTTTTTTTTTTTTTTTTTTTTTTGCGAATGTCGATCGTTCGTGTTAACAACTTACCGCAAGCGGCAACCAAAGGAAGCGGCCGCGTGGCTGTCGGGCCCAGCTCGCAGCCACCGTAATTCTTACGGAATCCGATAGCACGACGGTGACGCAACATGTCGAAACACTGAAACAGAAACAGTAGTCAGTTGTTCCGTGTCAATAACTTTACCGTAATTATATGCATGGAATCCGATAGCACGACGGTGTCGAAACACTGAAACAGAAGCAGTAGTCAGTTAGCCTTGTAGTTCAACTTCAATCCGAATCGAGTTTGGAGATGCAATGTTGTTGTGTATATATGCCGCCGATCCACACCGACTCCCGAATCCATCATCTGCTTCCACCCTGCGCATACCATCCTGCCTCCAGCAACAAGACCGTCGATCGAGCCGAGCGCCATGGCCACGGTCGCCCGCAAGAGACCCGCCGCCGTCCTCGCGACGACCACCAAAGGACCGGCAACGACGTCCCGCAAGAAGAGCCGCACCAGCGCCGATCAGTACGAGAAGTTGGCCTGCCTTGGCGAGGGCGGCTTCGGCGTCGTCCAAAAGGCGCGCCACCGAGCCACCGGCAAGATCGTCGCCATGAAGCACCTCTCGTCGGCGGGAGCGGACGAAGCCCTGCTCCGTCGGGAGGCCCGTTTCCTGGAGACCTGCAACGGGAACCCCTACGTCACCGGCTTCGAGGGCCTCGTACGCGACCACGCCTCCGGAAACCTCTGCCTCGTAATGGAGTACGTCGCCGCGCCGACCCTCCACACCCTCATGTGGGACAGACGCCACAGCCCGCCGCTGCCGGAATCAAGGGTGCGCGCCATCATGTGGAAGCTACTGACGGGGGCCAAGCTAATGCACCACCGCCACGTTGTCCACCGAGACATCAAGCCGGAGAACATCCTCATCAGCGAAGACTGCAAACTCGTGAAGATCTGCGACCTAGGGCTGTCAATGTGCATGTCCGAATCGCTGCCCTACAAGCTTGTCGGCACGGTGCCGTACATCGCCCCAGAGGTCCTCCTGGGCAAGCCGGATTATGACGCGCTGGTCGACACCTGGTCGCTCGGGTGTGTGATGGCCGAGATGCTCACCGGCGAGACACTTTTTGAAGAAGATGTTGACGACGACGACGACCAGGGCGAGGTCAACGATGCGGATCCCGTAGTCCCTCTCTGGGGTATCTTCCGAGTGCTCGGCGTGCCAGACAGCCGAACGTGGCCGGAGTTCAAGTCCCTGCCGCTCACTGCCGAGGTGCTGCCACTGCTGCCGAAGGAGCAGAAGCGCAACAGTTTGCGGGACATCTTCCCCGAACAGAAGCTGTCACAGCAAGGGTTCCAGGTGTTGCAAGGGCTTCTCACCTGCAATCCCGAGAAGCGACTCACGGCGGCCAAGGCCCTCAAACTCCCATGGTTCGCTGCTCCTCGTCCATCGGCCGCCGCTGCCAAGGTTGAAGCATTGCCATTGCCGAGAAAGAAGACCCCGCGTTTCATGGTTCCTCCTGCGGTACTGAAATCACAACGGGTGTAGAACTGTCCAAAATGTAATTGTGCTAGGATGGTCGATCGAGTTGTAAAGAAACGATGTAAATGCTTTATGCAGATTTGAGTTACAGAGTAATTATCATCTTTTCAGATTATGTGTCTGTTCATATGCCCTAATCGTTGAACTGTTTACTTTCGAAATTAGATTTTACTCTTGCGTATACATGCTCTGTCCCTTCATGACGCCTCGAGAACAAACCATGCTTTCTGTGCGACCAAGAAGTATCATGAACGAAGGGGGAAATTGTGTGGATCGTGGCCGTTTACTACTACTACTTTCTGCGACGGAATTTTGGAAGAGAACACTGAAACAGAACAAATTTGCAGACTGAGAACAAATTTTGCAATGCAATGGAATATAAGTGGGTGGCAGTTTCAGTTGTAGCAACATAGACCGACATGTGCCTTCTGCTAATGCGATAACAAATTTGCGCATCTAACCGAACAAATTTTTGGAGTGCTGTAATCTGTATAGGAGGAAGGTTTGTAAAGAACCCAGATTCCCATGGTGGTTCCACCTAGTTCGTATAGGACCCTTCAGGTTAGCAGATTACTTACAGTGTCAATCGAAGAGTCGATGATGCTTTTTTTTGCGGGGGAACAGTCGATGATGCTTTAGCTCCATCCTGCCAATGCTTTGTGGTCACCGTCAGCAGGGCGCAATGTTGATGTTCTTCGCCGGCGCAATCGGATGGCACGACTATGTCTGAAACTATGGTGCAGATCAGCGAATCTGCATTGTTTCAGTTTCTATAAACCCTGGCGTGGGAAGCATAGATACTTAGATATCATCTTACTGTTGGGTTGTTCCTGAAGAGCAGAGCAATATAATGCATAGTCGTTCCTGGTGAACCAGCATTGAGGGAGGCTCAGTGCACGAATGACATAACCATCTCGGGAGGAAGATAAGATATGTTAAGCCTTTGCTACAAACTGAGGATAATACCTCTCTTTTCCCATACAATGCAACAACAATCAGAGTGGCGTGGGGAGTGGACTGGACAGGGACAGATCCCTCCCAGTCCACATTTAATATGGCGCCCGCTCCCACCGAGAGCTGGGTCCAAGGGAGACGAGCAGGCGAGCAGGCGGATGCGATCGGATGTCGCGTGCCATCCGCGGCCACGCAAACCTAGCCTAGATTTGGTCCGGGTTTACGTCGTCTCGGACACCGCGGTCATCCGCATTTGTGATGCGGGGCCGCGTTGGACCGTGAATTTATCCGGTTGGATCCATCCGGACACGTGGGCACGGGATGGGTCGCCGCGTTGGAGATGCCCTTAGGCTCCAGCCGTCTCTGTGTATGTATGGAATTAACACAAGATGCATGTTAGCCTTCTGACAGAGCGGCTTCAAAGTCACAATGATAATATCAGAGTGTGATCCATAGTCCCTAGTTTGCAGCCACCATAACCATGACTATGGGATCCGATAGAGACCAACAGGGGAGGAATCCCGGTGTCATTTTGTTAAGAAGGTGTGTGACACACACACCCAGCCCATGGGTTGAACTCGAGCTGCTTGAGAGGCGCCACTGCGAATTAGCCATATCTAGCCGGTGTTAGAAACATAAAACTAAAGCCACCCAAGTGGTATTACATGGCACTCAAGTAAGCCCAAGCAACAACAAATAGCTACTCAATACTTCTTTTGAAACTTCCAGGATCAGGTACTGCAACATCAAAGGCGAAGCCAGGTCAAGCATTTCATCTTCATCCGAAAGAGAACTCCCGAGCATCCGCGATCCTCATCGTGCGATTTAATGACTATGTGCAGATTCAAAGATGTCAAATGCAGAACTTCATCTTGGACCAAAATAATTTCCTTATGACCATCTTTCTGTAAGCTTAAAGAAGAGTGGTCATAACAAATTATTTCGGCCGGAGATTTAATCAACTTTTTTCCTCAAAACATGCCTGTTTTGCAATTTTCAAATGCCCAACACATAGCTGCTAACCCCACAACAGGCACATTAGGCATACTTTTTCTTTTGCAAATTTTGAAATCCATGAGAAAATTTAAGAGAAATTGTAAGGCCATATGAGGGACACATGAAATATTGACAATACTCAATGCATATTTATCCGTTGGGCGCGAGAAAAATAAATGGTGAATATGGTTCCCAACTCTTCACAAAATCTCCACTTGTAAATCACCTTGCAACTCCCTTTTGCTAATATTATCTTTCTGAGCTTTAGATGGGGTATTTTGGGAAATAATATTACGTTCATAGATTTTGGCATGAGGCTTGCTCTAATCATGGCTCCAATTACATGTGATAATAATAAAGCTAATGGGCAGAACACAAGCTACAAACACCCAACACATAAGCTCATCCATGACTGCCTGACCAATACCAGCACTCCAGCAGGCACCGGCCAAGCTACTGAAGATCGACTGGAATCCGAGACTGTAATTGGCAGTTTTCCACCGCCATTGGCACATGACGCAATCGGTCTCCCCGAGTAAGAAAGACGCGTAACGTACGTACGCGCAGGGTATGATGATCGATTTGGAATCCGAGACTGTACCGTAAAAACGAAAAACGCAACCGCCAAGAAAGAATTAGCTCTCGGTCCCACTTGGCAGCCACACTTTAATAACTTAACTGAATCCGATAGCAGTTCAACTTCAACCTGGGGAAGAACACCCATCGACGGTTTGCGCGTATCAGAGTGAATCCGACTTCAAGCTGAAGTCGCGCTCTCGCTAAGCTATATATATGGTCGCCGATCCATGCCATCTCCACCTTTGCCCATACCATCCCCTCCTCCCTGCTTCCACCATCTCCACCCTGCCCATCCCCGTCTCCACCAGCCAAGCCGTCCGTCGATCGAGCGCCATGGCCGCCTGCAAGCGTCCTGCCGCCGTCTTCGACGCCGACCACGCGACGACCACCCAAGTATCAACGGCGGCATGCAAGAGGAGCCGTCCCAGCCTCAGAAGCTCGGATGAGTACGAGGAGGTGACCCGCCTCGGCAAGGGCGGCTTCGGCGTCGTCGTCCAGGCGCGCCACCGCGTCACCGGCAAGACCGTCGCCATCAAGTACGCCGCCGAGCTGGAGCAGGAGGCCAGCTTCCTGCAGGCCTGCAGCGGGAACCCATACGTGGTCGGCTTCGAGGGCCTGATGCGCGACCACACCACCGGCGGTCACTGCCTCGCCATGGAGTACATGGCCGCGCCGAGCCTCCATGCCTTCTTGTGGGAGAGGCGCCGCGACGGGCCGCTTCCGGAACCAAAGGTGCGCGCCTTCATGTGGAAGCTCCTGACCGGGACCAAGATGATGCACGACCGCCACGTGGTCCACCGCGACATCAAGCCGGCCAACATCCTCGTCGGCCAAGACGGCGAACTCGTGAAGATGTGCGACCTCGGGCTCGCACTCCACATGTCCGACTCGCCGCCCTACTCCCAGGTCGGCACCGTCCCCTACATGGCGCCAGAGATGCTGCTGCACAAGCCGGATTACGACGCGCTCGTGGACACCTGGTCGCTCGGGTGCGTCATGGCCGAGATGCTCACCGGCAAGATTCTGTTCTACGACGACGACGACGACGACGGCCACCAGGACCAGTTCAACGACACAACCCACATAGTCCAGCTCTGGAGTATCTTCCGAGTGCTCGGCATGCCCGACGACCGGACGTGGCCGGAGTTCAAGTCCCTGCCGCTCACCGCCAAGTTTCAGCAGCTGCTACCCGGGGGGCTCAATCACAACAGGCTGCGGGATATGTTCCCTGAAGAGAGGCTGTCAGAGCAAGGATTCCAGGTGTTGCAAGGGCTTCTCACCTGCAATCCCGACAAGCGACTTACGGCGGCCAAGGCGCTCAAGCACCCATGGTTCACCGCTCCTCGTCCCTCTGTTGCCGCTGCAAAGGCTGAAGCTTTGCCGTTGCGGAGAAAGAAGACGCCAGGCTTCTTGGTTGCACTAGCGGCGGCATTGAAAGCACAACAGGTGTAAAACTTGAAGTTGTGCGTCGATGATCGATCCATGTAATTCCTTGATCGAGTTGTAAAGAAACGATATGACTGCTTTATGCAGAA
>NC_061510.1:53554609-53574074 GCF_022539505.1 Lolium rigidum | reverse complement strand
GTTTCTTTGTACTGTCACGAATCTGGGTCTATCTCCCTGTAGGTAGCTCAGAAAATTACGCCAATTTACGAGCATGATCCTCAGATATGTAAGCAACTTTCATTCAATTTGAGCATTTTCGTTTGAGCAAGTCTGGTGGCCTAATAAAATCCATCTTTACGGACTGTTCTGTTTTGATAGATTCTGTCTTTTATTTCGCATTGCCTCTTTTGCTATGTTGGATGAATTTATTTGATCCACTAATGTCCAGGTAGCTTTATGCAATGTCCAGAAGTGTTAAGAATGATTGTGTCACCTCTGAACATGTGAATTTTTATTATGCACTAACCCTCTAATGAGTTGTTTCGAGTTTGGTGTGGAGGAAGTTTTCAAGGATCAAGAGAGGAGTATGATGCAATATGATCAAGGAGAGTGAAAGCTCTAAGCTTGGGGATACCCGGTGGTTCACCCCTGCATATTATAAGAAGACTCAAGCGTCTAAGCTTGGGGATGCCCAAGGCATCCCCTTCTTCATCGACAACATTATCGAGTTCCTCCCCTGAAACTATATTTTTATTCCGTCACATCTTATGCACTTTGCTTGGAGCGTCGGTTTGTTTTTGTTTTTGTTTTGTTTGAATAAAATGGATCCTAGCATTCACTTTATGGGAGAGAGACACGCTCCACTGTAGCATATGGACAAATATGTCCTTAGGCTCTACTCATAGTATTCATGGCGAAGTTTCTTCTTCGTTAAATTGTTATATGGTTGGAATTGGAAAATGATACATGTAGTAAATTGCTATAATGTCTTGGATAATTTGATACTTGGCAATTGTTGTGCTCATGTTTAAGCTCTTGGATCATATACTTTGCACCCATTAATGAAGAAATACTTAGAGCTTGCTAATTTGGTTTGCATATTTGGTTTCTCTAGAGTCTAGATAACATCTAGTATTGAGTTTTGAACAACAAGGAAGACGGTATGGAGTCTTATAATGTTTACCATATGTCTTTTATGTGAGTTTTGCTGTACCGTTCATCCTTGTGTTTGTTTCAAATAACCTTGCTAGCCTAAACCTTGTATCGAGAGGGAATACTTCTCATGCATCCAAAATACTTGAGCCAACCACTATGCCATTTGTGTCCACCATACCTACCTACTACATGGTATTTATCCGCCATTCCAAAGTAAATTGCTTGAGTGCTACCTTTAAAATTCCATCATTCACCTTTGCAATATATAGCTCATGGGACAAATAGCTTAAAAACTATTGTGGTATTGAATATGTACTTATGCACTTTATCACTTATTAAGTTGCTTGTTGAGCGATAACCATGTTTACGGGGACGCCATCAACTATTCTTTGTTGGATATCATGTGAGTTGCTATGCATGTCCGTCTTGTCCGAAGTAAGAGAGATCTACCACCTTCATGGTTGGAGCATGCATATTGTTAGAGAAGAACTTTGGGCCGCTAACTAAAGCCATGATTCATGGTGGAAGTTTCAGTTTGGACATATATCCTCAATCTCATATGAGAATAATAATTGTTGCCACATGCTTATGCATTAAAGAGGAGTCCATTATCCGTTGTCCATGTTGTCCCGGTATGGATGTCTAAGTTGAGAATAATCAAAAGCGAGAAATCCAAAATGCGAGCTTTCTCCTTAGACCTTTGTACAGGCGACATGGAGGTACCCCATTGTGACACTTGGTCAAAACATGTGCATTGCAAGATCCGGTAGTCCAAGTTAATTAGGACAAGGTGCGGGCACTATTAGTATACTATGCATGAGACTTGCAACTTGTAAGATATAACTTTCATAACTCATATGCTTTATTACTACCGTTGACAAAATTGTTTCATGTTTTCAAAATAAAAGCTCTAGCACAAATATAGCAATCGATGCTTTCCTCTTTGAAGGACCATTCTCTTTACTTTTATGTTGAGTCGGTTCACCTATTTCTCTCCACCTCAAGAAGCAAACACTTGTGTGAACTGTGCATTGATTCCTACATATTTGCATATTGTACTTGTTATATTACTCTATGTTGACAATATCCATGAGATATACATGTTACAAGTTGAAAGCAACCGCTGAAACTTAATCTTCCTTTGTGTTGCTTCAATACCTTTACTTTGATTTATTGCTTTATGAGTTAACTCTTATGCAAGACTTATTAATACTTGTCTTGAAGTACTATTCATGAAAAGTCTTTGCTTTATGATTCACTTGTTTACTCATGTCATTACCATTGTTTTGATCGCTGCATCCACTACATATGTTTACAAATAGTATGATCAAGGTTATGATGGCATATCACTTCAGAAATTATCTTTGTTATCGTTTTACCTCGCTCGGGACGAGCGAGAACTAAGCTTGGGGATGCTTGATACGTCTCCGACGTATCGATAATTTCTTATGTTCTATGCCATATTATTGATGATACCTACATGTTTTATGCACACTTTATGTCATATTCGTGCATTTTCCGGAACTAACCCATTAACAAGATGCCGAAGTGCCGGTCTCGTTTTCTGCTGTTTTTGGTTTCAGAAATCCTAGTAACGAAATATTCTCGGAATTGGACGAAACAAAGACCCAGGGGCCTATTTTTCCACGGAGCTTCCGGAAGACCGAAGAACATACGAAGTGGGGCCACGAGGTGGCGACACCACAGAGGCGGCGCGGCCCGGGGGGCCCGCGCCACCCTATGGTGTGCCCCCTCGTCCGGCCCCCGACTGCTGCCCTTCCGCCTACTTAAAGCCTCTGTCGCGAAACCCCCGATGCGAAAAACCACGATACGGAAAACCTTGCGAGACGCCGCCGCCGCCGATCCCATCTCGGGGGATTCGGAGATCTCCTCCGGCACCCCGCCGGAGAGGGGATTCATCTCCCGGAGGACTCTACACCGCCATGGTCGCTCTCGGAGTGATGAGTGAGTAGTTCACCCCTGGACTATGGGTCCATAGCAGTAGCTAGATGGTTGTCTTCTCCTCATTGTGCTTCATTGTTGGATCTTGTGAGCTGCCTAACATGATCAAGATCATCTATCTCGTAATTCTATATGTTGTGTTTGTCGGGATCCGATGGATAGAGAATACCATGTCATGTTAATTATCAAGTTATTACATATGTGTTGTTTATGATCTTGCATGCTCTCCGTTATTAGTAGAGGCTCTGGCTAAGTTTTTACTTTTAACTCCAAGAGGGAGTAATTATGCTCGATAGTGGGTTCATGCCTGCATTGACACCAGGACGATGTGATGAAAGTTCTAAGGTTGTGTTGTGCTGTTGCCACTAGGGATAAAACATTGGCGCTATGTCCGAGGATGTAGTTGTTGATTACATTACGCACCATACTTAATGCAATTGTCTCGTTGTTAGCAACTTAATACCGGAGGGGTTCGGATGATAACCTGAAGGTGGACTTTTTAGGCATAGATGCAGTTGGATGGCGGTCTATGTACTTTGTCGTAATGCCCAATTAAATCTCACTATACTTATCATGTCATGTATGTGCATTGTTATGCCCTCTCTATTTGTCAATTGCCCGACTGTAATTTGTTCACCCAACATGCTTTATTCTTATGGGAGAGACACCTCTAGTGAACTGTGGACCCCGGTCCATTCTTTAATACTGAAATACAAATCTGCTGCAATACTTGTTTTTACTATTTTCTCTGCAAACAATCATCTTCCACACAATACGGTTAATCCTTTGTTACAGCAAGCCGGTGAGATTGACAACCTCACTGTTTCGTTGGGGCAAAGTACTTTGGTTGTGTTGTGCAGGTTCCACGTTGGTGCCGGAATCTCTGGTGTTGCGCCGCACTACATCCCGCCGCCATCAACCTTCAACGTGCTTCTTGGCTCCTCCTGGTTCGATAAACCTTGGTTTCTTTCTGAGGGAAAACTTGCTGCTGTGCGCATCATACCTTCCTCTTGGGGTTGCCCAACGAACGTGTGAAATACACGCCATCATAGTCCCATACAAAAAGGTTAATTAGAAGTGCTATACCTTGATTGATCAAGACCATGCTTGATCATGGAAGAGAGAACCCATTTAATGAGAGATCCCTAGGAATCCAAACCTTGATCATTATAAATTGAGTGGTGATCATAAACCCTAAGAACTTGAGGTAGTGATATCAAGAACAAGTGGATCATGCTTAATCCATGATCATGCTCTTGAGGCATGTGAGGATAAGTTAAACCCTAATAGTATAAATAGATATCATTCACCACATGAAATCATAGGGAGGTAATTAATAAGCAACCCTAAACTTATATTCCAACCTTAACTTGTGAATCACTTGGTGATCATAAGTACAATTCTACCACATCTACATTCCACTTATTCTTCACCTAAGAAACATAAGAAAACCTTAGTGTAAAACTCCATACTTAATATGGTGAGAAATCATCCATTCATATGACCAAAGTTAACTATAAAAAGAACTATAACAACTTTAGTTACTTTAACAATAGATCAAGGATATAATAGCAAACTATTGGTATAAGATAAAACCAATTCTCAAGTCCTTAGTAATTAAAGGGAGAACAGAAACAATTAAACCACTAACCATATTACCTTGGTTAGGGGAGATTAAAACCTAGCAAATGCAATATGGTGTCATCTCAACTCTATAAACTAAAATGATATCTCAACCCTAGTTTATCACTATGGTGATCATAATATAAACCCATGCCATATTTGAGATTCAAACCAATAGCCATTAGGTAAATATAATTAGAACCCTAATGGTTCATTAATTAAATCCAATGTTTCAATTATAAAACATAAGAGTCACCTAATGCTAAGTCCTATAATTAAACCATGTGTGGTAATCAACCACTTATCATTGTAATTAAGACCAAACCATAATAAGAGAATTATTCACATAAGTATTCCAAGGAGTTGTTAAAGATATAATAATAGTGTTACCCTTGAAATAGGATTACAATCAACCTTATAAGACCTCAATAAATGAGTGTTCACATGAAATCATATGTATGGGACTAAAGTCTCAATTGTGAGATCAAGTCCTAAAGATACCTTCTAAGACACTTGGATTATATTTATTAACTTTAATCATTCCAAAAGGGAGAGATATTCCAAATGAAATAGAAAATTAAAATGAATACTTAAATTCTTGCCTATTTGAAAATTCCCAATGTCACATATATGTTCAACAACAATGGAGTAATACCTTTATCCTTTTAATAGTCCTAATGAAATTCAAATATTCAAAATACCTGCATGGTATTACATGAGTCTAATTTGAATTCAAAACAGCACTTAAATTAACAATATAGAAAACAGAAAAAGGAAAACAGAAATAAAAGAAAAGGAAGAAACAAGCTTACCTGGCCGCACCAGCCCAGCAGTAGCCCAGCAGTCGAGCCCAATCACGCAGCCCAATAGCAGCCTGGCCCAAACCACTTACCCCTTCATCAAATATCTGAGTGAGGAGGTCGTCCTCATCCTCATCTCTCGCGTGGTGGACAGCACCGAGCCGTGATCATCTTCTCCCTCGCGCTGGCAGCCTCCCAGAGCTCGGCGTCGTGACTAGGCGTGCTTCCGCGAAGTATAAAAGACCTACGACGAACCCTAGTTCGTTTTCTTCTTCCTCTGCCTCACATTTGCCCCAATTCCAAAACCCTAGCCGTACGGACTCCGGCCGTCACCGTCAACAGAGACCACCCCGAGCCTTGTCGTGACCACCATCGGAATCGCCGGTCTCGACTTGTTCATCCTGCAAGAGGAATTGAGCCTCCGCACTCGGAATCGTCTCCGACGAACTCGTCTTCCCCGACGCCGGGAGCGAGCAATCCCGGCGATGCCGACCACCTCAGACCACGCCGACCACCTCAACACAACCACGGTGAGCCGACGATTCTCCCGAGCATCCCAGCATCCTCTCTAGTGCCATGTACCGCGCTCGCACCGTAGCCCCGTGTGCGCCGCCACTCGGCCTCGCCGGCGAGCGAGCTCCGGCGACCTGTTAGTAGCGGCGCTAGTATCATTAGGATCGTCGTGGCGTGCTGGTTCGAGTGGTGCTACTAATCCGTCTGCGCGAGCCCGGGAACGGCGGCGCCATCGTCAAATTCCCGCCGGCAGTGAGCTCCAACGCCACATCCTCGATTTTGACCCGGTCCACCCCACGTGGCTCGTTGGCGTGGCCACTCGGTCCCACTTGTCTCGCGTCTATAACTAGGTTCAATCCGGGTGTAGTTAGCATTTCGTTTAAATCCAAATCCAGTAAAATTGTTGCAACTTTGACAAATTGTAGAAAATCCAATATAGCTCAGAAAAATAAATATAAGATATCAAAATTCTTAGAAAATTAATCTCTATCCAATAAAAATATAATATGAAATTTTTATTTTTAATAAAAATTTAATTATTTAATACTTAATAATTAAGCCTTTTCTTTTATTCATTATTGGATTACAATTCAAGAATTAGAAAAACTTCATAAAATAAATAAAAACCAGTAAGTAATTAAGGAAATCATTAAAAATTAATTTTCCTTTTCTATTACCTTATTAAATCCTTATTAAGAGGATTTTAAACCCTATTAATAATTCTCTTAATTATTAATTCATTAAAAATAATAAAATGTCAAATCCAATATTATTTTTATTTCAAAGTTATAAATAATTTCAACTTGATAATAAAGTTCTTAACTTAAGAACTAAATAGTAATTATGAAACCTAGTTCCATTTTTATTAACCCTATGGTTTCATAATTCCATGTGAACACCAAAACCCTAATTCTATTATGAAACCCTAGTTCCACCATTTTATGTGTAAACCTAAATGGTTCCAAACCTAAAACCAAGTTAACATGTGATCATGATATCTTCGTTTCAAACATAGAACTATAATAGCAACTAAATAATTGCCATGACCACATAAAATGTAAGAACCCTATCACTAGTTAATTGCTATGCTATGCTCTCATCTAAATAAAACTTGTTGACCTAGTAGGATCAACCTAGTGTAAAACCCTAATTCCTACTCCCAAGACCACCAACCTTATTCTTTCCTGTTTAGCATCACACCATTGTGATGAACCCTAACATCAACCACACCTACTATTTTACTTTACATAACCCTGTTCCACTAAACCCTACTAGTGTGGGATGCTTATGAACCATCCTATTTAGGAACCAACCATTCCTTACTTAGTGGATCCAATAGCAAACCTAGACAACCTCAACCCTAATTGATATACTTATTATTATTTAAGAAGTATGTTCTTCAAAAGTTATTCTTTTGAAGTAAACAGAGAACCATCATCAACCCTCGCTTATAAGAATCTATAAACCCTAGCCAACTATCACCAATAAGATATACCACCTTGATAGCAACTATTGGTAATCAAGATGTTTAGACTTAATTCAACCATACAAGCCTAATAGCCGATGAATCCAATCGAGTTGTGATCCATCTAATACTTACTCCGAGAAACTAATTGGAACCATAGGAAACTATAGAACCCCACAAACTTAATTATCACACTTGTTCTTATCTAAGAACATGTTCTTTACAGGTTATTCTTTTGAAGTATTTATTAAGTAATCGTCAACCATACACTATAGGACTTAAAATTGACAACTGCTCTTTACTTATTATACTACTACTAATCTTTGGTGTGTATGACTGTTACTTTACATTATACCACTTGCTTATGATTCTAAAGCAACACAAACCTGAATAAGAACCTTGTTTGTGAATCACTCTAAAATTGCAAAACACCCTGAACTAAACATTACCACTCACTAATCCTAAATCATCGGGGTTAGGTCACGCTTAGAGCGATTGCATCTCATACTTATGCATTATTGCATCCTTGCCAATCTTTTGAATATCGTCCTTACCGGACGATGATGCTATTTCAGAATTTGGAGTTATTGCGTATCGAAGACCTTGTCTGCATAATCTTGCGACCAAGAAAGGCAAGTTCATCACTTGCTCATGTCATTTGAGTATTTCTATCAAATTACTTGCAAAGTATTATGGTTATCACTATCGCATAAAAATCAAAACCACTACTTTCATAATTATGAATATGACTATGTGGTGGGCAATGGAACCATGGATTGTGTTGATATGGTGGAGGTTCCATTGCAAGGGTTTATATCCATCTAGGATTAAACAACAAATGTCGCCAGTGATTCTTGTGCCGTAATACCCGTGTTAACCATAAGATCCGGAGTGGGACGGAGTAGTCAAAAGTGTTTCCACCTCTCGTTCATCAACGGATGCGCTTTACCGTAGACACTTGTATCCGTCGGGGCAAGCGGTTGGTCGGGGAAGCCTTAAGTCCCCACGGCATAGTCCGTAGACACTTGTCGCTCGAAGTGCAAGCGGTTGGTCGGGAAGCCTTAAGTCCCCACGGTATTGCGGTCTATGATGGGTTGCAGCTACCGGCGAAGGAGTTTGGTTAACGAGTCCCAAACCGTTGTCGTGGTCGGGGTCCACCCGTGAGTGGGAATAATGGGACCGGCGAGGACCCGTGGTCGGGGTATGCAACAAAGGGTGGGTGTTCGAGGTAGCGGAGGAACATGATTGGCTAGACCTTA
Source organism: Lolium rigidum (assembly GCF_022539505.1). NCBI lineage: Eukaryota > Viridiplantae > Streptophyta > Magnoliopsida > Poales > Poaceae > Lolium > Lolium rigidum. The sequence continues at coordinate 53,565,495 of NC_061510.1, read as the reverse complement.
TACCGGGCCTCACACCAAAGGAAGTGTGGACAGGAATGAACACTGGTTGGCACCAAGGTTAAGATCTCTTATGGGTAAAGCAACACACCTCTCGCAGAGTGTAAAGAACCGTGACTCGTCACTCCCTCGTTCCGGGATATGGAATCTGCGAACGCCGCCGGAAAGGAGCTCCATGAAGTTCTAGTAAACCGGTGAAGGCCGACGGACATAGTTCTTCTCGAATAAAAGCAACCTTTTGAAGAAATGGTTATCAAAACTCGCATTAGTATTAGACTTTCCGGTCTAATGTTGCAGCTAGTGCATTAAACACCTCTTTCCTATAATGAACTTGTTGAGTACGCTCGTACTCATCCCACTCTTAAATCCCCGCTTAGATATGGAGGCCATGAAGGAGGATCTCCAAGACAACTCGAAGACCGAGGAGTCAACAACTACTTCAAGGTGACGAAATCCGCCGGAAGAGTCATATACCACATCCACCATAGAGAAAACCTAGATTAAGCAGTAGAAGGGAACTAGCTTCCTAAACCTAGCTCCTATTTAGCTAGAATCTATTCATAGCCTCAGTAGCTAGTTAAATACTCTACAAATAGAGTTCGTGTTAGGATTAGACTACGAGTCGTTCTTATGGAGTTTATTTACGTATTTACCTCATTGTAAAGTAGGAGGTCGTGTGGATCTTTTGTAAGGAGTCGGTGTTGTAATTCTATAGACATGCCTTGGACCCGCATATGTTTCTGTTGTACCACTCTGAGCGATATAATACTAGTGGAACGGTGTTTCATTGGTGTTATATCAGACTTGCATACTACACCATGCAGTGGTATGCCGGGTCACCACAAACATACTCCCCGTCGCGGAACGAGATCATCTAAAATTCCTTCTTTAGTTGCTCCACCTTGCCCTTCCGCACGCGTTCTAAACCTACGCGCATGGCTCGAATCACCTCCCACACCTCCTTCGTTGTCCACTTGACTGCTAGTCCAGCAATCATTTCTGGTGGCACCGCTTGCAAAATGGCCTCCAACGCCATTCGATCATCATAGAAGTTGTCGGCGCCGAACTCAATTGCATCCCAGATGCCCCAAGCCTACAACTTCACCTTCACGAGGAGGCTCCATTCGGTGTAGTTCTTTCGCGTCAGCATTGGATAACTACATCGCCAATTTCCTTGGTGACTCGCTCGACCACAACCTCGCGCCTTCCTACATCACGGTGGCGCGGTCGTCTAGGTGGCGGTGAAGGGGAACGACGTCGTGGCTGGCGATGCGGACTGCCAGCAACACCTCAAACCGGAGTTGACATCTCTCAGGATCTATAACATCCCATAACTTAGGACAAACGAGGGGTAGATTTAGAAAAGGTTTGTGCATTGCATCGCAAAACGGGGGAAATTTTCGCGCTTAATTGCATAAAACCTAAGAGTGATCGAGGTTTCTCTCTCGTTTCTATTAGGGTTAGAGTGAAGAGAGTGCTATGAACTTCAACATGGCCTCTTTTGAAAGTTAGGGTTTTGGAGAATAATTTGAATTGGCATTTCAAATTTGAATTTCAAACATAGAATTATATAAGTAATCAATATACAAATGAATTCATAATTCAAAACCATACAACACTTATACAAAATATTTCATAAATGGATTTCAAATAATAATAAGAAGCTCTTAAGGAAAACCTTGAGCTTTATTGATCACATCACACACATACATTGTCTTTACAATATTCTTTATATACAAGAATTGGCAATATAATAAAAGAAGTAAAAGAAGATTACAATTTGATCTATAACTAAAATCCTAAACTGCAAGTATTGGATCTTCTTGTCCCTGTAACATTTGAAGTATTGAACCCTGCATACATCAAATAGACAAACCAGAATTGGATAAAACAAGTGGCAATGTCATTGGTCAGTTCCAACATCAATGCCAAAGTGAGATAAAAATCAAACATGCAATGGTGGAGCCAATGATGGGTTCAAGTTTCAACCCAAGCACACACACAACTCACAAGGAGCTCTGCATGCTGAACACCAAGACCATCTCAGGCTTAGTCACCAAAAGGCACAGGCTTGTGTGTCAAGCATAGGCAGCAGTACAAACTGCTACAAATAGGCAGATCTAGCTGGAGAAGCCACATATATCAACCAAACTTAATTCAGCAAGAAACAAAGGGACAACAACAGCTGTTCATAGCTGTTCTCCATCAAGAACACATCAAAATCACAGAGATCATCCATTTTCTCCAACCAAACCAAAGCCAAACCAACCAGTGACCATGGTAATATAAGCAAGAATCTCCAGGAGCTAGGAGGAGAAGGAAAAGACAACCAAATCCATCAAGTAAAGCCCATCAGCAACCAAAAATGACCATCTAGGAACTGGAGCAAGGTATAACCAGTACTTGGAGTGGATCCAGAGGATCCAATCCATATTTATGCAGGATCACACAACATATTCATTAGAATATTCTCATGAAAGGGTTAACATCACTTGGTATTGACCAAGAGGTGCTGGCAGAAAGAGAGCAACTAGAAACATATACTATCCAGAGGCTATTTTTGTGCAAATAGAAGTTATAGATGCACATATAGCAAACCAATAGATTAGTACATAGTCCCTAGGATCTACAGAGACCACCTAGCAATCCTAGCCAATTAAACCATTAGTAGATAGTGATTTTCTTCACAAAACAAGTCAAAGTGGCATTCATATATTTATGATACCTTACTGTGCATGATACCATTGAGAATAGCCAACAATTCTTGATCCCACAGTGAGAGCAACCTAAGCAGTAGCAAGTGCTACTGTGGTCACATCAACCACAAGCCATCCAGCATCAATAATCATAAGTCATCATTACCCAGAAGGGGTTCAGACTATGTTTATCTCCCAATTGATGTTGGAGATATTATACAATACAAATCAATGCATATAATCAATACTGCATAAGCAGTTCATATAAATACAAGTGACCAGTGCATTAATTCAAATCAATTCATTGCTCAATAAGCAACAACAACACAGTGAGGCAACCAGTAGGATACCCAAAGGCATCCTAGCCATTGATTCATGATCGACGTGCTATTAGAGGCAACAACAGCTCACCAGTACATGGTAAGAAGCTATAGAAGGCTAATACAATTACAATAGCATAAGGCAAGCATCAAGATCATTTAAGCAAGGAGACAGTAACCTAGCCACTAGCATAGGGTGATCCAAATGGAGTATCTGGAGCCGATACAACCCATAGGAGAGCACCATAGTCACCACAAGCATCAGACAGTTAGCCACTGATAACAGCAATGCAACAAATAAGCATTTGATCAAGCACAGGAGCAACATCAGGTAGAGAAAGGCTAGCACATCAATCAATTGAGCATAATCAAGCAATTGGCATAGCAGCAGTAGGCTTAGAAGAAGCACCAGCACATCATAGCATGACCAATAGGAAGCAGCAGCACAAGGCATAGATCAACGAGTAGCCAGAACTCCGGGTAGAATGAATAGAGAGGAGAAAAGAGAGGGATAGCAGCGTGTACCTGGTGAAGCGCATGGCGGTGTCCATGGCGGCACGTTGCCACAGGCCAGCCACGACGGCGCCAAACCGCGGCCAGGCTGGTGCCAGCCACGCACCACCACCAGCGAGGGCGGGGAGTAGCACCAGCACGTCCAGGGAGGCCAGATCATCGGAGATTGGCGCCAAACCCGCAAACCCTAGGCGCAGTAGGGCGTGCGCACGAGCAGGAGAGGCGGAGAACGTCAAATCTACGCGGACAAATCGGCACGCAAACGTGTTCTACTTCGAACACGACCAACGACGAGGTCCAGGACCGCCGGAGGTGGCCGGAGTGAGCCCGCGATGACGGTGCCGATTTGGGGACCGCGCGCGCGCGCGAGAGAGAGAGAGAGACGAGTAGGGTTAGTGTTCGGAGCGAGTGAGAGAGGAGAGTGAGGCCGGTGGGCCGACCGAGCTGGGCCGGTCCGGTTCAACCCGTGGGTTGACCTGGCAGGTGCGCCTAGGGGTATTTTTGTCTTTTCACAAATTCAATCAACCCTTCCACTTTAAAAATTCCAAATAAATTAAGAACAACTCCAAAAATTCAAGAAAAACTGTAATAATACATTAAAAATATTCCTGAACCTAAATAAAATAAGAAATGAAAGAAACAATACAAGTTTAAATTTTGGAAATTTTGAAATAAATTCCAAAATTGGAATTTAGGATTTGAAAATTTCCTTTGATGTAAAAATCAAGGAAAAATTCCAAATGATTTTAGATATGTGTTAATCAAATATTTTCAAAAGAAAATTCTATTATTCCAAATCTTTTATTTTATAGAAAATATTTTCCAAAGAAAAATCTAATATTTCAAAACCTTTCTTTTAAGGTAAATATTTATAAAAAGGAAAATTCTATTATTTCAAATCTTTTCATTTGAAATAAATATTTTCCAAAGGAAAATTCTATTATTCCTAAATCTTTTCCTTTTTAAGGAAAACGACATCAAAATAACATTAAGGGATTATAAATTATTGTTTAAGGACTAAATACTCAAATAAAGACTAAATCACACAAATCTTAATAAAATACTCCGGGGATAGGGATTCAACAAAAAATAAATCACTCATGCATATCATTTGGATTTTATTACATTGTCCTTATCGGACAATGATGCTTCTTTTCAGAACCCGAGGTCCAGGTTCCATCCAAACCTTCGAACTGCACTATCTCGCAGTCTCCAGGCAAGTTCACTCTTGCTCATGTCATATTGATTATTTTATATCAATTTACTCGCAAATCAATATACTTATAACTCCTGCATTGAAAATAGAATGTTACTTTTCCAATTATGAATATGACTATGTGGTGGGCAATGGAATCATGGTATGTGTTGATGGTGGAGGTTGCATTGCAAGGGTTCTACTCATCTAGGACTAATCACCAATGACGTCTAGTGATTTTAGCACCGTACATATCGCGTTAACCATGAGATTGATCTATAGTGGCTCTGGGGAAGTCAGCTGTATCTTTTTCCTCTCGCATATCAACGGGTCAGTAACAAGGGTTGCCTCGATCGATCTATCTATTTGGTAAAGGTGAGGACTTTGGTCCAGAACGGTCTACCAATAGATACAGGAGAGGGCAGACTTGTTAAAGGCCTATGAGGGATTGTAAGGGTTGTCTGGATTTGTCTATCTATAGTGTACAGGACATGGCATGTAAATTATTCGGAACGGTCTACCTTAATGGTAAAGAGGAGAACAAATGTATGGGTCGGTCTATCTACAGATACAGGACGTGACAGACTTACAAAAGGGTGGGTATGCGAGGTCGCGGGGAAGACAGTGATTGGCTTGGTTCTTATACTGGGCCTCACACCAAGAAAGTGTGGACGAGAAAATACGCCCAGTTGGCAACAAGGATAAGTTCTCTTATGGGAAAAGTAACGCACCTCTGCAGAGTGTATCAAATTATGGCTTGTCACTCCTAGTTCCGGGAAGGGAACTACGAACGCGGCAGGAAAGGAACTCCATGAAGTTCTGGTCAACCTGTGAAGACTGGTGGGCATAGTTTTCAGAATAAAATAAACCTTTTTAAGAAATGTTTTCGAAACATGCATTGACCTGAGATTTGATGATCAATGGTCGTAGCTAGTGCATCAAATACATTTCTTTTGAACTTGCTGAGTACCTCTGTACTCACTTTCTTTCGACACCCTTGCTAGACTGTGATCATGAAGATAAAGGCTACACCGGAGCACCAGAAGGGGACTATGAGTTGGTCTATGAAGAGCCATACCTTACAGGAGGAGTTGAAGGCGTGGACTATGGGATAGTCTACGGAGCAGATGACACAGAGGCAGAGGAGTAGAGTCTTACCTTAGACATCTCGGAGCCGAGAAGCGTACTGACTTACCTAAATAAGTTGATGAGCTCGTCATGTCTACTTAGTTTGAGTTTTAATGATACTTAAGTAATATTGTAGGGTATTCTCATCGGAACTATGAGAATACCAAATTGTTAAGACCATGTTTGTAATATAATCTGGAGCGTTATGACCTGCAATGTTTCTGTTGTACCACTTTGAGGGATGTGATATTTGTGAAGACTCCCCTTTATGAATGCCATATCAATGACTTGTATACTACAACATGCAGTGGTATGCTGGGTCACCCTAGGATCCTAACTTCACCAACGCTCTGATACCAACTGTTAGCCTTGCTAGTTCACAGGTAGTGTAGTGTGTGGGAAGTGGTCTGGTTGTGATGCTGCCAAAAGCTTGTTGCAGCTTGTATTGCATAATGCTATTTATAGTATAACATGTAGATTTCTAAAGCCTTCTAGAGCTTTCTATTGTTATCCTAACCTTCTACTTGTTTCTACCGCTAACCAGAGTTAGCTATCGCCTAGTGATTATATATGAAATGTACCACTATAACATACTAGACCATACTAGCACCTACGGTACTACTAGAACCTACCAGTGCTACTAGAAGATACTATCTTAACTCCAAAGCATGGATTACTCTAACAGAGAAAATAAAAAAATGCATTGGGTGGCATGGGATATCATACTTAAGCCAAAAATCAAAGGTGGGATGGGGTTTAAAGCCGTGCAGATTTTCACAATCAAGCTCTTCTTGCGAGGCAAGCATGAAGATAGGCACACGACTGTCGCTAATGGGCCAGCCCACCCCGTTCGCCGCTTCAAGTGGGAGCGAATCACTCTCATAATGAGCGGGATCGCCGCTACGCTTGATGCGAACCGTACAACGTTCGCTTCGACAACATCCCCGCGTGGGCATGCCCAATTCCACCACAACGTAACGATGCACCTACACACCAGACACCTTATTGTTAGATCGTTCAAGTATTATTAAAAAGTTCAAAATTGGAAAAATATTCAAACCCAAATTATTCAAAATTTGAAAAAGTTCAGATTCGAAAAATATTCAAATTCTGAAAATGTTCAAAATAAAAAATGGTTAAAATCCGAAAATTGTTCAAAATTTGAAAAAAATAGATTTGAAAATTGTTCAAATCCAAAAAAGTTCAAATTTTAAAATGGTTCAAATCCAAAAATTGAAAAAAAATCAGATTTGAAAATTGTTCAAATCCAAAAAAAAAGTCAAACTTTAAAATGGTTAAAATCCTAAAATTGTTCAAAATTTTAAAAAGAAATTTAAAATATTCAAAGTTTGATATTTTTAAAAATTGATCAAATCCGGAAAATGTTCAAAATTCAGAAATATTTAAATCTTGAAAATGTTCAAATTTTGAAAAAAATGTTCAGATTAAAATTTTGTTTAATTCAAAAAATATTTGAAATTTGAAAATCTTCATATTTTTTTTGAAAACATTAAAAATTTTAGAAACTGTTCCATTTTTTTAAAATGTATAGATTTAAAAAGAAAACAAAAAAAAATAAAAAGAAGAAAACAAAAAACAAAAAGAAAAACAGAAAAACAGAAAAAGAAAAAGGAAATAAAAAACCATCAGAAGAAGAAAAAGTCAACCAAAAACCAGCAAAACCCAACGAACCGAACCAGAACATTCTAGAATCTTCCCAAAACCGGAGAAAACCAAAACACTGGAATGTTAGTGGGCTGGCCCGTTTAGAATCGCTGGCTATGGACAGGGTAGGCGTACGCTCGCTCGGGTTCGCGTTGAGCGTGGAAATAGGGTTTGCCCCAGTTCTATAAGAAGTTCTATCTGGTTTCGCTTCATGGGTGGGCTGGGCTGGGCTGGGCCGGGGTCGTCTACATGTTTACTGCCGCAGTGCTGTGGGTTAGCTGAAGAATTTTTTTTTTGCCAGAGGGTTCTTTCGCGTCTTTTCTCCAGCCCTTGCACATTTCTGAGCTGCCTATAATTGCACATTGTATCTACTATCCCCTTATCCATTGCTGGCTGCAATGACACCTCGAAATAAAGGAGCCGCCAAGAACGATGAGGAAGAACCTGGCCCCGTCCAGATAGGCCCAGAAGACGGTCCCTCGTACATAAGACCGGGTGTGAATGTGTGATGAACACGAGCCAAAATACGGAAAGAGTAACCCGGACCAGCAGACAGTGACTCGGCATCCAACTCCCATCTCCTGTGAATTCTGATGCTCAGGAAGTTGGCTCTAAGAGCATCTTCAGTCGTGTCCCCAAAGCGTTCCCAAACCACGTCGGATTAAGCGTTTGGGAACGTGTTTTGTTCGTGCCGCTTTCGGGAGACGTCGCTTTCCAGTCGCGTCCCCTAAACGCCGCCCCCAATCAGGAATTCAAATTTTGCATTCAAAAGAGATCGTTCCCGCCGAATCGTCGCGATCAGAGTAGCGGCGATCAAAGTACTAGGCGCGCGATCAAATTACAGACCATAGTGCATGCTAAATTAGAATAAGGGGTTGGTCGACGGCGACGTATCCCGAGTCGACGCGAGCCCGTCGATCACGATGACCTCGTCGCGATCTGCCTGGTGTTGTGCATGCTCCGTCTGCTCCGCCGCCGTCGCGTAGGCCGACGATGGTGTAGCAGTCGAAGACGCGTCAGTCGGCTCTTGCGCCGCGGTTGCTACCGCTGCCGCTTCCTGGGCCGCCGCGTCGGACGGCCGCCGCCATGTTGGCTTCGATGTCGTCGAGGATCTGGCCTTTGAAGAAGTTGTGCGGCGGCGTCATGGAATGGGGAGAGGGTAGCGGCGGCGGGTGGACGGCGGGAGGGAGAAACAAATCGGCGGGGATAGGAGAAATGAATCGACGGTGGGATATGTGTTGAGAGGCCAGAAATGCGCGGCGGGATATGCGCGATATGGCGGGAGGGGCGGGATTTGGCGGGAGTGGAAGACGATTTTTCACTGAGCCGCTGACGCGCCGGGCCCGCGTCGGTTCGCCTCGCGCGTGTGTCCGGCGTCCCGGCGTGCCTCGGTGGGACGGGGACGGGCTCGGGGCGCCGGACGCCGTATCGGACCGCGTCGGACAAAAATGGGTTTTGGGGGACGCGGCTGAAAAGATTTTTTGGTCCGGCGCGTCCCAAATCTTTTTGGAGACGTTTTGGGGGACGCGGCTCTGAGATGGTCTAACCTCACAAGCTGACACTGCTCTAATGTTTAGGGACTCGTCACAGCAGGTTTGCCCTGCCTTCGATCCGCCGACTTAATAAAATGCGTGGAGCTCCACGACAGCAACGTCTGTAGCCCGATCGATGCAGCCGCGTGCACGAGTTGCAGTTTGCACCAGCTGCCAGACACGTCGGTGTCAGTCACTCTGCACCGTCGTCCGTGTGTGATGCAAACGGTACGAGTGTACAAGCCAAAGCAACACCTGGGACAGGTCACCGACATTTGGTGTATTGGTTTCTCCATTTCATGCGTGTCTCGCTTGCCCGTCGCTGATTGGCCTGTTCGACGGCAGCTTAATTCCATCTTAGCGGGGCATCTTTGGCGGCCCAATGCATTGCAAATTACAAAAAGTTATTTATTTTGGTCTGTTTAGATTGCACCGTGAAACCAATTTGGCCTTGTTGCATGTAATGTTCGTTTGGGTTGCGGTACGTACCCAGCGGGACGAGGCATTTTATGTACACCCGGCTAAAGATTCAATATTGAAAAAAAAATCACAACAAGCCGTACAAACAATAAAAATAGTAGTTTCAAATTCATCTAATTTTAAGGAAAATGCTTGCTGCCGGCCGACCGATGCGCGGGGCAAAAATCGGTCGTGGTGCACGCGCGCGCACCCACTAGCCAGGTTCTCTCGCGTGAGTATGTATGAGTAGTAGCTGGCTTAGCTTAGTCCATATGCACATACGTATGCACGCCCGCGCTCCGTTGCAAGCTTGTGCATACACAAGCGCTCAGCTAGGTATAGCTTGCTAGCTAGCTTCTCGCTGCGGTTGTTAAATGCATTTACAGTGTGATCGATTATGCCAAATCGGTGAAACATGGTATGCCGATTTTCCGATGTTGCATGTGTTTAATTGCAATAAGGAAAATTCTTAGGATTAGCCGACCGGTCGTTGGCGAGCAATCGTGCGAGCCTCCCGCCGTCATGACCCGGCTAGGTTTTATGGCTCGTTAGGCTATAACTCAAGGATTTTTCTCATCGCGACCCAGATTGGACGTCGGACATTTTTCTATCACGGGATTTGATCCAAAGACCAGCTAAAGACTCGCTTCCATGTGCGTCATTTTTTGTTGTAATCGTTTGTGATTTTTGTAAAAATATAGTTGGCGATTTTTATTGTAACTCAATCTGTAGCAAATTAATTATTTCTTGACCACTTTTGATTCTTTGCAAACATATGATTTTTTGTTGTAATTATTTGCAACATTTGTAAAAATAGTTGCTGATTTTTGTTGTAATTCAATTTGTAGCAAATTAATTCTTTCTTATCCACTTTTGCACTATTTATAAACATATAAGTTTTTATTGTAATTATCTACGGTTTTTGTGAATATTGCTTGCAAGTTTTGTTGTAAATCGATATGCAGGAAAAAAAATTGTTGGTTTAATCACTTTATTGTAATATTATTTTTTGTAGAAATGTCGGGACATTTTGTTGTGTTAGCATTTTTTTTTGTATACACGAGTGGATTTTGTTGTTGTAATAAGGTGGCATATTTGTTGTAAATATTGAGAAAGACGGAGTCAAAGTTATACATCATTTTGGTTTAAGTGGAGAAACGTAGGACTGTGGGTTGATTTTGCGAGAACTGAGGGGGTTAAATTGCAAAAATGTGTTGCCTGGTTCTTAGGAACTTAGGACTGCGGGTTGATTTTGCAAAAAACGAGGGTCAAACTGTAAATCTGTGTTGCATCTGGTTCTGGACGTTGGATGTCGATCCGATGGCCGGGAGGACAACCGATTTTGGGCAAAATATCTGCCCACCGACGCCTAGCGTCCGCC
>NC_061510.1:53525223-53554509 GCF_022539505.1 Lolium rigidum | reverse complement strand
GCAGCACAGTTTTCCCTCGGAAAGAAACCAAGGTTTATCGAACCGAGGAGGAGCCAAGAAGCACGTTGAAGGTTGATGGCGGCGGGATGTAGTGCGGCGCAACACCGGAGATTCGGCACCAACGTGGAACTGCACAACACAACCAAAGTACTTTGCCCCAACGAAACGAGTGAGGTTGTCAATCTCACCGGCTTGCCGTAACAAAGGATTAACCGTATTGTGTGGAAGATGATTGTTTGCGAGAGAAAATAGTAAAAACAAGTATTGCAGCAGATTTGTATTTCAGTATTAAAGAATGGACCGGGGTCCACGGTTCACTAGAGGTGTCTCTCCCATAAGAATAAAGCATGTTGGGTGAACAAATTACGGTCGGGCAATTGACAAATAGAGAGGGCATAACAATGCACATACATGACATGATAAGTATAGTGAGATTTAATTGGGCATTACGACAAAGTACATAGACCGCCATCCAACTGCATCTATGCCTAAAAAGTCCACCTTCGGGTTATCATCCGAACCCCCTCCGGTATTAAGTTGCTAACAACGGACAATTGCATTAAGTATGGTGCGTAATGTAATCAACAACTACATCCTCGGACATAGCGCCAATGTTTTATCCCTAGTGGCAACAGCACAACACAACCTTAGAACTTTTCATCACTTGTCCCGGTGTCAATGCGGGCATGAACCCACTATCGAGCATAAGTACTCCCTCTTGGAGTTAAAAGTAAAAACTTGGCCGAGCCTCTACTAATAACGGAGAGCATGCAAGATCATAAACAACACATATGTAATAACTTGATAATTAACATGACATGGTATTCTCTATCCATCGGATCCCGACAAACACAACATATAGAATTACGAGATAGATGATCTTGATCATGTTAGGCAGCTCACAAGATCCAACAATGAAGCACAATGAGGAGAAGACAACCATCTAGCTACTGCTATGGACCCATAGTCCAGGGGGGAACTACTCACTCATCACTCCGGAGGCGACCATGGCGGTGTAGAGTCCTCCGGGAGATGAATCCCCTCTCCGGCGGGGTGCCGGAGGAGATCTCCAGAATCCCCCGAGATGGGATCGGCGGCGGCGGCGTCTCGATGAGGTTTTCCGTATCGTGGTTTTTCGCATCGGGGGTTTCGCAACGGAGGCTTTAAGTAGGCGGAAGGGCGAGTCGGGGCCGGACGAGGGGGCACACCATAGGGCGGCGCGGGCCCCCGGGCCGCGCCGCCTTGTGGTGTCACCACCTCATGGCCCCACTTCGTATGTTGTTCGGTCTTACGGAAGCTCCGTGGAAAAATAGGCCCCCGGGTCTTTGTTTCGTCCAATTACGAGAATATTTCGTTACTAGGATTTACGAAACCAAAAACGGCGAAAACGAGAAGCGGCACTTCGGCATCTTGTTAGTGGGTTAGTTCCAGAAAATGCACGAATATGACATAAAGTGTGCATAAAACATGTAGGTATCATCAATAATATGGCATAGAACATAAGAAATTATCGATACGTCGGAGACGTATCAGACTACTATGGTTGCCTTATTAGTTTATATCCCAAGAGAAAGCCTGAGATATTCTGCTAGGGTTCTATTCAAACAATGATGATATGGTCATCTGGTATATGGATAGTTCTCTTCCTCAAATTCAGGTGTTGCCTCAACTAGCTTTAGTATAACACCATAGATTAAGCTCTCCCATTTAAGAACAGTTATTCTAGGGTTTATGGTGTACTCCTAATATTTATTTAGGTAGCTAAGCTAAAGATTCAACTGTCTAACTAAGTTGGTTTATCTCTCTAGGAATGGTCTTGGATGATATCCTAGGGTTCCTCTTAGAGATGATGATCTCGAATACTTGGATGTATATCCAAGGTTTAGCTCAAGGTTTGTTATTGCTTCTCTAATGATTGTTATAGAACTCTCACCTCTCTAGGGTTGTATAAAAATATGGAATAGAGAAGGATATATATTTCTTGAGTGGATCTCCTTGTTATTATTCCAATGTTGAAATGGAATGATTACCATGAGGTTCATGGTTGGATCATAGATTAGTTTGAGACATGGAAAAGATAAGTGAAGAATAGTTTCTCCAATTATTGTTGCTTGATTTCCAATTAAATGGATGTTCATATGTTATGGCAAGGATTACCATGTTGTGATCGTTTGTATGATCAAGCAATTGATCATTGAGTAAAGTGTTGTTGTCTTGATTATTAGTTCCATTTGATCAATCCCCTTATATCAAATCATCTTTTCCCAAAACAAGGTTTTAAACAAAGTCACATTGAGGTTTATAGCGCTTGACTTGATAAGCTACTTCAATTCCACCAAGGTCAAGTGAAACTTCAGTTACTGTGACTGTTTTACTTTAAAGCGCGAAAATTCCCCAGATTTTCTATGCATGAATGCAATGCACACATCTGTTTCCTCTATTTTTGTAACCCCAATACCTGGGATATTACAGTCTCTACCCCTTAAACTAAACTTCGTCCTCGAAGTTTGATCTCTCTCACGTTTCCGAAGTGTGGATCTGACTTGTGCAGACTTAAGCTTTTCTAGAACTCCGTAGTGATCTCCCTGGATATAATTGAATATATCCCTTGTCCAGATTCTTCCTGGAATCCAATAGTATCTGTCTCTGAACCATGGTTCTTTCTTTGATTCATTGATTTCTTCCAACTCTATAAGCTTGTTTCCTTTCTCATTGAAGATTCAATGATTGAGACTTCTTCTGATGCTGCTAGTCTTAACTGGAGACTATTTGGATAAAATACTCCTAATTGGTAAATAGGTCTTTGTTTTCCCTTACTACCAAAATTGCAGTAATGGTACTTAATGGGTCCTAACTATGGTATTGGTCATGATGGTTTATTTTCCTAAGAATGGATTAGACTCATTTAGTCCATCCAATCATGGTTTATAGTTGATACCTCTAACTATTTTGGGTTATTTAGGTTCCATGAAAGGAATCATTCAAATAGACTTTAGTTTTGGTATGGTCAATCTACTTCAGTCTTTGCCCTCCTTGAGCTATATTTGGTCTACAGTATCTTCTTCGTTCAACTTCATTAACTTTGCCTTACTTGAGCTTAAGTACTTCTGAGTAAATATTACTCATTTTCTCAAGTGATAGTCCCATTCTTACTTCCTCGAGGTATGAACCTCGGCTTCTGGTCTGACTTCCTTCTGAAAGTATTGTTCATCAATCTTATGAAAATAAGATCGAACTTCCTCTCAGTTCAGACCTTCTTCTTCTATCTTGCTCAAAGTATTGAGTCATTGTGCATACAACTCAATCTTTACTCTACCCCTTAGAGTTTTCTTATGGTCTTCAACTCCTTTTCTTGCAACTATTGGACTTATGATTAGAATATTGGTATAGGTCTTGTTTATAATTTATATTCCTCTAAGGTTTTGCGAAGAAACTTTGTGGTGTATCCACTCAATTGTGGACATCCAATGTGAATCCTTTGACTAAATGTTTATAGATCTAGCTATTTGGGTGACGGGATTTTTATTTGTTCACGAACTTTTGTTACAACTAATTAAATCGTGGACTATTTGTAATACTAACTGATACCGGCTGTGGTTATTATACCAACTGTGGCTATTTGATATCTAAAAATGGATTCTATTATAGGTTCTGATCAACTTGACAAGATATCTTCTACTTTATCTCGCAGTATTGATATTATACCAATTGTGGTCTTCTGATATCAACTATGGTCTTCTTATGTCTGCTATGATTTCATATATCACCTTCCTTCATTCAGGGTTTATTTTGCAAGAAAACCACTAGCTGACACTATGATTATAGTATCCTAAGTGATTTTCCATGCATTCCCTCTTCTATGTTGACTATGGATCTGCTTGAGCTTCACCATAATCACCAGATTTTTCACCTTCATGCTTCTTATGTACTAAAGTACTCCTCTGTGGAGGTAAAGCATGAATGTTGATTGGTACTTCCATCAGAGTATGGTGGTTACTTCCCACAACTTTGTTTCCTTTATTTGATGAACCTTCATCTTGTCTTCAGAATCTTCCGAATTCGTCACTTCCTCACACGAATACCATTACCCTCTAGATCTTTAACATCAAGTAGAAACTTGATATTGCAACATGCATTTGCATATCAAAGTCAACTTCATGTATGGATCTAGTCAAACAATGAAAATCCAATGAAATCCAAGAAGATTCAGCTTTGTGTTTATAATACACACCATCATAAGCCTGAATATAATAGTTAAGTAAGACATCTCTAAACATCAGGCTGAGATGTGTAGTATATATAACACCACATAATATAGGATTATATCGTGATATTTAGCACTAATATGGGGAGTTCTACTATTGGTCTCAGTCTTTATCATAATTGCACATTTGCAATGAGATAAACTTGAAACAAAGTGGTCTGGAATAGTTGAAATTAATCTAGTTTTCTTTGGAAGTACTGACAAATAGTATACCATATATTCGTGCTATTGAGGACTACTTCCTAAGATATAATTAGTTCTACCATGTCTACTCTGCGAATACCTATCTATTAGGTTATAGCTCCTATACTTCCAAGTGTTTCTTTCATAAGACTATGGTCATGATGTGCTTAGCACACTTCCCATATATTTGGAACACAGTTCTTGCACTATTGTCTGGCTTCTTATTGTTCTCCTTCAAAATGTTTATGACGTTCTATTCCATCACGTAATGATTCTCAGGTGAATCATATATGATTACTATCACTAATATGTAAGTAGACATACTTTATTCCTATCTCTCTTCCTTACCTCCCATGATTGACTCATCATGGTCTATACTACCTCACAAAACTCAGAGTTATCACTTACTATCAATTGTTTCACAAGTCTAGATAGTTTTACTTACTCATTACTTAACTTGGTCTACATCTTCTATTGGGATATCTTAATTATCTTCATCAATTGATATAACTCCTATTACATGTCTGGATAATTCTCACTTAACCATAACATGTGTTGGTACACATCTTCCAATAGGATATCTTCCTTATGGTTGTATCCTCTCTTTGGACTACCATGTATTGTATACCAACTGTGGTCTACTCATAATTATTTTAGGGTCTTAAGAGTATCCTACATAATTTGAGATTAGCTAGTTAACATTACTTAGGAAATATAGGTAAGAAATGTTGACTCAAGGGTGTCATGATTATTCTCAAGTGAATATCCATCTCAAGTCATAAAAAGATTTGGTTCACCTAAGACAACTTCCTATAGACACTACCAATCCTATATGTCTCCTTTAAAGGGTTTTAATCCTAGGTCAAAGCATTTGCTCAGATACCAACTGTGGTGACCCGGCATACCACTGCATGGTGTAGTATGCAAGTCTGATATAACACCAATGAAACACCGTTCCACTAGTATTATATCGCTCAGAGTGGTACAACAGAAACATATGCGGGTCCAAGGCATGTCTATAGAATTACAACACTGACTCCTTACAAAAGATCCACACAGCCTCCTACTTTACAATGAGGTAAATCTGTAAATAAACTCCATAAGAACGACTCGTAGTCTAATCCTAACACGAACTCTATTTGTAGAGTATTTAACTAGCTACTGAGGCTATGAATAGATTCTAGCTAAATAGGAGCTAGGTTTAGGAAGCTAGTTCCCTTCTCCTGCTTAATCTAGGTTTTCTCTATGGTGGATGTGGTATATGACTCTTCCGACAGATTTACGTCCCTTGAAGTAGTTGTTGACTCCTCGGTCTTCGAGTTGTACTTGGAGATCCTCCTTCATGGCCTCCATATCTAAGCGGGGATTTAAGAGTGGGATGAGTACGAGCGTACTCAACAAGTTCATTATAGGAAAGAGGTGTTTAATGCACTAGCTACGGCATTAGACCGGAAAGTCTAATACTAATGCAGGTTTTGATAACCATTTCTTCAAAAGGTTGCTTTTATTCGGAAGAACTATGTCCGTCGACCTTCACCGGTTTACTAGAACTTCATGGAGCTCCTTTCCGGCAGCGTTCGCGATTCCATATCCCGGAACGGGGAGTGACGGAGTCACGGTTCTTTACACTCTGCGAGGTGTGTTGCTTTACCCATAAGAGATCTTAACCTTGGTGCCAACCAGGTGTACATTCATGTCCACACTTCCTTTGGTGTGAGGCCCGGTATAAGGTCTAGCCAATCATGTTCCTCCGCTACCTCGAACACCCACCCTTTGTTGCATACCCCGACCACTGGGTCCTCGCCGGTCCCATTATTCCCACTCACGGGTGGACCCCGACCACGACAACGGTTTGGGACTCGTTAACCAAACTCCTTCGCCGGTAGCTGCAACCCATCATAGACCGCAATACCGTGGGGACTTAAGGCTTCCCCGACCAACCGCTTGCACTTCGAGCGACAAGTGTCTACGGACTATGCCGTGGGGACTTAAGGCTTCCCCAGCCAACCGCTTGCCCCGACGGATACGAGTGTCTACGGTAAAGCGCATCCGTTGATGAACGAGAGGTGGAAACACTTTTGACTACTCCGTCCCACTCCGGATCTTATGGTTAACACGGGTATTACGGCACAAGAATCATTGGCGACATTTGTTGTTTAATCCTAGATGGATATAAACCCTTGCAATGGAACCTCCACCATATCAACACAATCCATGGTTCCATTGCCCACCACATAGTCATATTCATAATTATGAAAGTAGTGGTTTTGATTTTTATGCGATAGTGATAACCATAATACTTTGCAAGTAATTTGATAGAAATACTCAAATGACATGAGCAAGTGATGAACTTGCCTTTCTTGACTGCAAGATTATGCAGACAAGGTCTTCGATACGCAATAACTCCAAATTCTGAAATAGCATCATCGTCCAGTAAGGACGATGTTCAAAGATTGGCAAGGATGCAATAATGCATAAGTATGAGATGCAATCGCTCTAAGCGTGACCTAACCCCGATGATTTAGGATTAGTGAGTGGTAATGTTTAGTTCGGGGTGTTTTGCAATTTTAGAGTGATTCACAAACAAGGTTCTTATTCAGGTTTGTGTTGCTTTAGAATCATAAGCAAGTGGTATAATGTAAAGTAACAGTCATACACACCAAAGATTAGTAGTAGTATAATAAGTAAAGAGCAGTTGTCAATTTTAAGTCCTATAGTGTATGGTTGACGATTACTTAATAAATACTTCAAAAGAATAACCTGTAAAGAACATGTTCTTAGATAAGAACAAGTGTGATAATTAAGTTTGTGGGGTTCTATAGTTTCCTATGGTTCCAATTAGTTTCTGGAGTAAGTATTAGATGGATCACAACCTGATTGGATTCATCAGCTATTAGGCTTGTATGGTTGAATTAAGTCTAAACATCTTGATTACCAATAGTTGCTATCAAGGTGGTATATCTTATTGGTGATAGTTGGCTAGGGTTTATAGATTCTTATAAGCAGGGTTGATGATGGTTCTCTGTTTACTTCAAAAGAATAACTTTTGAAGAACATACTTCTTAAATAATAATAAGTATATCAATTAGGGTTGAGGTTGTCTAGGTTTGCTATTGGATCCACTAAGTAAGGAATGGTTGGTTCCTAAATAGGATGGTTCATAAGCATCCCACACTAGTAGGGTTTAGTGGAACAGGGGTTATGTAAAGTAAAATAGTAGGTGTGGTTGATGTTAGGGTTCATCACAATGGTGTGATGCTAAACAGGAAAGAATAAGGTTGGTGTTCTTGGGAATAGGAATTAGGGTTTTACACTAGGTTGATCCTACTAGGTCAACAAGTTTGATTTAGATGAGAGCATAGCATAGCAATTAACTAGTGATAGGGTTCTTACATTTTATGTGGTCATGGCAATTATTTAGTTGCTATTATAGTTCTATGTTTGAAACGAAGATATCATGATCACATGTTAACTTGGTTTTAGGTTTGGAACCATTTAGGTTTACACATAAAATGGTGGAACTAGGGTTTCATAATAGAATTAGGGTTTTGGTGTTCACATGGAATTATGAAACCATAGGGTTAATTAAAATGGAACTAGGTTTCATAATTACTATTTAGTTCTTAAGTTAAGAACTTTATTATCAAGTTGAAATTATTTATAACTTTGAAATAAAAATAATATTGGATTTGACATTTTATTATTTTTAATGAATTAATAATTAAGAGAATTATTAATAGGGTTTAAAATCCTCTTAATAAGGATTTAATAAGGTAATAGAAAAGGAAAATTAATTTTTAATGATTTCCTTAATTACTTACTGGTTTTTATTTATTTTATGAAGTTTTTCTAATTCTTGAATTGTAATCCAATAATGAATAAAAGAAAAGGCTTAATTATTAAGTATTAAATAATTAATTTTTTATTAAAAATAAAAATTTCATATTATATTTTTATTGGATAGAGATTAATTTTCTAAGAATTTTGATATCTTATATTTATTTTTCTGAGCTATATTGGATTTTCTACAATTTGTCAAAGTTGCAACAATTTTCTGGATTTGGATTTAAACAGAAATGCTAACTACACCCGGATTGAACCTAGTTATAGACGCAGACAAGTGGGACCAGTGGCCATGCCAGCAGCCACGTGGGGTGGACCGGGTCAAAATCGAGGATGTGGCGTTGGAGCTCACTGCCGGCGGGAATTTGACGATGGCGCCGCCGTTCCCGGGCTCGCGCAGACGGATTAGTAGCACCACTCGAACCAGCACGCCACGACGATCCTAATGATACTAGCGCCGCTACTAACGGGTCGCCGGAGCTCGCTCGCCGGCGAGGCCGAGTGGCGGCGCACACGAGGCTACGGTGCGAGCGCGGTACGGGGCACTAGAGAGGATCTTTGGGATGCTCGGGAGAATCGTCGGCTCACCGTGGTTGTGTTGAGGTGGTCGGCGTGGTCTGAGGTGGTCGGCATCGCCGGGATTGCTCGCTCCCGGCGTCGGGGAAGACGAGTTCGTCGGAGACGATTCCGAGTGCGGCGGCTCAATTCCTCTTGCAGGATGAACAAGTCGAGACCGGCGATTCCGATGGTGGTCACGGCAAGGCTCGGGGTGGTCTCTGTTGACGGCGACGGCCGGAGTCCGTACGGCTAGGGTTTCGGAATTGGGGCAAATGTGAGGCAGAGGAAGAAGAAAACGAACTAGGGTTCGTCGTAGGTCTTTTATACTTCGCGGAAGCACGCCTAGTCACGACGCCGAG
The DNA here is from genome assembly GCF_022539505.1 of Lolium rigidum. Lineage (NCBI taxonomy): Eukaryota > Viridiplantae > Streptophyta > Magnoliopsida > Poales > Poaceae > Lolium > Lolium rigidum. The sequence goes on along the minus strand of NC_061510.1, from coordinate 53,545,302 downwards.
CTGCGGGAGGGCTGCCGGCGCGAGGGAGAAGATGATCACGGCTCGGTGCTTGTCCACCACGCGAGAGATGAGGATGAGGACGACCTCCTCACTCGGATATTTGATGAAGGGGTAAGTGGTTTGGGCCAGGCGCTATTGGGCTGCGTGATTGGGCTCGGCTGCTCGGAGCTCTTCTTTGGGCTGGTGCGGCCGAGTAAGCTTGTTTCTTCCTTTTCTTTTATTTCTGTTTTCCTTTTTCTGTTTTCTATATTGTTAATTTAAGTGCTTGTTTTGAATTCAAATTAGACTCATGTAATACCATGCGGGTATTTTGAATATTTGAATTTCATTAGGACTATTAAAAGGATAAAGGTATTACTCCATTGTTGTTGAACATATATGTGACATTGGGAATTTTCAAATAGGCAAGAATTTAAGTATTCATTTTAATTTTCTATTTCATTTGGAATATCTCTCCCTTTTGGAATGATTAAAGTTAATAAATATAATCCAAGTGTCTTAGAAGGTATCTTTAGGACTTGATCTCACAATTGAGACTTTAGTCCCATACATATGATTTCATGTGAACACTCATTTATTGAGGTCTTATAAGGTTGATTGTAATCCTATTTCAAGGGTAACACTATTATTATATCTTTAACAACTCCTTGGAATACTTATGTGAATAATTCTCTTATTATGGTTTGGTCTTAATCACAATGATAAGTGGTTGATTACCACACATGGTTTAATTATAGGACTTAGCATTAGGTGACTCTTATGTTTTATAATTGAAACATTGGATTTAATTAATGAACCATTAGGGTTCTAATTATATTTACCTAATGGCTATTGGTTTGAATCTCAAATATGGCATGGGTTTATATTATGATCACCATAGTGATAAACTAGGGTTGAGATATCATTTTAGTTTATAGAGTTGAGATGACACCATATTGCATTTGCTAGGTTTTAATCTCCCCTAACCAAGGTAATATGGTTAGTGGTTTAATTGTTTCTGTTCTCCCTTTAATTACTAAGGACTTGAGAATTGGTTTTATCTTATACCAATAGTTTGCTATTATATCCTTGATCTATTGTTAAAGTAACTAAAGTTGTTATAGTTCTTTTTATAGTTAACTTTGGTCATATGAATGGATGATTTCTCACCATATTAAGTATGGAGTTTTACACTAAGGTTTTCTTATGTTTCTTAGGTGAAGAATAAGAGCATCTCCAGTCGCGTCCCCCAAACCGTCCCCCAAAGCGATTTGGGGCGCGCCGGACAAAAAAAGCGTTCCAGCCGCGTCCCCCAAAGCCCATTTTTGTCGGGCGCGGCCCGATACGGTGTCCGGCGCCCGAGCCCGTCCCCGTCCCACGGGGACGCTCCGGGGACGCCGGACACAACGAAACGCGAGGCCAACCGACGCGGGCCCGACGCGTCGGCGGCACGGAAGGCTAAAACCCCGTCGCCTACCTTTGGTCAAGCGACGTTAATGGCGTCCCCGTATTCCCGGGCGACGCGAGGACGCGTCTCGTCGTGCATGGCCGCGTGGCCGTCCGCGCCGGAGTTATTGCGTGCAACCACCCGCTGCCGCCGCTGTTTTAAGACGCCATCCAGTTATCGCCGCTCATCATAATCCTTATCGTCGCCGCCGCCTCCCCCTTCCCAGATCCTCTCCTCGCCGCTCAAAAAATGTCGAGCTCGTCCTCCCGCAAGATCGCCGCGGCGAACGGCCTCGGCCGCGGCGGCCTCACCGTGGCGGAGGCGTGGGCGCCGTACCACGCCCGGTATCCGGTCCCGCCGGACATGCGGCTGCCAGCGGCGGCGGGCTGGAAGATGGCCGTGAACGGCATTGGCGTTCCGCCGCCGCCGAAGCCGCGCACGCAAGCAATGGTGGGACGCCATCAAGGCCCGTCGGGCTCAACTCACCGCCGAGGAGCGGGCGGATCCGACATGGGCGGCCAAGGACAACGACGACTGGTGGGTCACGTACTTCAAGGCAAAGTACGACGTCGAGATGCACAGCACCACCGCCCTTATCGGCGGGCCCAACAGCTGGAACAGGGAAGGCCGCGCCCGTTGCAGGGCGTTCCGGGCGCACCCTCGAGAACGTCATCCGCGGCCTCCGCAACGGCGCTCCAAGGCTGGAGATGCCGTCGTCGCCGCCGCCGTCTCCTCAATGGCAGCCCGAGGAGGACGACGTACTCGTCCCTCCTCGCACTCTTCTTCCTCGGGACCGGCGCGATCGACGCCGTCCTCGTCGTACCGGTCGGCGCCGTACACCGTTCCCAAACGGGAGGTCAAGGAGGAGCCGGCGACGCCCGTCAGCACGAGGCGTGGCGGTAGCGGCAGCGGGCGGCAGCAAGGGAGGCGCGGCGGCGCTCTCCTCATCCCGAAGCCGGAGGTGAAGGAGGAGCCGGAGGAAGCGTCGCAGGCGGCGCTGCTGGCGGAGTACGAGCGGCGGCAGCGGCTCATCGCCGGCCGGCGACGACCCGAGGACTGCCCGGGGCTGCGGGCGGCGTTCTTGGCGTCCATGGACGACAAGGACGCCTGGAGGGGCAACCTGGACGCGGCGATCGCCATGTCCATCCGCGACTCCGGCAAGCCGCCGGTGGACCTCACCGACGACGGCGAGGCGGGACCAAGCGGCTTGGTGAAGGACGAGCCCGTGGACGAGCCCGTCGACGAGCGCGTCAAGCGGGAGGTCGTCACCGACGAGATGTACAACTTCCAACGAGTACTACGACGCCTCCGGCCGCCGCAAGTGGTTCTAGATTAGGTTTAGTTTTAAAGTTAGTCAAATTTCGTTCGAATCTATGTAAGTTTGGACGAATCTAATCGAATCTAGTTAAGTTTAAAATTTGCGAAATTTTGTTTGGGGGACGCGACTGGGGAGCGACGTCCCCCAAACGCGGCACGAACGAAACACGTCCCCCAAACGCTCAATCCGGCGCGGTTTGGGGGACGGTTTGGGGGACGCGACTGGAGATGCTCTAAGTGGAATGTAGATGTGGTAGAATTGTACTTATGATCACCAAGTGATTCACAAGTTAAGGTTGGAATATAAGTTTAGGGTTGCTTATTAATTACCTCCCTATGATTTCATGTGGTGAATGATATCTATTTATACTATTAGGGTTTAACTTATCCTCACTATGGTTGCTTTATTAGTTTATATCCCAAGAGAATGCCTGAGATATTCTGCTAGGGTTCTATTCAAACAATGATGATATGGTCATCTGGTATATGGATAGTTCTCTTCCTCAAATTCAGGTGTTGCCTCAACTAGCTTTAGTATAACACCATAGATTAAGCTCTCCCATTTAAGAACAGATTATTCTAGGGTTTATGGTGTACTCCTAATATTTATTTAGGTAGCTAAGCTAAAGATTCAACTGTCTAACTAAGTTGGTTTATCTCTCTAGGAATGGTCTTGGATGATATCCTAGGGTTCCTCTTAGAGATGATGATCTGAATACTTGGATGTATATCCAAGGTTTAGCTCAAGGTTTGTTATTGCTTCTCTAATGATTGTTATAGAACTCTCACCTCTCTAGGGTTGTATAAAAATATGGAATAGAGAAGGATATATATTTCTTGAGTGGATCTCCTTGTTACTATTCCAATGTTGAAATGGAATGATTACCATGAGGTTCATGGTTGGATCATAGATTAGTTTGAGACATGGAAAAGATAAGTGAAGAATAGTTTCTCCAATTATTGTTGCTTGATTTCCAATTAAATGGATGTTCATATGTTATGGCAAGGATTACCATGTTGTGATCGTTTGTATGATCAAGCAATTGATCATTGAGTAAAGTGTTGTTGTCTTGATTATTAGTTCCATTTGATCAATCCTCTTATATCAAATCATATTTTCCCAAAACAAGGTTTTAAACAAAGTCACATTGAGGTTTATAGCGCTTGACTTGATAAGCTACTTCAATTCCACCAAGGTCAAGTGAAACTTCGATTCATCGTGACTGTTTTTACTTTAAAGCGCGAAAATTCCCCAGATTTTGTATGCATGAATGCAATGCACACATCTGTTTCCTCTATTTTTGTAACCCCAATACCTGGGGAAGGCGGCGACGATCGTGCAACGACTATTAATAATCATCATCAGCAATACAATAACACAAAAAGTAAGAGAAATTACAAGTAGGTCTTTGGACCACGTAGTGACGACTACGAGCACTAGAGCTCGCAACCTTCCTCGCCCCCTCCATCACCGAAGCCGAGCAAAGCTTGTTGAAGTAGAGCTTATTGAAGAGACAGACCAGAAGTCATCGTGCCAAGGCTCCAAAGGAACAACGCAACAGAATAACAACCATCACCAATGATGAGAATAGTAAATCGGAAGAGCTAAACCTGTAACCACACCAACAAACACGAAGATAGACTTGGATCCCGGAGATCCTCCGGACACACAACTCCACATACCCTCTGTCAGCGCCAATCGCACCATCAGAGCGAGGATAGGGTAGAAAGGACCTTATTATGCCTTGAGGATGCAACTGCCATCTCAACATCCCGAAGAAGATACTGAAAACTAAACTTAATAAAGAGCGGAAACCTCTCACCGGCAAAGGGCCGCCGTGGTGTGTCACGCCTCAAAAGCCCGGAGCAGACCGACGACATCACAGGAGAGGGAACATTGCCCTAGATGGGTTTTACGCCGTGGAGTTGTTTTGTAATCATCCATTGATTCGCATTATTGCATACACCCTTTGTTTCGTGTAGAGACAAGTGAGAAATGAACATGCATATCACCAGTTACTCGTCACAGCTGGCCACTTTTTTCCAGCACTGAAGACTTCACTAACCGTTGATTACTAACTACCACTACCACTACCAACACGTACGCTGCACATGTCACAGGCTTTGCACCTAGGAGATGAAAATAAAGATTGCCTGACGGAGGATGTATACAGCAATGTCTCTAGTTTACTGACAAAACAAGATGATGAATCAGATCAGTACACTGGCAGCAACAAGCTGCCACACTCTGTGACAAGCAGTACAGTTGTACTTGCGTCTTCTTTACGAGTAGATTTAACCATGATGATATGTCGGGTAGAATACAAGCTAGAATCTGATCCCTGGAGGTATAGTACTACCGTACATCGCCGTATAGTACGCTACGGAGATTGTTTCCATTCGTGTTTGATCTTCTTTCAAGTTGTGGGTTTAAGTGAAGATCTTGCTCTTATGATAACCATTGATTAGTTAGGAGCATATATTTGAGATTAAACAACATTAAGTGTTCCAATTTAGAGCAATTCAAATACGAGTGGGTCTGATTGTGTGGTGACCACAAGAAAATCTGCGATTACGGTAATTAGCACACACGTGATGAACCCTAGAAAAACATTAATTAAACATATGCCACTGTAATTCTTAAGATCCTTCGAAAAAAGCCACTCTTAGCCTTCCAAAAATACCACTGTAGTGGCATATTTTGAAAAATGAAAATTGTAGAGATATTTCTCGAATACACAATAATAACAGTGGCATATATTTAATTAACCTAATAAAAATACGCTCACGGACTTGCTTCGTGGTTGTGTTGTGCAAGGTAGCCCTCCAACTCATGGTTTACTATACATAGTTAGGAACACCCCCCTCCGCTCCTTAGCATGTCGCCGTTGATGTCCCCTCATGCAATGCAAGCAAAGTGGCCATTTGGACGGTGAACGTCTCGTCGGTGTCGAAATGGCACAACTTTGAAGATGGAACCATGGTGCGTGCCCATGCCGAGTGCACCATGTCTCTCACATTCACTTAACTTTTCGTGGGGGTTGCCATCATCGCCAAGCGCTATGATTTCCCTAGTTTAATTCTTCTTGCACCCCTCGAATCTCGAATCGTTAAGACATAAGTTAAAATTGGTGTAAGGCTCTTAGGTCCTCGGCTCACTTTTTTTTTTGAACAGGGAAGGGACCCGAAGGTCCCAGTAGCTGCATTATATTCTAGCGGTAAAGAGAAAAGAAAAGTACATTCAGGACCTGCAAATTTGCACCAAGAACCCTTCAACAAATCTACGAAAAGCAATCGGGTCCTCTACCACCGCTCCGACGAGAACCACTCGTCATCCGTTCCAGCACCGCCGCCGCCGGGGACATGCCACTTGGGACAATGATGCTGAGAAGTGCCCGGAAGGAGTAGCTGAAGATCCTCCGCAATGGCCTTGCGCATGGAGGAAGAAGCGCCATCATCTTGTGGCTGTGGAGGGCCGCCCTTCGGCCAAAGATAGCAGGGGCAAGATGGCCGCCGCCGTCGCGAGTCCCCCACTGATGAACTCCAAGTAACACCTGCAGCTTGAGCTCCCCGCAGCCCAGATCGAAGACGGAGCCAGCATGCATCCTCTCCAATGCAACCATCACCATGATGGCTTTGCATCGAAGACTGGCCGGCTGAATCCATCGGATTTGAGCCATCAACGAGCTTTATTGGAGGGGAGGACGAGGTAGGGCCGCCATCCGCCTTTGGCTCCATCCTCTGGAGCACCACGGCCAGCAACATCAGCCCCGCCCATCACCGGAGACCGCTCGAAATCTCCAGCAGTGAAATCCCCATCGGCATAGAGCCAAACGCCACGGGGGACAAAGCCTAGACTAGAACTAATCCTACACTACTGCTATACACGGGAAGGTCCCTCACCCAATCTCAACGCCGGCAGCCGCCGGAGAGGAGAGGGGAGGGGCCTGTCGGCCGGGATCTGAAGAGAAGTGGAGAGGCTAGAAGGGGAGGACGGGAGAGAAGGGGAGGGTCCTCGGCTCACTTGATGACCACTTAGAATGATGCGAGGAATTCGAGTTTCGGTGATTTCGTCGCCTTTCTTGTATGTTTATGTAGACCGAAAACCGTACGTGGTTCTATCGAGGCGCAGATACTTTTATTTGCGGAAATGTGGGTGTTTAGCATTACTACACATTCGTTTGGCAGATTAATGTGGAAATCATCGGTGTATATACCTTAAACGCACAATTGGTAAATCTGATATTAATAAGAACCTTTTTTTTGTAGGATCCCTTAGAGCAATTCCAATAGTATAGCCAACTGCTGGCTATAACAAGATGCCATGTCATTTGTAGTCACCATATAGCTAACATGTACAATAGTTGGCTATAAGAATGAAGTATTTTACTAATATATGGCCCACATTTCACTCTCACAAAGTGCCTAGGAGCACGTGCAAGAGCTGACTATTGCATAGTAGCCCACCTCCCTTCTCTCTCCTCTTCTCTCTCTTCCAACTCATCTAAAATATATTATTTAATGTCTTATAGTCAGCTGACTGGACTCTATTGTACTTGCTGAATACGGTATACTACTACATGGAGATGCAGCCATGCGCACGTAGGAGCGGAATACGACGAGATCCGGTGACACGAGCGTAAACGGCGTTGAGAATGCACGTCCACCGTAGATAACAAACAGCACAGAACGGCTCTCCGAGAGGTACGAAGCAGAAATCAGAGGAAAGGGCAGGCAGAGGCAGATCACTTGTCGTCGCCTGCAAAACCCTTTCCTTCCTTGCTTCTCTCCATCCTCGACTGGTGGTGGCGCGAACCCCCGCGCGCGCACACGCACCAGTCTAGTCCACTCCAACCCACGCGCCCACGCCACCGCACCTCACCTCAACTTCCCACCCATCTTTCCTTCGTCTCCAACTCCAACTGCAGATTTCCCTCCACTTTCGCCGCGCGCGCGCTCCGGCGGGGAGGGAGGGAAGAATCCTTTTCTGTTTCATTCATCCGCCGCGCCTCCTTTTCCTCCGCTCCAGACTAGAATCTCCCCTCTTCTTCCCTGTTTCTTTCCTTTTTCTCCGCTCACGCATGCACCGCCACCGCCACGGGGTTGTCGTCGTCGTCTGACTCTGATCCAATGGGGGACGCGTCCACCTCCGCCCCCGCCACGCCCACCTCCACCCTCATCTGCCTCGAGGACGGCAACGACCTCTTCCTCGACGCCGACGACGACTACAGCCCCGCCGCCGACGGCGCCGCCGATTTACGCCTCGCCGGCGACGACCACCTCCTGCTCCTCGACCCGGACGACGACGAGTACGTCGCGCTCATGCTCTCCAAGGAGGCCAGCGCCGCCGCCCACGCCGCCCACGCCGGAGGCGAGGAGGTGGGCGGCTGGACCAAGGCCGCGCGCGCCGTCTGCGTCGACTGGATTGCCAAGGTGCTTCGCGCGCGCATTCTGCTTGCTCCCGCTCCGCCTTTCCCCCAAACAAAATCAACCGGATCTTTCCATTTCCCTTTTTCCAAATAAAATGATGATGGTTTCTCTCTCTGCGCGCGTGCGCGCGGTGTTGGCAGACGAACGCGAGGTTCCGGTTCTGCGGGAAGACGGCCTACGTCGCGGTCACCTACCTCGATCGCTTCCTGGCGCAGCGCCGAGTCGACGTAATAACGATCACCCCTTCCAATTCGCTGCCCCCCATTGCCGTTGCCATCGATCTGCTCTGTCATGCCACCTCGCCGAGTGTTCGATGTAATGCCTCCCGACTGACTCCCGCATTGCCGTTCTCTTGGTGTTGTGCAGAGGGGGCAGGAGTGGGCGCTGCAGCTCCTCGCGGTGGCGTGCCTCTCGCTGGCGGCCAAGGTGGAGGAGCACCGGGTGCCGCGCCTGCCGGAGTTCCGCCCCGACCGGTACGACTTCGACAGCGCCTCCATCCTGCGCATGGAGCTCCTCGTCCTCACCACGCTCAACTGGCAGATGATCGCCGCCACCCCCTTCCCCTACCTCGGCTGCTTCGCGGCCGGGTTCCGGCACGACGAGCGGAAGCCGATCGTCCTGCGCGCCGTCAACTGCATCTTCGCCTCCATCAAAGGTCTGTCATTCCCCACTCACTCCCCTGCTCAGATGCTCAGACGCTCATTTCTTCTCGCAATCCGCGCAGCGATGAGCTCGGTGGAGTACCAGCCGTCCACCATTGCGCTGGCGTCGATCCTCGCAGCGCGCGGCATCGGCAACAAGGACAAGGAGGGGACGCTGACATTTCCCGAACTGGCGGAGGAGCTCAAGGCGATCCTGGGCTCGTCATGGCAGCAATTACACACCGTAAGCTCTTCTGCGCGCCATAATAATGACAATCCCTTTTGGAAATCTGTTGGTCGAGAGCGGCAATGATATGAGTAAATGCGGGCCTTCTTGTTGCGCAGGGGCATGTGTATTCCTGCTACAGCGTCATGATTCGGGAGGAGGACGGCAGGTCCATGTCCATGCGGCGGCAGCAATCGAGCGGGGAGCTGCCTTCCTCCGGCGGCTCCGCCGCCCACGTCGGGAGCTCGGTCACCACCTCCGTGGCCATGGGCGGCGCCAGCAACAATAATGCCGCCACCTCGGCGGCAGCAGCAATCACGGACGGCAATAAGAGGAAAAGGTTGCATTCACCGCGGCGCCACTAGGAGAGTGTCCAGCTCGCACTACTCTACCTAGTAGCTAATTTCTTCCACCCCCACCTGTTTTTTTCCCCTCTCTAGTTTCAGCAGTCTTTCTCTTCTCAGGGGGGAGGTGGCTAAATAGGGGGCAAGATTTGATTCTTCTGATTGTGCAATTATTGCAGTTGATTGGTAAGTTAGGATTGGAAAGATTTTGGTTTTCATGAGATCTTTCTTTTCCCTGGCTTAAAAGGCTGTGTAAAGAGCAGAGAGAGAAAGCCTAGGCTGTACCACTGCAAAGAGCTCTTGCTCAAAGTGGGAGGTGAAAAGAGAGCAAAGCCTAGGTATGAGTGGGGAACCATTTTTCCCCTTCTGTGTGTGAATGCTGTGCCAGCTAGCTGGCCCTTGTCCTCTCGTCTTCTTTTGGTTAATACCATGTCACTCTACCGGTGACAAAATAATATACTACTTAACCCGATCTTCATATGATTATGGCCTGTTTCCTCACTGTTGAGTCATGCCATTTTGGCTTCTCATTACCATCTTCTTCAGATGCTGAAACAAACTGTACTGTCCTATTCCAGCACAAGCGACCACGATTGAATTCCTCTCCCCTCTTCTTGGGTCCTGCCTCCGAGCCCCGTGTGCAATTGCTGCTGAGCCATAGGTAGTTGGGAGTTGCTTCACTGTTATCCATTTCTCACGCTGCCTTTGCGCCCTGTCACCACATCACCACCTTTCACTACCAATGGCTTTGTTATTCTTTTCCTCATGCATCTCCAACAGGGGCGACCCATATCGGACTCCTCATGCATCTCCAACAGGGCGACCCATATCGGACGTCCAAAAATGATTACGCGTGTCCGTTTGTATGGCCTCACGGACATATTTTTGACTGCATATCCATTTTCGTCTAGGTGTGCTCCTAGCCGGGCGATCCATTTTTGTTTTTCAATAATATTTTTCATTCACCAAGTAAAGAGCTACTGTACTACAAACTAAAGAAGATACAAGTCCTAGGCTACATGCTGCCCGACGGCCTAGCCCCATCGTTGCGTCCCTCCCTCGTCTGCTTCTCCGCCGCCTGCCGTGCGGCCGCTAGAGCTCGGTGAGCCGCCACGTCCTCTAACAGGCGCTGCCGCAACGCCTCCTTCGCGGCATCCTCGACCTTCTTGAGCGTCTCGAAGGAGTGGTCTAACGCCCTCTGCTCCGCCGCCATCTCCTCCTGGGTAGGCTCATCAGGGTCATCAGAGGACCAATCAATGTCGAAGGAGTCATCTTGTGCGGCTGCTGCCTTCCTGCGGCATTCCATCTCGGCGTCAAACGCCGCGTGGGTCGCTCGCTCCTCCTCTGCTTCCCGCTTTGCATCAGCCATGAACTTCGCGTCCATGGCCGCGTCGAGGACGTTATCGATGCTTTCGTCGTCCTCCCAACTCCTCGTCGAAGCTCTCGACCGGGGGAGGTGGAGGCGCGGTAGCCTGGCCGCGCCCGGCGCTGCTCATGGCAAAGGTGGAGGGTGTGCGGCGGCGGCGCTACGGTGGAGGTTGTGCGATGGCTAGGGTTTTGTGTGGGAGATGAGATGTGCGTGCCCCTCTTTATATAGGCCGAAAGCAGGCCACGGGCGCGGAACACGTGCCATCGCCATTACTTCGTGCACAGAGGTGGGCGGCGGCCGCTCGGCACACGAGGCATCGCCATTAATGTGGCGCTGACTGCCGAAGCGACGCATCGGCGCCAGTAATGGCGCGCCTGAGAAGACGCATCGAGCCTGGGTCGCTGTCAGGCGGGCCCGACGAAACGCTCGCCAGACACGAGCGGACACTCGGCGCGTCCGCGCAACATCCGCAGAGACGCATCTGAGGCGCATATTTGGGCCTGGTTTGCATCTCTGTAGACAACCCAGACACTATTCTTCGGGTCGCTGGGCCTGGTCCCAGACGCATTTTTCATCCGCACGGACGCAAACGGTCGCTCAGCGTCCTTTTGCGTCGCCCCGTTGGAGATACCCGGGCCTGATTGGTTGCCCACAATATTTTTTGCGTTTCTGGCCATCTCATGTAACTTGGCCCAACAACTACCGTATAAGTGGAAACTTAACTTGGGATAGATTTGGCACTATATTTGGATGCCAATACTTTTACTTGGGTTCTGTAGGACAAACGAGAGGTAGTTTGCTTGGTAGGTTGTTTTCCGCTCGGAAGAAACATATCAGCATGTTTGGTTGTGTGCGGAACGAGAAATGTAATCACCTCTTTCCCAAATGGTGAGGATACCACCTCTTTTCAGCATCAAGCACATATTCTACCACATACCAGACAGTATTCAGCACGACATACTACACATTGTTCAAAACGACATAATAGACGTTGTTCGACAGACAACATACATTGTTAACCATTGAATTAAACAAAGTACGACACAAATGCAGGCATATATTTCATTCTTTGATCATGGCAAGGGATAGATGATGTTGTGGGCACCTTTGTACCACCTCAGTCATGGTGTATTCGAAGACGGTGACCTTGAAGACATCGCCCCTCATCACCTTAATGGTCATGAAGTAGACTATCTTGATCTGGTGGGCAATGCCAAATCTAGGCCACCTCTGATCTAGGCAGACAGTGCCTTTCACGTCCCGCGCCTTCACCATCCAGGAGCAGCCGGTGTTCGTCTTGAGGATGACCGTCCTGGACTCCTAGGGACGATGCCAAGGTAAGGGCGGAAGTCTGTTGGGATCGTAGCATTTCCAACTCTGGAGACAACACCACTTTGGCAAAGTGGGTTGGTCTGACGTCGTCATGGAAATGCCCAATCTTGATAGGCCCCCCTTGACCTCTTGGTAGAGCTAGATTCTCCATCTGATTTGTTGGAGGTGCCCTCTCCAAAAGGCATGCCAGCTCACTGCAAGATGAAGAAACAATTTCAATGAGCACAAATAGATGCAGGCCCACCCTCATATGATACTATGGTTGTGAGACCTAATAAGAACAAGACGCTGCAGGCCTTCGTACCTATGAACACCAAGTGCAAAGGGACTGTCCGCAAACTAAGTCTAGTGCATAAGCAATGTTCTTGGACAAATGACTAGGTTTACAGCCAACCCCTCACTGCTAGGAAAATGCCTATTGTTGGCGCACCTAATTGGGCTACTGCCGGCGCACCAGAGCCCGCCGGTGCGAACGGGCCGGTGGTAACTGGCTACTGCCGACGCATCGGCCCATGCACCGGCGGAAGTGCAGTTACTGCCGGCGCACTAGGCCTGCTTTGCCGGCAATAGCTCTGTATCGCTGGCGCGTGTGGTGTTGCGCCGGCAGTAGGGCCTGTCAGCAGTGGCGCATGTGCTGTGCGCCGGCAGTAGGACATGGAGGTGCGCCGGTGGTATAATTCAAAAATTTAATTTTCACAATATTTTCCAATGTATTACAATGCATATTTGTATCATCCAATACAGTATATACTTATACATCAGTACACATGCAATATGGAAAGCACATAGAGAGCCAAGTCTCATTTCGATATCAATACACAAATAGCCACGTCTCGTTCCGAAATATTGATTCATACAACACACATGCAACACCGAACGATGAAGTTTCACAAAGTTAGAAGTCTCGGTACATAGTCGTCACAAGTGTCGTCATACACCTCACAATATAGCTACTAACCTAAACTACAATCACATAAAACATGACCATGGTCACGATGAGCATCATCACGAAGGCCATGGTCTTCATCTGGTTCCTCCTCATGTCCCTCATCTCTCCCGCTAGATGACGCGAGTATCTTCCTTTCGCCTCCACCCTAGTGGGGTATTCCTTGTAGTTATTGCCGCTGAAGCGGTGCACCTGTCTCCGATAGTCCTCCCAGTCGTCGTAGACTCCAGGAACCCTCCCCTTGTACATGACATATGTCATCGGCATCTCCAAGCACAAGACAAATAAAAAAATTAGTACCAAATCATAGATGATATATATCTCTATTTGCAACATATAAGTATATATGAGAAGTGTGAAGAAAAATTCTAATCATCGGCCAATGCAATTAACAAGTGCCAAATCAAATAAGAGACAAGTAGTATGAACTAAATAGCATGCCTCATACTCTGTTGGTCGAAACAAATATTAACATTCAGGGATGGACTCAGCGAGGCCAGGTAGGATGCACAAGAGATTGGTATTTGTGGCCATCACACCAGGGTCACTGGCTCCACCCCCGAGTGTACGAGCGACCAAACATTCTAATGATCGGCGTACTCCAATAAGAGCCAAGTAGTATCAAGTAGATAGCATATGCCTCATACTTTGTTGGTCGAAATAAATATTAACATTCAGGGATGAGGTAAGTGAAGCCAAGTAGGATGCACAACAAATTGATATTTGTGCCATCACACCAGGTTCACTCACCCCACCCCAGAGTGTAGTGACCGAACATTCTAATCATCGACCAATGCAATTAAGAAGTGCCAACTCAAATAAAAGACAAGTAGTACGAACTAAATAGTGTGCCTCATACTTTATTGATCGAAACAAATATTAATATCCATGGATGGAGTCAGTAATGCCAGGTAGGATGCACAATAGCTTGATATTTGTGGCCATCACACTAAGGCTCACTGGCTGCACCCCCGAGTGTACGAGTGACCGAACATTCTAATCATCGGCGAACTCCAAATACGAGCCAAGTAAGGGTCAAGTAAATGCAAATGATTAAGGTAAACATGCCATAATCTAGAAATATATACCAAAGTAAATGGAATTATAGACGCAGGTTCACATGCACATCCATACAAACTAAATAAAAGCGGCAAGTAGATCGGGCCGGAATATATAGAAATTACAATACGCAAGTTCATCGACATATCGTTCAAGCTTAAGCAAAAGAGTTCTCGTCGTAGGATTAGGTTGTAGGCCTTGGGGGAATGGACGGCAGCCCTTCAACGAGTTGAATGGTCTGTCCTCACGCGACATCTCCAAGCGGAGTTCTATCTTGTCATGAGGTGGTTGAGCGTGGCCGTAGAAGAACGTGCCAGACCTATTTTCAACATCCTGCACGATTATCGTGCAAATCATCTGCTGGACGCGACCACAATTGAGTCTCAGTTCTCTACGATTGGCATCTGCCATGTTTTTAAACCTGTTTCTGAGAGTCTCTGGCAACAATGTTTCAAGCTCCTCCTTTAGGAGTTTGAGATACATGTTGATATCATTTCCTGGCTGTGTCGGCTCTTGAATTAGCATACTCATCTGTATGTACTTCTTCTTCATGCACAACCAGGGCGGAAGGTTGTAGATCCATACAAACACGGGCCATGTGCTATGTGTGCTGCTCTGGTTTCCGAACGGATTGAATCCATCCGTGCTCGCACCCAACCTGATGTTTTTGAAATCTGCCCCGAAACTTCTTAATTCAATGTCTAATGCTTTCCACTGGCTTGCATTCGAAGGGTGTGTCAGCATTGGGTGTTCAATCCGCTCTACATCATTCAGCAGTGCCTCCTTTCTTTCAGCGTGCCAGCGCATGAGCTTTGCTTCCTTACGGTCCGCGTAGAACCGTTGCAGCCAGGAGGGGAGCGAGAAGTACCACACAACTTTCCGAGGAGCTTTCTTCTTCCCTTTCTTGTATCGTTCAGCGTCACACAACGGACATTTGGTCTTGCCCACGTGCTCATTGCGATAAATGATACAGTCATTGATGCAGGCGTGATATTTTTCGTGGGGTAAGTCAAGAGGGCACGTGATTCTCTTGGCCTCGGCTAGACTACCAGGACATGTGTTCCTGACAGGATGGAGATCTTTCAAGTATTCCAGAATGTCGTCGACGCTTGTGTCCATCCATCCGTGTTTCGCCTTCATCTGCAGCACATCGAGCGCTACTCTCAAGCGGGACTCCTCCAACCCGCGACATGAGTCGTACAACGGAGTATTCGAGTCTGTCTCCAGTTGCTCAAGCTTTGATTTTCTCTTGGCGCCTTTCGTCTTTTCCAGAAGCAGATCTTGAAGATGAGGGTCCCGCACGACTGAAGCTAGCGGCACCTCTTCGTCGTCGTCAAGGTTATTTTCCGCGTATTCAACATTTTGTTCATCATGATACTGATCTGCATCGTCCTGTGCGACAAACTCTTCATCGTCATCAATATCATGATGCCCTCCTTCTTGCCGGCCATTACTACATGCTGCCGTCGCCCCATTGACCTCCGCGCCATCATCACTCATCCATTGAGTGTGTCCATGCATGAAACCTTTAGTGAGCAGGTGCCCCTGCAATTTGCCTGAATAGGGGTCAAACCATTTCCCTAGTTTGCATTTTCGACATGGACACAATACCACCGTGAGGTTATTTTCATACATGTCGGTGATCACGTGTTTCAAATATCTCATCACGACGCTCTCCCTCATCTTGATAATCATTATCGCCTGCACGACAAGATATATAATTGATTAGAACCATGCATCCGTCGGTAGTTTTCACGGAAAATTTTAGCATGACCTTCCTACACGGTAGGACATAGGAGCGCCATAAATGTGCCGAAACGGAAATTTAACGAATCAATATTTCGGCGCAACGTTGGCAACTCATTTTCAACGCCAAGACACAAGCACAAACACAACATATATGCCACACATGAGCTTTGCTTCAAATTTACAATATACGATGATTTCATTCCTCAATTTGTTCATTAATCACCTATTTGGTTTTTATTAGTAGACAAGATCGAGATGTCACGCCGCGACCACGACGTATGGATTCCAGATTTCTAGATCTAGATTTAGATCTAGATTGAGCAGTCAATGCGGGATAGATCTAGATCTACATAGGGATGTGGGAGATGCATGTAGGAAGGAAATATTTGCTTAAAAATATTGTTTTCTTTGGTCAAATTGGCCAAATTTGGGGTAGAAAGGGGCAAAAACTAGCTGGGTTGGGAGAAGGCTCGGGTTGTGTTGGACGAGTGGAAGAGTGGTAGCGGGGGGACTGGTTGTTAGCAGAAATAACTGCCCAGGTTACTGCCGGCGCACCAGGACATGGGTGCGCCGGTAGTATTAAGCCGACTCGGCTGTATTTGGTGCGGGCCAGGCCCAGAAAGTACCGCCGGCGCACCAGGCCAGGGGCGCGCCGGCAATAGCGTATTACCACCGGCGCGCCCCTGGGCCGGTGCGCCGGCAGTACTTTCTGGGCCTGGCCCGGATCGGGGGAGCCACGGCCAGGATTTATCCCCGACGCATTTTTATGGCAGGCGCGCCGGCAATAGGCAATCATCGCCGACGCGGCAGCACAAGGGTACGCCGGCACCAACTTCCACCGGCGCATGGTTTTGTTGTTGCGCCGGCAGTACAAATACCACCTATATGCCTTTTCCTAGTAGTGCCTATGATTGTGCACATCTGAATCATTGGCCAAAGGAGCAACAAGATGCCAAGAATGATGCAAGCAAAACAATAAGGCCTCATACCTATGAACACCACATGCAAAGGGTCTGTCCCCAAATTAAACCCAGTGTACAAGCAATGTTCTTGCACATGGGACTAGGTTTAGGGCCAGCCCCTTGCCTATGATTGTGCCACAAATTAATCAATGGCCAAAGGAGAAACATGATTTGAAGAATGATGCAAGCAAAATAATAAGGCCTCAAATCTACGATCACCACAATTGATGTTATTCAACCTAGTACAAGGCACAAGGAGGAGTATTTGTGCTTTTGTACAAGGTTGGGTAGCATAAAATGTGGTGTCATTTGGTTTACATGTTCATATCATGGGCCATAGCATTGAACATATGACATAATAGTTGGGATCATTAAATAAATCACCACATGAAGTTACATCAAATGTCACAGTGCAAATATTGGCTAATTATGGTGCATTACAAGTCAGGCTATCTTACATCACTCATCACAAATAGCCCTAATCCTCTTAAGTTTGTCCCTGATAACAGAACCTAATTTTAGTAGGTCATACACGACATACTCTAGATTTCTCCTGTCTTGTTTTAGTGCGTCATTTCCACCCTCAATGCCTCTCTTTCTCCATCCCACTCCTCCTTCATAACCCTTAATGCCTCTCTTCCCTCCTCTCACTCCTCCTTCCTAGACCTCAGGATTTGTGCTTGCAGTCTATGCACGTTCTTCAGCATTGCTACCTCGTTCTTCAAACCCTCTAGTTCATCTTCCCCTCGGTTCTGAACAAACTAGGGTACAGTCAGGCCTCATATATCGTAGCAGTAGCTAGTGGAAGATATGTTTGATCTGCCCTTATGCAATATCAAACGATGGACTTCGATCATGGCACTAGGTTCCGAAGAAACATCTATCTAGTGGCTTAGCTCTATCGTATAATCATCGGCATGAACAGTAAAACCCAAATCTGACAATATGTGAACCTAAAACCTAGATATGGTCATAACGGCATGATCATTGCTGCTAAAAAAGGTGCAAGAACACCGATCTACCTATTGGAAGTCAGTAATGTAGCTGGACAATAAAGAAGACCCAAGTATAACCGCAAACAGACCAGATCTAAGATGCATGCACCAAATAACCGTAGATCAGACACCGCAGAATGCCAGAACCATGGACCTATGAAAATGAAGCCTAAAATCATGGATTAGTGTCTTACCGCCATGAATGTCGCTGCCGAGCAGAGCTTGCACCGGGAGAAAAAGCAGAGCGTCAATCCTTGACAGCGGACGGGGGAGTTCAAGATGCGTCAAGCCGCAGCTCGAGACCTAAATGGACCGCGACCCATTATCTCTCAACGGACGATTTGTGTCGTCGTTATGAGTCATAAGTGGACATTCCCTAAGGGCATCTCCAGCGGGCCGACCCAAAATGGTGATCCAAACGATCTATTTATGTTCGTTTGGGTCGGCACGCGGATAGAATTTCGGTGTCGGTCTGGCCGACCCGGACATACGCCCAGGGCTGACCCATTGGGTTTAGTGTTTGGGATAATCTAAATTGCATACATATTTGTAGACAAATTTGCTTGAGAAAATTGATAGAACTTAGGAAAACATTGTAGAAGACTTCATCATCTCCGTCTTTCCATCTCCTAGTCATCCTCGTCAGTGTGGTAGTGGCGGCGACACATGGTCTCGTCGAAGACCTTAACGGTGAAGATGTCGTGGTCGTCGTACTTGAAGACGACAAGGTTCCCCACTTCAATGGTGTGCGAGCGGGCGAAGCGCCTCCACCCGTTGTGGTGGAACATCTGCCCTTCGTTGTCGAACATCACGTCCGCGGACCACAGGCCGGCCGCGCCGCCGGATATACGCATGAGGACATGGTGGGGCTCTTTCCCATCGACGATCGAGGCGAATCTCTGGGGCAGGCGCAGGCTATCCTAGGTCATGCCCTGGTGGATGGTGACGCCGAACTCAAAACCGGAGAGGTCGATGGGACCATGGGCCCAACGATGATGGAAATGGCGACGGGGTCGATGGTGGGTGACTCTAGCCTCTCCCACCACTCCTTCCTCGCTGACCTAGGCCTCTGCCACGGTCCAGAGGCCATCCTAGACGCCCTCTCCTTGAGCATGTGCCGCCAACGGCTACGGAGATGCATGTGGTGGTGGTGGTGCTGACTGGAAGAAGTGAGGTTGTGGAAGAAAATGGCCACCGCTAGCTGATACGTCTCAAACGTATCAATAATTTTTGATGCTCCATGCTTGTTTTACACCAATTCATATATGTTTTGCTTACACTTTGTTGCAATTTTATATGATTTCCGGCACTAACCTATTAACAAGATGCCACAGTGCCAGTTCCCTGTTTTCTGATGTTTTTGTATTACAGAAAAGTTGTACAGGAAATATTCTCAGAATTGGACGCAAAAGCCGAAGTCAATAGTTTACTTAAACGAAGATGAAGTCCAGAGAGGGTCGAAGAAGTGCCACAGGGCGGCCAAACCACACCTTGGCGCTGCCTAGCTTGGGCCCGCGCCAAGGGGTGGTGTGGACCCCCCAAGCACACCACCGACCTAAATCCTCCGCCTATTTATACATCTTCTCGGGAAAACATGGATACCCGAGCCTCCATCCACGAAAATTTCCATCGCGGACGCCATCGCAGAACCCATCTCAGGGGGTTCTGAAGCTCTTCCCGGCACCCTGCCGGAGGGGGAAAACATCGCCGGAGGCATCTACATCGCCATGCCCGCCTCCGAAGTGATGCGTGAGAAGTTCATCCCTAGACTATGGGTCCATAGCAGTAGCTAGATGGTTGTCTTCTCCAATTTGTGCTTCATGTATAGATCTTGTGAGCTTCCCTACATGATCTAGATCATCCTTATGTAATCCTACATGTTGTGTTTGCTGGATCCGATGAATATTATATACTATGTTGAGGTCGATTATATATTCATGTCATATGTTATTTGTGATCTTGCAGGCTCTCCGTTCCTAGTGGATACTCCGGCCAAGTAGATACTTGTGACTCCAAGAGGGAGTATTTATGCTCGATAGTAGGTTCATGCCCCTAGATTTCTGGGAGTGACAATAACTTCTAAGATTGTAGATGTGTTGTTGCTACTAGGGAGAAAACAACAATGTTTTATCGAAGGGTGTGGTGACCCGACATACCACTGCATGGTGTAGTATGCAAGTCTGATATAACACCAATGAAACACCGTTCCACTAGTATTATATCGCTCAGAGTGGTACAACAGAAACATATGCGGGTCCAAGGCATGTCTATAGAATTACATAC
>NC_061510.1:53437492-53525123 GCF_022539505.1 Lolium rigidum | reverse complement strand
CTCTTTACATAAGATCATCATAGCCTCCTACTTTACAATGAGGTAAAGCTGCAAATAAATTCCAGAAGAACGACTCGTAGTCTAGTCCTAACACGAACTCTACTTGTAGAGTATTTAACTAGCTACAGAGGCTATGAATAGATTCTAGCTAAATAGGAGCTAAGTTTAGGAAGCTAGTTCCTTTCTATTGCTAATCTAGGTTTCTCCTTGTTGGATGTGGTATCTGACTCTTCTGACAGGTTCCTGTCCCTTGAAGTAGTTGTTGACTCCTCGGCCTTCGAGTTGCACTCGTAGATCCTCCTTCGATGCCTCCATATCTAAGCGGGGATTTAAGAGTGGGATGAGTACGAGCGTACTCAACAAGTTCATTATAGGAAAGAGGTGTTTAATGCACTAGCTACGGCATTAGACCAGAAAGTCTAATACCAATGCAAGTTTTCATAATCATTTCTTCAAAAGGTTGCTTTTATTCAGAAGAACTATGTCCGTCAGCCTTCACCGGTTTACTAGAACTTCATGGAGCTCCTTTCCGGTAGCGTTCGCAGTTCCATATCCCGGAACAGGGAGTGACAGGTCACGGTTCTTTACACTCTGCAGAGGTGTGTTGCTTTACCCATAAGAGATCTTAACCTTGGTGCCAACCGAGCAGCGTGCTCGTCCACACTTCCTTTGGTGTGAGGCCCGGTATAAGGTCTAGCCAATCATGTTCCTCCGCTACCTCGAACACCCACCCTTTGTTGCATGCGCCGACCCTGGGTCCACGTCGGTCCCATTATTCCCGTATTTCAGGGTGGACCCCGACCACGACAACGATGTGCTGGGCTCTTACCATACACTCCTACGCCGGTGGCTGCAACCCATCATAGACCGCAATACCGTGGGGACTTAAGGCTTCCCCAACCTACCGCTTGTTCTTCGAACGACAAGTGTCTACGGCAACCGTGCCGTGGGGACTTGAAGGCTTCCCCACCCTACCGCTTGTCGCCGACGGATACAAGTGTCTACGGTAAAGCGCATCCGTTGATGAACGAGAGGTGGAAACACTTTTGACTACTCCGTCCCACTCCGGATCTTATGGTTAACACGGGTATTACGGCACAAGAATCATCGGCGACATTTGTTGTTTAATCCTAGATGGATATAAACCCGTGCAATGGAACCTCCACCATATCAACACAATCCATGGTTCCATTGCCCACCACATAGTCATATTCATAGTTATGAAAGTAGTGGTTTTGATTTTTATGCAATAGTGATAACCATAATACTTTGCAAGTAATTTGATAGAAATACTCAAATGACATGAGCAAGCGATGAACTTGCCTTTCTTGACTGCAAGATTATGCAGGCAAGGTCTTCGATACGTAGTAACTCCAAATTCTGAAATAGCATCATCGTCCGGTAAGGACAATGTTTAAAAGATTGGCAAGGATGCAATAATGCATAAGAATGAGATGCAATCGCTCTAAGCGTGACCTAACCCCGATGATTTGGGATCAGTGAGTTGTAATGATTGGTTCAGGGTGTGTTGCACTTTTAGAGTGATTCACATACAAGGTTCTTATTCAGGTGTGATTACTTGGTATTATCAAAAGGTAGTTAATAGAGCATAATAATCAATTGAGCACACAACGAATGATAATTGGCATAATATTAACAAGTAAAGAACAGTGGTCAGTTTTAGTACTATATGACCTGGTTAATGATTAATTATCATATACTTTAAAGAATAACTTTCGAAGAACAGGTTCTTAAATAAAGAACAAGTATGATAATTAGGTTGAAGGGGTTCTATGGTTGACTATGGTTTCATTTAGTTTCTGGAGTAAGTATTAGATGGATCACAACCTAGTTGGATTCATCAACTACTAGGGCTTGTATTGTTGAATTAAGCCTAAACATCTTAATTACCAATAGTTGCTATCAAGGTGGTATATCTTATTGGTGATAGTTGGCTAGGGTTTATAGGTCCTTATAAGCAGGGTTGATGATGATTCCTTATTTTCTTCAAAAGAATAACTTTCGAAGAACATACTTCTTAAGTAATAAGAAGTATTACAATTAAGGTTGGGGTTGTCTTGTATTAGCCATTGGATCTCTCGAGTAGAGAATGGTTGGTTCCTAAATAGGATGGTTCATAAGTATCTCACACTAGTAGGGTTTAGTGGAACAGGGTTATGTAAAGTAAAATAGTAGGTATTGTTGTTGTTAGGGTTCATCACAATGGGGTGATGCTAAATAGGAATGAATAAGGATGATGGTTTTGAGTAATAGAAGCTAGGGTTTAAACTTGGTTGATCCTACTTGATCAACTAGGTTTAATGATATGCATACATGTAATACTAAATTGCTAGTGATAGGGTTCTACATTTTAGGTGTCCAAGACAAGTATTTAGTTGCTACTATGGTTCTATGATTTGTAATAAGGTATCATGATCACATACTCTAACCTAGGGTTTAGGTTAGGAGCAATTTAGGGTTCACATGTAATAATGGAACTAGGGTTTAAATGGCATTAGGGTTTTAGGATTACACATGAAATGATGAGGTTCCTAGTTTTCTACCATATGGAACTAAGGTGGCATAATTATTATTTAGTTCATAAGTTAATAACTTCATTAATAAATTTGAAGTTATTAATAACTTTGGAATAATAATGTTGGATTTGGTATTTTATTATTATTTTTAAACAATTAATAATTAGGGTAATTACCAATTAGGGTTTAAATCTCTCTAATAATGATTTACAAATAATAAATAAAGAAAATTTACTTTTAATGTTTTCTTTATTTATTTACTGGTTTTTATTCATTTTATACCTTTTTCCTAAATTTTGAATTTTAATTGAATTTAGAATTAATAAATAAGGCTTAAATAACAAATATTAAGTAATTAAATTTCTATTAAAAATATAAATTTCATTTTATATTTTTATTGGATAGATTTTTCTTTTATAAGAATTTTGATATGTCATTTGTATTTTTCTGAGCTTTTATGAATTTTCTACAATTATTTGAAGTTTGCAGCAATTGATGAATTTGAATTAAAATGAAAAATCCTAAACTCACCCGGTTAGTCTACTCACCCAGTCACTGACTGGTGGGCCAAGGGTCCACGTCGATTTTGACCGAAGTCAAAATCGAGTTCATCACCTGAGGCTACTGGGCGGCCGGGAAATCGGCATTCGCCGATGATTCCAGTCCTGCGCGGTTGGGAGGCTACATGGGTGTGACTCAGGGCATCGCGGGGAACCTTTTGAGGGTGGCGCTGCCGTTATTGGGTCGCCGGAGCTCGGCCGGCGACGACGTGTCGCGGTGGCGGATACAGGTACCCGGCGCTAGGGCGAACCAGAGGTCTAGGGAGAGGGCTAAGAGGTGCTGAGGAATCAGTGGCTTACCGTGAGCATAATGGAAGCAACGGCGAGGCAAGGGGTGGTCAGGAGCGCCGGAATCGACCGCCCCGTCGTCGGGGAAGACGAAGTCCACGGTGGTGCTCCGGGAGGCTCTAGCTCAATTCCTATTGCACGGTGGGCGTGTTGAGCACGGGGATGACGGCGGTGACCACGGCAAGGCCTGGGAATGCTCCGAACGGCGGTGATGATCGGAGGCCGGGTTCGGTTAGGGTTTCGGGTTTGCAGAGATGAAGCAGAGAGAAAGGGGAATTGAGTTGCTAGGGTTCCAGGCGGCGGCGCGGATATCTTTATAGCCGGCTTGAGCGGCGGCGCGCATCTTGGCGTGGCCGGTGGCGGAGGAGACGCCACCGAGCTGCTTCCAGCAACGGGAGGTGGACGATGATCCTCCCCCTCGCGTGAAATAACGTGAAGCGTTATTTGGGTTGGGTCGATTGGTGGGCCGAGCCACTGGGCTGCTGCTGAGCTGCGTGCTTGTGGGCCGCGTCCTTGGGCCATTTCGGCTGATGTGGTGGACAGGTAAGTCTCTTCTCTTATTCCTTTTTCTGTTTTCTTTTTCACTTTTCAATTTTTTCTATTTTTTTGAATTCTGTTTTTAATTTAGATTTGAATCCTTTTCCTTTTTGCAGGTGTTTGGCAATGAGGATTAATAAAAGGATTTTTGTAATACTCAATTGTCTTGAATAGACATTTCACATATGTGAGCTTTATTGCAAATTTTAATTACATATGATTTTAGGCATTCACTTTAATTCCCTTTTTCTTGTAGAATTAATTCTAACTTTCTTTTTCATGGTGGAATTATGAGTGGATCTTGATTATGTATTTAACCATTTTGGTTGTACTCTTGCATTTGAATATATTTAACTTCTCAAGTAAGGTTCTTAATGAGGATATTTCAATTTATCTCTCTATTGGCTCTAAGAGTATTTTGTTAGGGTTGGTGAGATGTCTTATTAACATATAAGGTCTTGTAAGTTCTATTATAACCCCTTCTCAGGTTTGGCACTAACACCTTGAAATACCTAGAGTAATTCTAGGGTTCTAATGATATCCATCTAATGGCATATGGTTTGGAACTCAAATGTGATCTAAGTTTATAGTTGTGATCACCCAAGTGATGCACAAACTAATATTGGAGTATAGGTTAGGTTTTACTTGGAATCATCAAATAATTCACAAGTTAGTTTGAGACATGGAAATAGGTTCTATATGGGGTTTAACACCACATTACAATGGCTAGGTTGGCTCTTCCTCACCACTCATATGATAGTTCAATCCAAGATTATTTGGATTGATATAGGGGTTGAACTATACAAGAGTTGTTTCTATTCATTGGTTTCTCTAATTAACATATGGAAGCTGGTTTCTCAACATATAAAGTATAAAGTTTAACTCTAAAGTTTTCTTATGTTTCTTAAGTTAAGAATAAGTGGTATGTAAATGTAGTAGGATTCTACTTATGAACACCAAGTGGTTCACAAGTTAAGGTTGGGATATAAGCTTAGGGTTTCTTACTAGTTATCTCCCTATGATTTCATGTGGTGAAAGATATCTACTTATCTATTTAAGATTTAACTTATCCTCACATATCTCAAGAGCATGATCATGGATTAAGCATGATCAACTTGTTCTTAATAACTCTACCTCAAATTCTTAGGGTTCATGATCATTACACAATTTATAATGATCAAGGTTGGACTTCCTAAGGTATCTCTCCTTGAATGGGTTTCTCACACCCAAGATCAAGTGTTGTCTTGATCAATTAAATATATACTTTCTTTTATAGTTTCTTGAATGGGCATGGTTATGGTTGTCTCAATTATCTTGAGTATAACACCATAGGTTGAGCTTTGTCATTTAAGAATGGTTATTCCAGGGTTTATGGTGTACTCCTAATATCTCCTTAGGTATCTATGCTAAGGTTTCATTTGTCTAGCTTAATTGGGTTAGTCTCTTCCTCACCTTATCAATTCAGGGATATGATAACATTCCATGGGATATTAGGTTATCCCACCACTCCAAGGGGAAATGGTTTTCAACCTAATACTTTAATTTCAAAGGTTGTCCTTTATTCATTAATAGGTAAAGCTAGAATTGATATGAATGGTCTCTCTCAATTGGGAATGTCTTGAATAATATTCCAAGGTTGTGTTCTTGAGATGAGGTTTGAATACTTGGATATATATCCAAGGTTTAGCTTAAGGTTGGTTATTACCTCTCTAACAATCATTATAGAACTCTCACCTCTCTAGGTTTGGTGTATAATAATATAGATTAGATGAGGATATATATTTTGAAAGTTGATCTCCTTGTCTTGTTTCTAAGATTAAGGTAGAATGAATACCATGAGGTTCATGGTAAGATCAAGGTTTAGTTTTGTACATGGAGAAGATAAGTGAAGGATAGTTTCTCCAATTATTGTTACTTGATTTCAAAATAGATTGATGTTCTTAGGTTATGGCAAGGAATTCAATGTTATGATCTTTAATAAGATCCAAGTAATTGTTCCTTGATTCATATGTTCTTGTGTTGGTTTTAATTCCATTTGATCTAACCCCTTAGATCAAATCATCTCTACCCAAAACAAAGTTTTAGTAAAGTCACATTGAGGTTTATAGCGCTTGACTTGATGAGCTACTTCAATTCCACCAAGGTCAAGTGAAACTTCGATTCATCGTGACTCGTTTTACTTTAAAGCGCGAAAATTCCCCAGATTTTCTATGCATGAATGCAATGCACACATCTGTTTCCTCTATTTTGTAACCCCAATACCTGGGATATTACAGTCTCTACCCCTTAAACTAAACTTCGTCCTCGAAGTTTGATCTCTCTCACGTTTCCGAAGTGTGGATCTGACTTGTGCAGACCAAATCTTTTCTCGAACTCCATGGTGATCTTACTGGATATAATTGAATATATCCCTTGTCCAGATTCTTCCTGGAATCCATTAGGGTTTGTCTCTGAACATTAGTTTCTTACTCCACTTCTATGATTTTTCTCTGGAATTTAATAATACTTGTCTCTGAATCATGGCTCTTACTTTGATTCATTGATTTCTTCCAACTATTATAATCTTGTTTCCTATCTCATTGAAGATTCAATGATTGGGACTTCTTCTTGTCCTGACAGTCTTAATTGAGGACTAATTGGATAACATTCTCCTATTTGATAAAATAGGTCTTTGTTTTTCCCTTACTACCAGAACTTCAATATTGGTACTTAGTAAGGTACTTACCATGGAAATGGTCGTGATGGTTTATTCCTAAGAATGGATTAGACTCATTTAGTCCATCCAATCATGGTTTATAGTTGATACCTATAACTATTTTTGGTTTATTTAGGTTCCATGAAAGGAATCATTCTATTAGTCTTTGCTTTTGGTATGGTCAATCTACTTCAGTCTTTGGCCTTCATGAGCTATTTTTGGTCTATGGTATTTTCTTCATCCATCTTCTTTAGGCTTGACTTACTTGAGCTTTCGTACTTCTGAGTAAATACTACTCACTTTCTCAAGTTATAATCCTCTTCTACTTCCTCGAGGTATAAACCTCGGCTTTTGGTCTGACATCCTTCTGAAAGTAGTGTTCAATAATCTTAAAAAAATAAGATCGAACTTCCTCTCAGTTCAGACCTTCTTCATCTATCTTGCTCAAAGTATTGAGTCATTGTACACCTCTCTCAATCTTTACTCTACCCCTTAGAGTTTTCTTATGATCTTCAACGCCTTTACTTCCAAATATTGGACTTATGATTAGAATATTGGTCTAAGTCTAGTTTA
The DNA here is from genome assembly GCF_022539505.1 of Lolium rigidum. Taxonomy (NCBI): domain Eukaryota; kingdom Viridiplantae; phylum Streptophyta; class Magnoliopsida; order Poales; family Poaceae; genus Lolium; species Lolium rigidum. Next base: position 53,517,933 of record NC_061510.1, on the reverse strand, counting down.
CGATTTATATTCCTCTATGGTTTTACCAAGAATCTTTGTGGTGTATCCACTCAATCGTGGACATCCAATGTGAATCCTTTGACTAAATGTTTATAGATCTAGCTATTTGGCTGACAAGATTTTTATTTGTTCACAACTTATGTTACAACTAATTAAATTGTGGACTATTTGTAATACCAACTGATACCAGCTGTGGTTATTATACCAACTGTGGCTATTTGATATCTAAAAATGGATTCTATTATCGGTTCTGATCAACTGGACGAGACACCTTCTACTTTATCTCGCAGTATTGATCTTATACCAATTGTGGTCTTCTGATATCAACTATGGTCTTCTAATATCTGCTATGGTTTCATATATCATCTTCCTTCATTCAGGGTTTATTTTGCAAGAAAACCACTAACTGACACTATGAATATAGTATCCGAAGTGATCTCCCATGCATTCCCTCTTCCATGATGACTATGGTTCTACTTTTACTTCTCCATAATCATCATATTTCTCACCTCATGCTTCTCATGTACTAAAGTATTCCTCTGTTGAGGTAAGCATGAGTTTCTGATTGTACTTCTTTCAGAGTATTGTGGTTACTTCCCACAACTTTACTTCATTCCTCCGATGAACCTTCATCTGGTCTTCGGAATCTTCCAGAATTCGTCACTTCCTCACACGTTTACCATTACCCTCTAGATCTATAGCATCAAGTAAGAACTTGATATTGCAACATGCATTTGTATACCAAAGTCAAACTTCATGTATGGATCTAGTCAAACAATGAAAATCCAATAAAATCCAAGAAGATTCAGCTTTGTGTTTATAATACACATCATCATAAGCCTGAATATAATAGTTGAGTAAGACATCTCTAAACATCAGGCTCTGATGTGTAGTATATAACACCACATAATATATGTTTATATCGTGATGCTTAGCACGAATATAGGGAATTCTACTATTTGTCTCAACCTTTACCTTAATTGCACATTTGCAATGAGATAAACTTGAAACAAAGTGGTCTAGGATAGTTGTGGTTAACCTAATTTTCTTTGGAAGTACTACTTGACTTTCATTTTATTGAGGACTATCTCACATGATATGTCTAAGTTCTAACATTGCTACTCTAAACACATAACTATGGAAATATACTTCCATATGTTCTTACCATATAACCAGGGTTCTGATGTACTGGACACAGTTCCCATGGTTTTAGAACACAATTCTTGCACTATTGTTTTGCACTTGGCTTCTTATTGTACTCCTCTTAATTAATTATGAGGTTCTAGTCCATCACATAATGATTCTCAGGTGAATGATATATGATTACTATCACTACTTTGTAAGTAGACATGTTTTATTTCTATCTCTCTTACTTACCTCCCATGATTGACTCATCATGGTCAATACTACCTCATATGACTCATAGTTATTACTTACTATCAATTGTTTCACATGTCTAGATAATTTTCCTTACTCATTACTTAACTTGGTCTACATCTTCTTATTAGGATATCTTAATTATCTTCATTACTTGTTATTACTCCTTATTACAGGTCTGGATAATTCTTACTTAACTATAACATGTGTTGGTACACATCTTCCAATAGGATATCTTCCTTATGGTTGTATCCTCTCTTTCGACTACCATGTATTGTATACCAACTGGGGTCTACTCATCTATTGTTTGAGGACTTCATGGTGTACTATATGTTTGGGATTAATTAACTAACCTTACTTAGGAAATATAGGTAAGAAATATTGACTCAAGTGTGTCAGGATTATTCTCAAATGAATATCCATCTCAAGTCATAAGAATATTTGGTTTAACTAAGATGACTTCCTATAGACACTACCAATCCTATAGGTCTTCTTCAAAGGGTTTTAATCCTAAGGTCAAAGCATTTGCTCTGATACCAACTGTGGTGACCCGACATACCACTGCATGGTGTAGTATGCAAGTCTGATATAACACCAATGAAACACCGTTCCACTAGTATTATATCGCTCAGAGTGGTACAACAGAAACATATGCGGGTCCAAGGCATGTCTATAGAATTACATACAGACTCTTTACATAAGATCATCATAGCCTCCTACTTTACAATGAGGTAAAGCTGCAAATAAACTCCAGAAGAACGACTCGTAGTCTAGTCCTAACACGAACTCTACTTGTAGAGTATTTAACTAGCTACAGAGGCTATGAATAGATTCTAGCTAAATAGGAGCTAAGTTTAGGAAGCTAGTTCCTTTCTATTGCTAATCTAGGTTTCTCCTTGTTGGATGTGGTATCCGACTCTTCCGACGAGTTCCTATCCCTTGAAGTAGTTGTTGACTCCTCGGCCTTCGAGTTGCACTCGTAGATCCTCCTTCGATGCCTCCATATCTAAGCAGGGGATTTAAGAGTGGGATGAGTACGAGCGTACTCAACAAGTTCATTATAGGAAAGAGGTGTTTAATGCACTAGCTACGGCATTAGACCAGAAAGTCTAATACCAATGCAAGTTTTCATAATCATTTCTTCAAAAGGTTGCTTTTATTCAGAAGAACTATGTCCGTCGGCCTTCACCGGTTTACTAGAACTTCATGGAGCTCCTTTCCGGCAGCGTTCGCAGTTCCATATCCCGGAACAGGGAGTGACAGGTCACGGTTCTTTACACTCTGCGGAGGTGTGTTGCTTTACCCATAAGAGATCTTAACCTTGGTGCCAACCGAGCCGCGTGCTCGTCCACACTTCCTTTGGTGTGAGGCCCGGTATAAGGTCTAGCCAATCATGTTCCTCCGCTACCTCGAACACCCACCCTTTGTTGCATGCGCCGACCCTGGGTCCACGTCGGTCCCATTATTCCCGTATTTCGGGGTGGACCCCGACCACGACAACGAGTCTCTGGGCTCTACCATACACTCCTACGCCGGTGGCTGCAACCCATCATAGACCGCAATACCGTGGGGACTTAAGGCTTCCCCAACCTACCGCTTGTTCTTCGAACGACAAGTGTCTACGCTGACCGTGCCGTGGGGACTTAAGGCTTCCCCAGCCTACCGCTTGCCGCCGACGGATACAAGTGTCTACGGTAAAGCGCATCCGTTGATGAACGAGAGGTGGAAACACTTTTGACTACTCCGTCCCACTCCGGATCTTATGGTTAACACGGGTATTACGGCACAAGAATCACTTGGCGACATTTGTTGTTTAATCCTAGATGGATATAAACCCGTGCAATGGAACCTCCACCATATCAACACAATCCATGGTTCCATTGCCCACCACATAGTCATATTCATAGTTATGAAAGTAGTGGTTTTGATTTTTATGCAATAGTGATAACCATAATACTTTGCAAGTAATTTGATAGAAATACTCAAATGACATGAGCAAGCGATGAACTTGCCTTTCTTGATCGCAAGATTATGCGGGCAAGGTCTTCGATACGTAGTAACTCCAAATTCTGAAATAGCATCATCGTCCGGTAAGGACAATGTTTAAAAGATTGGCAAGGATGCAATAATGCATAAGAATGAGATGCAATCGCTCTAAGCGTGACCTAACCCCGATGATTTGGGATCAGTGAGTTGTAATGATTGGTTCAGGGTGTGTTGCACTTTTAGAGTGATTCACATACAAGGTTCTTATTCAGGTGTGATTACTTGGTATTATCAAAAGGTAGTTAATAGAGCATAATAATCAATTGAGCACACAACGAATGATAATTGGCATAATATTAACAAGTAAAGAACAGTGGTCAGTTTTAGTACTATATGACCTGGTTAATGATTAATTATCATATACTTTAAAAGAATAACTTTAGAAGAACAGGTTCTTAAATAAAGAACAAGTATGATAATTAGGTTGAAGGGGTTCTATGGTTGACTATGGTTTCAGTTAGTTTCTGGAGTAAGTATTAGATGGATCACAACCTAGTTGGATTCATCAGCTACTAGGCTTGTATTGTTGAATTAAGCCTAAACATCTTAATTACCAATAGTTGCTATCAAGGTGGCATACCTTGTTGGTGATAGTTGGCTAGGGTTTATAGGTTCTTATAAGCAGGGTTGAAGATGATTCCTTATTTTCTTCAAAAGAATAACTTTTGAAGAACATACTTCTTAAATAATAAGAAGTATTACAATTAAGGTTGGGGTTGTCTTGTATTAGCCATTGGATCTCTGAGTAGAGAATGGTTGGTTCCTAAATAGGATGGTTCATAAGTATCTCACACTAGTAGGGTTTAGTGGAACAGGGTTATGTAAAGTAAAATAGTAGGTATTGTTGTTGTTAGGGTTCATCACAATGGGGTGATGCTAAATAGGAATGAATAAGGATGATGGTTTTGACAGGTAGAAGCTAGGGTTTAAACTTGGTTGATCCTACTTGATCAACTAGGTTTAATGATATGCATACATGTAATACTAAATTGCTAGTGATAGGGTTCTACATTTTAGGTGTCCAAGACAAGTATTTAGTTGCTACTATGGTTCTATGATTTGTAATAAGGTATCATGATCACATACTCTAACCTAGGGTTTAGGTTAGGAGCAATTTAGGGTTCACATGTAATAATGGAACTAGGGTTTAAATGGCATTAGGGTTTTAGGATTACACATGAAATGATGAGTTCCTAGTTTTCTACCATATGGACTAAGGTGGCATAATTATTATTTAGTTCATAAGTTAATAACTTCATTAATAAATTTGAAGTTATTAATAACTTTGGAATAATAATGTTGGATTTGGTATTTTATTATTATTTTTAAACAATTAATAATTAGGGTAATTACCAATTAGGGTTTAAATCTCTCTAATAATGATTTACAAATAATAAATAAAGAAAATTTACTTTTAATGTTTTCTTTATTTATTTACTGGTTTTTATTCATTTTATACCTTTTTCCTAAATTTTGAATTTTAATTGAATTTAGAATTAATAAATAAGGCTTAAATAACAAATATTAAGTAATTAAATTTCTATTAAAAATATAAATTTCATTTTATATTTTTATTGGATAGATTTTTCTTTTATAAGAATTTTGATATGTCATTTGTATTTTTCTGAGCTTTTATGAATTTTCTACAATTATTTGAAGTTTGCAAAGCAATTGATGAATTTGAATTAAAATGAAAAATCCTAAACTCACCCGGTTAGTCTACTCACCCAGTCACTGACTGGTGGGCCAAGGGTCCACGTCGATTTTGACCGAAGTCAAAATCGAGTTCATCACCTGAGGCTACTGGGCGGCCGGGAAATCGGCATTCGCCGATGATTCCAGTCCTGCGCGGTTGGGAGGCTACATGGGTGTGACTCAGGGCTTCGCGGGGAACCTTTTGAGGGTGGCGCTGCCGTTATTGGGTCGCCGGAGCTCGGCCGGCGACGACGTGTCGCGGTGGCGGATACAGGTACCCGGCGCTAGGGCGAACCAGAGGTCTAGGGAGAGGGCTAAGAGGTGCTGAGGAATCAGTGGCTTACCGTGAGCATAATGGAAGCAACGGCGAGGCAAGGGGTGGTCAGGAGCGCCGGAATCGACCGCCCCCGTCGTCGGGGAAGACGAAGTCCACGGTGGTGCTCCGGGAGGCTCTAGCTCAATTCCTATTGCACGGTGGGCGTGTTGAGCACGGGGATGACGGCGGTGACCACGGCAAGGCCTGGGAATGCTCCGAACGGCGGTGATGATCGGAGGCCGGGTTCGGTTAGGGTTTCGGGTTTGCGGAGATGAAGCGAGAGAAAGGGGAATTGAGTTGCTAGGGTTCCAGGCGACGGCGAGGCGTTCTTTATAGCCAGCTAGAGCGGCGGCGCGCATCTTGGCGTGGCCGGTGGCGGAGGAGACGCCACCGAGCTGCTTCCGACGAACGGGAGGTGGACGATGATCCTCCCCTTCGCGTGAAATAACGTGAAGCGTTATTTGGGTTGGGTCGATCGGTGGGCCGAGCCACTGGGCTGCTGCTGAGCTGCGTGCTTGTGGGCCGCGTCCTTGGGCCATTTCGGCTGATGTGGTGGACAGGTAAGTCTCTTCTCTTATTCCTTTTTCTGTTTTCTTTTTCACTTTTCAATTTTTTCTATTTTTTTGAATTCTGTTTTTAATTTAGATTTGAATCCTTTTCCTTTTTGCAGGTGTTTGGCAATGAGGATTAATAAAAGGATTTTTGTAATACTCAATTGTCTTGAATAGACATTTCACATATGTGAGCTTTATTGCAAATTTTAATTACATATGATTTTAGGCATTCACTTTAATTCCCTTTTTCTTGTAGAATTAATTCTAACTTTCTTTTTCATGGTGGAATTATGAGTGGATCTTGATTATGTATTTAACCATTTTGGTTGTACTCTTGCATTTGAATATATTTAACTTCTCAAGTAAGGTTCTTAATGAGGATATTTCAATTTATCTCTCTATTGGCTCTAAGAGTATTTTGTTAGGGTTGGTGAGATGTCTTATTAACATATAAGGTCTTGTAAGTTCTATTATAACCCCCTTCTCAGGTTTGGCACTAACACCTTGAAATACCTAGAGTAATTCTAGGGTTCTAATGATATCCATCTAATGGCATATGGTTTGGAACTCAAATGTGATCTAAGTTTATAGTTGTGATCACCCAAGTGATGCACAAACTAATATTGGAGTATAGGTTAGGTTTTACTTGGAATCATCAAATAATTCACAAGTTAGTTTGAGACATGGAAATAGGTTCTATATGGGGTTTAACACCACATTACAATGGCTAGGTTGGCTCTTCCTCACCACTCATATGATAGTTCAATCCAAGATTATTTGGATTGATATAGGGGTTGAACTATACAAGAGTTGTTTCTATTCATTGGTTTCTCTAATTAACATATGGAAGCTGGTTTCTCAACATATAAAGTATAAAGTTTAACTCTAAAGTTTTCTTATGTTTCTTAAGTGAAGAATAAGTGGTATGTAAATGTAGTAGGATTCTACTTATGAACACCAAGTGGTTCACAAGTTAAGGTTGGGATATAAGCTTAGGGTTTCTTACTAGTTATCTCCCTATGATTTCATGTGGTGAAAGATATCTACTTATCTATTTAAGATTTAACTTATCCTCACATATCTCAAGAGCATGATCATGGATTAAGCATGATCAACTTGTTCTTAATAACTCTACCTCAAATTCTTAGGGTTCATGATCATTACACAATTTATAATGATCAAGGTTGGACTTCCTAAGGTATCTCTCCTTGAATGGGTTTCTCACACCCAAGATCAAGTGTTGTCTTGATCAATTAAATATATACTTTCTTTTATAGTTTCTTGAATGGGCATGGTTATGGTTGTCTCAATTATCTTGAGTATAACACCATAGGTTGAGCTTTGTCATTTAAGAATGGTTATTCTAGGGTTTATGGTGTACTCCTAATATCTCCTTAGGTATCTATGCTAAGGTTTCATTTGTCTAGCTTAATTGGGTTAGTCTGTTCCTCAGCTTATCAATTCAGGGATATGATAACATTCCATGGGATATTAGGTTATCCCACCACTCCAAGGGGAAATGGTTTTCAACCTAATACTTTAATTTCAAAGGTTGTCCTTTATTCATTAATAGGTAAAGCTAGAATTGATATGAATGGTCTCTCTCAATTGGGAATGTCTTGAATAATATTCCAAGGTTGTGTTCTTGAGATGAGGTTTGAATACTTGGATATATATCCAAGGTTTAGCTTAAGGTTGGTTATTACCTCTCTAACAATCATTATAGAACTCTCACCTCTCTAGGTTTGGTGTATAATAATATAGATTAGATGAGGATATATATTTTGAAAGTTGATCTCCTTGTCTTGTTTCTAAGATTAAGGTAGAATGAATACCATGAGGTTCATGGTAAGATCAAGGTTTAGTTTTGTACATGGAGAAGATAAGTGAAGGATAGTTTCTCCAATTATTGTTACTTGATTTCAAAATAGATTGATGTTCTTAGGTTATGGCAAGGAATTCAATGTTATGATCTTTAATAAGATCCAGTAATTGTTCCTTGATTCATATGTTCTTGTGTTGGTTTTAATTCCATTTGATCTAACCCCTTAGATCAAATCATCTCTACCCAAAACAAAGTTTTAGTAAAGTCACATTGAGGTTTATAGCGCTTGACTTGATGAGCTACTTCAATTCCACCAAGGTCAAGTGAAACTTCGATTCATCGTGGATTGTTTTACTTTAAAGCGCGAAAATTCCCCAGATTTTCTATGCATGAATGCAATGCACACATCTGTTTCCTCTATTTTGTAACCCCAATACCTGGGATATTACAGTGGGCAATTCTATTGTTTACTTTACACACATTGCTTAATGCGATAATCTGTTGCTTGCAACTTAATACTGAAAGGGGTTCAGACGATAACCGGAAGGTGGATTATTAGTCATAGACGCAGTTGGATTACGGTCGTAATGCCCAGTCCAATCTCCTAGTAATCATCTTGTCATGCATGGTCGATATTCTATCAATTGCCTAGCTGTAATTTGTTCACCCAACATGCTATTTATCTTTATGGAGAGACACCTCTACTGAACTATGGACCCCGGTCCGTTTCTTTTACACTGATAAATTCATCTACTGCAATCCTATTCTGTTTATTTTCTGCAAACATCTTCTTCTACTTGATACGTCCAATCCTTTGTGTTTAGCAAACCAGTGCAAGTTGGGGCAAAGTACTTTGGTTGTGTAATCTGCAGGTTCCACGTTGTTGCTGACGCTGGTAGTGCGCCCTGCCACTAGTCAGCTAGCAACACCTTCAAAAGTCACGCCTTTCTCCTACTGTTCGATTAAACCTTGGTTTCGTACTGAGCGAAAACTTTCTGCTGTGCTCATCACACCTTCCTGTTGGTGTTTCCCAACCGCTTCCAAAACAACGCTCAGCAGAATTGTCTGACGCTATCACCGGAGCAAAGAGGATTTCTGCAAGGGGAGTCTCTCATCTCCAATCTCTTTACTTTGTTATTGTTTGCTTAGTTTACTTTACTTTGTCTTGTTTGCTTATTTATATCAAAAACACAAAAAATTAATTTTCTCTGATAGTTGTCTTTATATAAAAAACGCAAAAAAAGCTAATATTATAGATGTTATTTCTGTCGCTTAGTTTTACTTTTGCTAAAATGGGTTCCCCTGAAAATACTAAGTTGTGTGACTTTACTAGCACCAACAATAATGATTTTATTTGTACACCTATTGCTCCACCTGCTCCCGAAGCAGCCTTCTATGAAATTAAACCTGCTTTACTAAATCTTGTTATGAAAGAGCAATTTTCTTGTGTTAGTACTGAAGATGCCGCTTCTCACCTTAATAATTTTGTTGAACTTTGTGAGATGCAAAAGTATAAGGATATAGATGGTGACATTATTAAACTGGAATTGTTTCCTTTCTCTTTGAGAGGGAGAGCTAAATATTGGTTGCTATCTTTGCCTAGAAATTTTATTAATTCTTGGGTTAAATGCAAAGATGCTTTTATTGGAAAATATTATCCTCCTTCTAAGATTGTATCTTTAAGAAGCGACATAATAAAATTTAGACAATTTGATAATGAACCTATTTCTCAAGCTTGGGAAAGAATGCAATCTTTGGTAAAGAATTCTCCCACTCATGGACTGACTACTTGGATGATCATCCAATCTTTCAATGCAGGACTAAATTTTTCTTCAAGAAATCTCCTGGATTCAGCTGCTGGAGGTATCTTTATGTCCATTACTTTGGGGCCTACAACTAAATTATTTGATGATATGATGATAAATTATTCTGAATGGCACACCGAGAGAGCTCCACAAGGTAAGAAGGTAAATTATGTCTAAGAATCATCCTCCTTGAGTGATAAAATTGATACTATTATGTCTATGCTTGTTATGGGTAAAGCACATGTTGATCCAAATAATATTCCGTTAGCTTCTTTGGTTGCTCAACAAGATCATGTTGATGTGAATTTCATTAAAAACAACAATTTCAACAACAATGCTTACAAGAATAATTTTGGTAGCAACAATTATAGGCCGTATCCTTCTAATAATGGTAATGCTTATTGAAATTCTTATGGTAATTGATGACGCGTGAAGCACACGTCCGTTGGGAACCCCAAGAGGAAGGTGTGATGTGTACAACAGCAAGTTTCCCTCAGTAAGAAACCAAGGTTTATCGAACCAGTAGGAGATGAAGGCCACGTGAAGGTTGTTGGTGAAGGAGTGTAGTGCGGCGCAACACCAGGGATTCCGGCGCCAATGTGGAACCTACACAGCACAATCAAAATACTTTGCCCCAACTTAACAGTGAGGTTGTAAATCTCACCGGCTTGCTGTAAACAAAGGATTAAACGTATGGTGTGGAGAATGATGTTTGTTTGCAAAGAACAGCAGAGAACAGTGATTGCAGTAGATTGTATTTCAGATGTAAAAGAATGGACCGGGGTCCACAGTTCACTAGTGGTGTCTCTCCAATAAGATAAATAGCATGTTGGGTGAACAAATTACAGTTGGGCAATTGACAAATAGAGAGGGCATAACAATGCACATACATATCATGATGACTACTATGAGATTTACTTAGGGCATTACGACAAAGAACATAGACCGCTATCCGAGCATGCATCTATGCCTAAAAAGTCCACCTTCGGGTTAGCATCCGCACCCCTTCCAGTATTAAGTTGCAAACAACAGACAATTGCATTAAGTACTGTGCGTAATGTAAACAATACAAATATCCTTAGACAAAGCATTGATGTTTTATCCCTAGTGGCAACAACACATCCATAACCTTAGAACTTTCTGTCACTGTCTCAGATTCAACGGAGGCATGAACCCACTATCGAGCATAAATACTCCCTCTTGGAATTACAAGTATCAACTTGGCCAGAGCCTCTAGTAGCAACGGAGAGCATGCAAGATCATAAACAACACATATATGACAGATTGATAATCAACTTGACATAGTATTCCATATTCATCGGATCCCAACAAACACAACATGTAGCATTACAAATAGATGATCTTGATCATGATAGGCAGCTCACAAGATCTAAACATGTTAGCACAAGAGGAGAAGACAACCATCTAGCTACTGCTATGGACCCATAGTCCAAGGATGAACTACTCACGCATCAGTCCGGAGGCGGGCATGGTGATGTAGAGCCCCCCGGTGATGATTCACCTCTCCGGCAGGGTGCCGGAGGCGACCTTCAGAACCTCCCGAGATGAGGTTGACGGCGGCGGCGTCTCAGTATGTTTTCTCGTATCGTGGCTCTCGGTACTAGGGTTTTCGCGACGCAGAGATTATATAGGCGAAGGGGCAGAGTCGGGGGACGCTCGAGGGGCCCACCCCATAAGGCGGCGCGACCAGGGGTGGGGCCGTGCCCCCCTATGGTGTGGCCGCCTCGTCGCCCCTCTTCGTCTCCTCTTCGGACTTCTGGAAGGCTCCATGGAAAATAAGACCGTGGGCTTTTGTTTCGTCCAATTCCGAGAATATTTCCTGTGTAGGATTTCTCGAAACCAAAACAGCGATAAAATAGGAACTGGCGCTTCGGCATCTTGTTAATAGGTTAGTGCCGGAAAATGCATCAAAATGATATAAAGTGTATATAAAACATGTGATTATTGTCATAAAAATAGCATGGAACATAAGAAATTATAGATACGTTTGAGACGTATCAAGCATCTCCAAGCTTAGTTCCTACTCGCCCTCGAGTAGTTAAACGATAACAAGGATAATTTCTGAAGTGACATGCTACTATCATAATCTTGATCAATACTATTGTAAAGCATATGAGATGAATGAAGTGATTCAAAGCAATGGTAAATATAATGACTAAACAACTGAATCATATAGCAAAGACTTTTCATGAATAGTACTTTCAAGACAAGCATCAACAAGTCTTGCATAAGAGTTAACTCATAAATCAATAGATTCTTAATAGAAGGTTTTGAAGCAACACAAAGGAAGATTTAAGTTTCAGCAGTTGCTTTCAACTTTCAACATGTATATCTCATGGATAATTGTCAACACAAAGTAATATGATGAGTGCAAATAAGCAAGTATGTAATAATCAATGCACACAGTTGACACAAGTGTTTGCTTCTAAGATGGAAAGAAGTAGGTAAACTGACTCAACATAAAGTAGAAGAAAGGCCCTTCGTAGAGGGAAGCAGGGATTACTCATGTGCTAGAGCTTTTATTTTGAAAACATGGAAACAATTTTGTCAACGGTAGTAATAATACATATGTGTTATGCATAAAACCTCCTATAAGTTGCAAGCCTCGTGCATCGAATACCAATAGTGCTCGCACCTTGTCCTAATTAGCTCGGATTTCCATGGATCATCATTGCATTACATATGTTTCAACCAAGTGTCACAAAGGGGTACCTCTATGCCACTCGTACAAAGGTCCAAGGAGATAGATCGCATTTGATTTCTCGATTTTGATAGATCTCAACTTGAGGACATCCATACCGGGACAACATAGAAAACAGATAATGGACTCCTCTTTAATGCTTTAAGCATTCAACAACGAGATAATATTCTCATAAGAGATTTGAGGATTAATGTCCAAGCTGAAACTTCCACCATGATACATGGCTTTGGTTGGCGGCCCAATGTTCTTCTCTAACAATATGCATACTCAAACCATTTAATCATGACAAATCTCCCTTACTTCAGACAAGACGAACATGCATAGCAACTCACATGATATTCAACATAGGTGTAATAGGTTGATGGCGTCCCCAGAAACATGGTTACCGCTCAACAAGCAACTTATAAGAAATAAGATACATAAGCGACATATTCATTACCACAATAGTTTTTAAGCTACTTTCCCATGAGCTATATATTGCAAAGACAGAGAATGAAATTTTTAAAGGTAGCACGCAAGCAATTTACTTGGAATGGCAGAAAAATACCACATAGTAGGTAGTTATGGTGGACACAAATGGCATAAGTTTTGGCTCAAGGTTTTGGATGCACGAGAAGCATTCCCTCTCAGTACAAGGCTTTTGGCTAGCAAGGTTGTTTGAAGCAAACACAAGTATGAACCGGTACAACAAAACTTACATAAGAACATATTGCAAGCATTATAAGACTCTACACTGTCTTCCTTGTTGTTCAAACACTTTTAACAGAAAATATCTAGACTTTAGAGAGACCAATCATGCAAACTAAATTTTAACAAGCTCTACAGTAATTCTCCACTAATAGGTTCAAACTACATGAAGCAAGAGCTTAAACATGATCTATTTGAGAGCTCAAAACAATTGCCAAGTATCAAATTATTCAAGATAATATACCAATTACCACATGAAGCATTTTCTGTTTCCAACCAAATAGCAATGAATGAAGCGGCTTTCAACCTTCGCCATGAACATTAAAAGTAAAGCTAAGAACACCAGTGTTCAGTATGAAAAAGCGGAGCGTGTCTTTCTCCCACACAAGGAATGCTAGGATCCAAATTTATTCAAACAAAAACAAAAATAAAAACACACAGACGCTCCAAGTAAAGCACATAAGATGTGACGGAATAAAAATATAGTTTCACTAGAGGTGACCTGATAAGTTGTTGATGAAGAAGGGGATGCCTTGGGCATCCCCAAGCTTAGATGCTTGAGTCTTCTTGAAATATGCAGGGATGAACCACGGGGGCATCCCCAAGCTTAGAACTTTCACTCTTCTTGATCATATTATATCCTCCTCCTCTCTTGACCCTTGAAAACTTCCTCCACACCAAACTCAAAACAATCTCATTAGAGGGTTAGTGCATAATCAAAAATTCACATGTTCAGATAGGACACAATCATTCCCAACACTTCTGGACATTACCCAAGGCTACTAAAATTTAATGGAGCAAAGAAATCCACTCAAACACAGTAAAAGAGGCAATACGAAATAAAAGGCAGAATCTGTCAAAACTGAACAGTCCGTAAAGACGAATTTTTTCGAGGCACTTAACATGCTCAGATGAAGAAGCTCAAATTGAATGAAAGTTGCGTACATATCTGTGGATCACTCATGAATATTTTAAGATTTTTTAGAGTTTCCTACAGGGAGATCTACTCAAATTCGTGACAGCTAGAAATCTGTTTCTGCGCAGAAATCCAAATCTAGTATCAACCTTACTATCAAAGACTTTACTTGGCACAAAAATGCAATAAAATAAAGATACAAAGGTATTGCTACAGTAATAACAAGCACCTTGCCTCAAATAATATACAAAAATTTCAGAAATAAAATAATGGGTTGTCTCCCATAAGCGCTTTTCTTTAACGCCTTTCAGGTAGGCACAGAAAGTGTAAATCAAGTAACATCAAGAGAAGAAACATCAACATTATTACCAGGGGCTTTGCGTCTACCCTTCTTACTCTTTGGTTTAGGGAATACATGACCGCATCTGGGTGTAGAGGTAAAATTTAGAGTGCCTTTCCCCACATCTACGGTTGCTCCCAAGAGTTTCAGCAGGGATCTTCCAAGTGTGATTTGTCCTGTCCCTACACATTCAATAACGAGATAATCAGTGGATACCGTTCTTCCAAGAAAGGTTGTGAACACACCTTCAGCTATTCCCTTAGGAATCATAACAGAGTTATCAGTAAGAGTTATTCCTTCTCCTACTTCAGTAAGTCCCCAAAGTGTCAAAGATTCATAAATACTTTTAGGCATAAGGCAAAACTCCTTTCTTCCTTTTCCAGCTTTGGTTGGTACAGCTCCAGGTGGCAATTCCGGTATCAATTCATGTCACTAATGCACAAATCTTGCTTTTTCTACCTTGGAGACATAATATCACAACGGGCATAAAAAGTTTCACCACAAATAGCAACTTTAATAGTAGGTTCCCACATTGAAGGTTCAAAGTTTACTGGCACATAATCTAAATGCTCACGAATCTGACTATACCCTTCTTTTAAACAAGATATATTTGTCTCGAGAGTGTTTAATCTATTATAAATACTAGCAAGAGATGAATCAAAATTATTAGCGGAGCTAGATGATGTAACCAATTTTTTTATGGCATTAAAAGCTTGATCCCCATCGCAGTGAAGGAAATCTCCTCCCACTACAGCATCCAAGGCATATCTATAGCGAAGAATAAACCCAAAATAAAAGTTACTAAGAAGCAGGCTTAGAGTCATTTTAGGTTCAGTTTTACCATAAGAATCAAAAATTCTAGACCAAGCTTCCTTAAAACTCTCCTCATCCCCTTGTTTAAAAGTAAAGATCAATTCCTCAGGTGACAGAGTAACAAGTACAAGACTAGTCATGATAACAAAATAAATTAAATGCAAGTAACTAATTTTTGTGTGTTTTTGATATAAGGAAAGCAAACAAGACAGAAAATAAAATAAAATAAAGTAAAGCAAGACAATAAACAAAGTAAAGAGATTGGATGTGAGAGGCTCCCCTTGCAGCGTGTCTTGATCTCCCCGACAACGGCGCCAGAAATTAGCTTGATGACGTGTGAAGCACATGTCCGTTGGGAACCCCAAGAGGAAGGTGTGATGCGCACAGCAGCAAGTTTCCCTCAGTAAGAAACCAAGGTTTATCGAACCACTAGGAGATGAAGGCCACGTGAAGGTTGTTGGTGAAGGAGTGTAGTGCGGCGCAACACTAGGGATTCCGGCGCCAATGTGGAACCTGCACAATACAATCAAAATACTTTGCCCCAACTTAACAGTGATGTTGTCAACCTCACCGGCTTGTTGTAAACAAAGGATTAAACGTATGGTGTGGAGAATGATGTTTGTTTGCAAAGAACAACAGAGAACAGTGATTGCAGTAGATTGTATTTCAGATGTAAAAGAATGGACCGGGGTCCACAGTTCACTAGTGGTGTCTCCCCAATAAGATAAATAGCATGTTGGGTGAACAAATTACAGCTTGGGCAATTGACAAATAGAGAGGGCATAACAATGCACATACATATCATGATGACTACTATGAAATTTACTTAGGGCATTACGACAAAGAACATAGACCGCTATCCATCATGCATCTATGCCTAAAAGTCCACCTTCGGGTTAGCATCCGCACCCCTTCCAGTATTAAGTTGCAAACAACAGACAATTGCATTAAGTACCGTGCGTAATGTAAACAATACAAATATCCTTAGACAAAGCATTGATGTTTTATCCCTAGTGGCAACAGCACATCCATAACCTTAGAACTTTCTGTCATTGTCTCAGATTCAATGGAGGCATGAACCCACTATCGAGCATAAATACTCCCTCTTGGAGTTACAAGTATCAACTTGGCCAGAGCCTCTACTAGCAACGGAGAGCATGCAAGATCATAAACAACACATATATGATAGATCGATAATCAACTTGACATAGTATTCCATATTCATCGGATCCCAACAAACACAACATGTAGCATTACAAATAGATGATCTTGATCATGATAGGCAGCTCACAAGATCTAAACATGTTAGCACAAGAGGAGAAGACAACCATCTAGCTACTGCTATGGACCCATAGTCCAAGGATGAACTACTCACGCAAAAGCCGAAGTCAATAGTTTACTAAAACGAAGATGAAGTCCAGAGAGGGTCGAAGAAGTGCCACAGGGCGGCCAAACCACACCTTGGCGCTGCCTAGCTTGGGCCCGCGCCAAGTGGTGGTGTGGACCCCCCAAGCACACCACCGACCTAAATCCTCCGCCTATTTATACATCTTCTCGGGAAAACCATGGATACCCGAGCCTCCATCCACGAAAATTTCCATCGCGGACGCCATCGCAGAACCCATCTCAGGGGGTTCTGAAGCTCTTCCCGGCACCCTGCCGAGGGGGAAATCATCGCCGGAGGCATCTATATCGCCATGCCCGCCTCCGAAGTGATGCGTGAGAAGTTCATCCCTAGACTATGGGTCCATAGCAGTAGCTAGATGGTTGTCTTCTCCAATTTGTGCTTCATGTATAGATCTTGTGAGCTTCCCTACATGATCTAGATCATCCTTATGTAATCCTACATGTTGTGTTTGTTGGATCCGATGAATATTATATACTATGTTGAGGTCGATTATATATTCATGTCATATGTTATTTGTGATCTTGCAGGCTCTCCGTTCCTAGTGGATACTCCGGCCAAGTAGATACTTGTGACTCCAAGAGGGAGTATTTATGCTCGATAGTAGGTTCATGCCCCTAGATTTCTGGGAGAGTGACAATAACTTCTAAGATTGTAGATGTGCTGTTGCTACTAGGGAGAAAACAACAATGTTTTATCGAAGGGCAATTCTATTGTTTACTTTACACACATTGCTTAATGCGATAATCTGTTGCTTGCAACTTAATACTGAAAGGGGTTCAGACGATAACCGGAAGGTGGATTATTAGTCATAGACGCAGTTGGATTACGGTCGTAATGCCCAGTCCAATCTCCTAGTAATCATCTTGTCATGCATGGTCGATATTCTATCAATTGCCTAGCTGTAATTTGTTCACCCAACATGCTATTTATCTTTATGGAGAGACACCTCTATCGAACTATGGACCCCGGTCCGTTTCTTTTACACCGATAAATTCATCTACCGCAATCCTATTCGTTTATTTTCTGCAAACATCTTCTTCTACTTGATACGTCCAATCCTTTGTGTTTAGCAAACCAGTGCAAGTTGGGGCAAAGTACTTTGGTTGTGTAATCTGCAGGTTCCACGTTGTTGCTGACGCTGGTAGTGCGCCCTGCCACTAGTCAGCTAGCAACACCTTCAAAAATCACGCCTTTCTCCTACTGTTCGATTAAACCTTGGTTTCGTACTGAGCGAAAACTTTCTGCTGTGCTCATCACACCTTCCTGTTGGTGTTTCCCAACCGCTTCCAAAACAACGCTCAGCAGAATTGTCTGACGCTATCACCGGAGCAAAGAGGATTTCTGCAAGGGGAGTCTCTCATCTCCAATCTCTTTACTTTGTTATTTTTTGCTTAGTTTACTTTACTTTGTCTTGTTTGCTTATTTATATCAAAAACACAAAAAATTAATTTTCTCTGATAGTTGTCTTTATATAAAAAACGCAAAAAAAGCTAATATTATAGATGTTATTTCTGTCGCTTAGTTTTACTTTTGCTAAAATGGGTTCCCCTGAAAATACTAAGTTGTGTGACTTTACTAGCACCAACAATAATGATTTTATTTGTACACCTATTGCTCCACTCTGCTCCCGAAGCAGCCTTCTATGAAATTAAACCTCGCTTTACTAAATCTTGTTATGAAAGAGCAATTTTCTTGTGTTAGTACTGAAGATGCCGCTTCTCACCTTAATAATTTTGTTGAACTTTGTGAGATGCAAAAGTATAAGGATATAGATGGTGACATTATTAAACTGGAATTGTTTCCTTTCTCTTTGAGAGGGAGAGCTAAATATTGGTTGCTATCTTTGCCTAGAAATTTTATTGATTCTTGGGATAAATGCAAAGATGCTTTTATTGGAAAATATTATCCTCCTTCTAAGATTGTATCTTTAAGAAGCGACATAATAAAATTTAGACAATTTGATAATGAACCTATTTCTCAAGCTTGGGAAAGAATGCAATCTTTGGTAAAGAATTCTCCCACTCATGGACTGACTACTTGGATGATCATCCAATCTTTCAATGCAGGACTAAATTTTTCTTCAAGAAATCTCCTGGATTCAATTCTTGGAGGTATCTTTATGTCCATTACTTTGGGGCCTACAACTAAATTGTTTGATGATATGATGATAAATTATTCTGAATGGCACACCGAGAGAGCTCCACAAGGTAAGAAGGTAAATTATGTCTAAGAATCATCCTCCTTGAGTGATAAAATTGATACTATTATGTCTATGCTTGTTATGCGTAAAGCACATGTTGATCCAAATAATATTCCGTTAGCTTCTTTGGTTGCTCAACAAGATCATGTTGATGTGAATTTCATTAAAAACAACAATTTCAACAACAATGCTTACAAGAATAATTTTGGTAGCAACAATTATAGGCCGTATCCTTCTAATAATGGTAATGCTTATTGAAATTCTTATGGTAATTGATGACGCGTGAAGCACACGTCCGTTGGGAACCCCAAGAGGAAGGTGTGATGTGTACAGCAGCAAGTTTCCCTTAGTAAGAAACCAAGGTTTATCGAACCAGTAGGAGATGAAGGCCACGTGAAGGTTGTTGGTGAAGGAGTGTAGTGCGGCGCAACACCAGGGATTCCGGCGCCAATGTGGAACCTGCACAAGCACAATCAAAATACTTTGCTCCCAACTTAACAGGTGAGGTTGTAAATCTCACCGGCTTGTCTGTAAACAAAGGATTAAACGTATGGTGTGGAGAATGATGTTTGTTTGCAAAGAACAACAGAGAACAGATGATTGCAGTAGATTGTATTTCGGATGTAAAAGAATGGACCGGGGTCCACAGTTCACTAGTGGTGTCTCTCCAATAAGATAAATAGCATGTTGGGTGAACAAATTACAGTTGGGCAATTGACAAATAGAGAGGGCATAGCAATGCACATACATATCATGATGACTACTATGAGATTTACTTAGGGCATTACGACAAAGAACATAGACCGCTATCCAACATGCATCTATGCCTAAAAAGTCCACCTTCGGGTTAGCATCCGCACCCTTCCAGTATTAAGTTGCAAACAACGGACAATTGCATTAAGTACGTGCGTAATGTAAACAATACAAATATCCTTAGACAAAGCATTGATGTTTTATCCCTAGTGGCAACAGCACATCCATAACCTTAGAACTTTCTGTCACTGTCTCAGATTCAACGGAGGCATGAACCCACTATCGAGCATAAATACTCCCTCTTGGAATTACAAGTATCAACTTGGCCGAGCCTCTAGTAGCAACGGAGAGCATGCAAGATCATAAACAACACATATATGACAGATTGATAATCAACTTGACATAGTATTCCATATTCATCGGATCCCAACAAACACAACATGTAGCATTACAAATAGATGATCTTGATCATGATAGGCAGCTCACAAGATCTAAACATGTTAGCACAAGAGGAGAAGACAACCATCTAGCTACTGCTATGGACCCATAGTCCAAGGATGAACTACTCACGCATCAGTCCGGAGGCGGGCATGGTGATGTAGAGCCCCCCGGTGATGATTCACCTCTCCGGCAGGGTGCCGGAGGCGATCTTCAGAACCTCCCGAGATGAGGTTGACGGCGGCTGCGTCTCAGTATGTTTTCTCGTATCGTGGCTCTCGGTACTAGGGTTTTCGCGATGCAGAGATTATATAGGCGAAGGGGCAGAGTCGGGGGACGCTCGAGGGGCCCACCCCATAAGGCGGCGCGACCAGGGGTGGGGCCGTGCCCCCCTATGGTGTGGCCGCCTCGTCGCCCCTCTTCGTCTCCTCTTCGGACTTCTCGGAAGGCTCCATGGAAAATAAGACCGTGGGCTTTTGTTTCGTCCAATTCCGAGAATATTTCCGTGTAGGATTTTCGAAACCAAAAACAGCAGAAAATAGGAACTGGCGCTTCGGCATCTTGTTAATAGGTTAGTGCCGGAAAATGCATCAAAATGATATAAAGCGTATATAAAACATGTGATTATTGTCATAAAAATAGCATGGAACATAAGAAATTATAGATACGTTTGAGACGTTGATACGTCTCCGACGTATCGATAATTTCTTATGTTCTATGCCATATTATTGATGATACCTACATGTTTTATGCACACTTTATGACATATTCGTGCATTTTCTGGAACTAACCTATTAACAAGATGCCGAAGTGCCGCTTCTCGTTTTCTCGCTGTTTTTGGTTTCGAAAATCCTAGTAACGAAATATTCTCGGAATTGGACGAAACAAAGACCCGAGGGCCTATTTTTCCACGGAGCTTCCGGAAGACCGAAGAACATACGAAGTGGGGCCACGAGGTGGCGACACCACAAGGCGGCGCGGCCCACGGGGGCCCGCGCCGCCCTATGGTGTGGCCCCCTCGTCTGGCCCCCGACTCTGCCCTTCCGCCTACTTAAAGCCTCCGTCGCGAAACCCCTGAGGCGAAAAACCACGATACGGAAAACCTTACCGAGACGCCGCCGCCGCCGATCCCATCTCGGGGGATTCTCGGAGATCTCCTCCCGCACCCTGCCGGAGAGGGGATTCATCTCCCGGAGAACTCTACACCGCCATGGTCGCCTCCGGAGTGATGAGTGAGTAGTTCACCCCGGACTATGGGTCAATAGCAGTAGCTAGATGGTTGTCTTCTCCTCATTGTGCTTCATTGTTGGATCTTGTGAGCTGCCTAACATGATCAAGATCATCTATCCGTAATTCTATATGTTGTGTTTGTCGGGATCCGATGGATAGAGAATACCATGTCATGTTAATTATCAAGTTATTACATATGTGTTGTTTATGATCTTGCATGCTCTCCGTTATTAGTAGAGGCTCTGGCCAAGTTTTTACTCTTAACTCCAAGAGGGAGTACTTATGCTCGATAGTGGGTTCATGCCTCGCATTGACACCCGGGACAAGTGATGTAAAGTTCTAAGGTTGTGTTGTGCTGTTGCCACTAGGGATAAAACATTGGCGCTATGTCCGAGGATGTTGTTGTTGATTACATTACGCACCATACTTAATGCAATTGTCTGTTGTTAGCAACTTAATACTGGAGGGGGTTCGGATGATAACCTGAAGGTGGACTTTTTAGGCATAGATGCAGTTGGATGGCGGTCTATGTACTTTGTCGTAATGCCCAATTAAATCTCACTATACTTATCATGTCATGTATGTGCATTGTTATGCTCTCTCTATTTGTCAATTGCCCGACCGTAATTTGTTCACCCAACATGCTTTTATCTTATGGGAGAGACACCTCTAGTGAACTGTGGACCCCGGTCCATTCTTTAATACCGAAATACAAATCTGCTGCAATACTTGTTTTTACTATTTTCTCTCGCAAACAATCATCTTCTACACAATACGGTTAATCCTTTGTTACAGCAAGCCGAGTGAGATTGACAACCTCACTGTTTCGTTGGGGCAAAGTACTTTGGTTGTGTTGTGCAGGTTCCACGTTGGCGCCGGAATCTCCGGTGTTGCGCCGCACTACATCCCGCCGCCATCAACCTTCAACGTGCTTCTTGGCTCCTCCTGGTTCGATAAACCTTGGTTTCTTTCTCGAGGGAAAACTTGCTGCTGTGCGCATCATACCTTCCTCTTGGGGTTGCCCAACGAACGTGTGAAATACACGCCATCAAGCTCTTTTTCCGGCGCCGTTGCCGGGGAGATCAAGACACGCTGCAAGGGGAGTCTCCACTTCTCAATCTCTTTACTTTGTTTTTGTCTTGCTTTATTTTATTTACTACTTTGTTTGCTGCATTATATCAAAACACAAAAAAATTAGTTGCTAGCTTTACTTTATTTACTGTCTTGTTTGCTATATCAAAAACACAAAAAAAAATTAGTTACTTGCATTTACGTTATCTAGTTTGCTTTATTTACTACTGCTAAAATGGCCAACCCTGAAAATACTAAGTTGTGTGACTTCACTAGCACAAATAATAATGATTTCTTATGCACACCTATTGCTCCACCTGCTACTACAAGCGGAATTCTTTGAAATTAAACCTGCTTTACTTAATCTTGTTATGCGAGAGCAATTTTCTCGGTGTTAGTTCCGATGATGCTGCTGCCCATCTCAATAATTTTGTTGAACTATGTGAAATGCAAAAGTATAAAGATGTAGATGGTGACATTATAAAATTAAAATTGTTTCCTTTCTCACTAAGAGGAAGAGCTAAAGATTGGTTGCTATCTCTCGCCTAAGAATAGTATTGATTCATGGACTAAATGCAAGGATGCTTTTATTGGTAGATATTATCCCCCTGCTAAAATTATATCTTTGAGGAGTAGCATAATGAATTTTAAACAATTGGATAATGAACATGTTGCTCAAGCTTGGGAAAGAATGAAATCTCTCGGTTAAAAATTGCCCAACCCATGGACCGACTACTTGGATGATCATCCAAACCTTCTATGCAGGACTAAATTTTTCTTCGCGGAACTTATTGGATTCAGCTGCTGGAGGTACCTTTATGTCCATCACTCTTGGTGAAGCAACAAAACTTCTTGATAATATGATGGTAAATTACTCTGAATGGCGCACGGAAAGAGCTCCACAAGGTAAGAAGGTAAATTCTGTTGAAGAATCCTCTTCCTTGAATGATAAGGTTGATGCTATTATGTCTATGATTGCGAATGATAGGACTAATGTTGATCCTAATAATGTTCCATTAGCTTCATTGGTTGCCCAAGAAGAACATGTTGATGTAAACTTCATTAAAAATAATAATTTCAACAACAATGCTTATCGGAACAATTCTAGTAATAACTATAGGCCATATCCTTATAATAATGGTAACGGTTATGCTAATTCTTATGGGAATTCTTACATCAATAATAGGAATACACCCCCTGGACTTGAAGCCATGCTTAAAGAATTTATTAGTACACAAACTGCCTTTAACAAATCTGTTGAGGAAAAGCTCAATAAAATTGATATTCTTGTTTCTAGAGTTGATAGTCTTGCCTCCGATGTTGATCTTTTGAAATCGAAAGTTATGCCTAATAGGGATATTGAAAATAAAATTGTTACTACAGCAAATGCCATCCAAGTTAGAATTAATGAGAATATAAGATTAATGGCTGAACTGCGTGCTAGGTGGGATAGAGAAGAAAATGAAAAACTAGCTAAAAAGGAAAATGTAGCTAAAGTTTGGACTATTACCACCACTAGCAATGCTAATGATTCATATGTTGCTGCACCTCCTACTATCAATGCTAAAATAATTGGTGTTAGCAATGCTTCTACTCCTAGTGCAAAGCGCGCAAAATTACCCGAAACTGCTAAAACTCATCGAAACCGCTTGTGATAAAACCGCTGAAATTTTTTCCAACCTTGGGGATGATAATCCCATTGCTTTAGATTGTAATGATTTAGATTTTGATGATTGCCATATCTCTGAAGTTATAAAGTTCTTACAAAAACTTGCTAAAAGTCCCAATGCTAGTGCTATAAATTTGGCTTTCACAAAACATATTACAAATGCTCTCATAAAAGCTAGAGAAGAGAAACTAAAACTTGAAACTTCTATTCCTAGAAAGCTAGAGGATGGTTGGGAGCCCATCATTAAAATGAGAGTCAAAGACTTTGATTGTAATGCCTTGTGTGATCTTGGTGCAAGTATTTCTGTTATGCCTAAAAAAGTCTATGATATGCTTGACTTGCCACCATTGAAGAATTGTTATTTGGATGTTAATCTCGCTGATAATGCTAAAAAGAAACCTTTGGGGAAAGTTGATAATATTCATATTATGGTTAACAATAACCTTGTCCCCGTTGATTTTGTTGTCTTGGATATTGAATGCAATGCATCTCGCCCCATTATATTGGGAAGACCTTTTCTCCGAACCGTTGGTGCTACTATTGATATGAAGGAAGGTAATATTAAATATCAATTTCCTCTCAAGAAAGGTATGGAACACTTCCCTAGAAAGAGAATGAAGGTACCTTATGATTCTATTATTAGAACAAATTATGATGTTGATGCTTCATCTCTCGATGTTACTTGAGATACACTTTCTGCGCCTAGCTGAAAGGCGTTAAAGAAAAGCGCTTATGGGAGACAACCCATGTTTTTACTCCAGTATTTTTGTTTTATATTTGTGTCTTGGAAGTTGTTTACTACTGTAGCAACCTCTCCTTATCTTAGTTTTGAGTTTTGTTGTGCCAAGTAAAGTCTTTGATAGAAAAGTAAGTACTAGATTTGGATTACTGCGCAGTTCCAGATTTCTTTGCTGTCACGAATCTGGGTCTATCTCCCTGTAGGTAGCTCAGAAAATTACGCCAATTTACGAGCATGATCCTCAGATATGTACGCAACTTTCATTCAATTTGAGCATTTTCGTTTGAGCAAGTCTGGTGGCCTAATAAAATCCATCTTTACGAACTGTTCTGTTTTGACAGATTCTGTCTTTTATTTCACATTGCCTTTTTTGCTATGTTGGATGAATTTCTTTGATCCACTAATGTCCAGTAGCTTTATGCAATGTCCAGAAGTGTTAAGAATGATTGTGTCACCTCTGAACATGTGAATTTTTATTATGCACTAACCCTCTAATGAGTTGTTTCGAGTTTGGTGTGGAGGAAGTTTTCAAGGATCAAGAGAGGAGTATGATGCAATATGATCAAGGAGAGTGAAAGCTCTAAGCTTGGGGATGCCCCGGTGGTTCACCCTGCATATTCTAAGAAGACTCAAGCGTCTAAGCTTGGGGATGCCCAAAGCATCCCCTTCTTCATCGACAACATTATCAGGTTCCTCCCCTGAAACTATATTTTTATTCCGTCACATATTATGCACTTTGCTTGGAGCGTCGGTTTGTTTTTGTTTTTTGTTTTGTTTGAATAAAATGGATCCTAGCATTCACTTTATGGGAGAGAGACACGCTCCGCTGTAGCATATGGACAAATATGTCCTTAGGCTCTACTCATAGTATTCATGGCGAAGTTTCTTCTTCGCTAAATTGTTATATGGTTGGAATTGGAAAATGATACATGTAGTAAATTGCTATAATGTCTTGGATAATTTGATACTTGGCAATTGTTGTGCTCATGTTTAAGCTCTTGCATCATATACTTTGCACCCATTAATGAAGAAATACTTATAGCTTGTTAATTTGGTTTGCATATTCGGTTTCTCTAGAGTCTAGATAACATCTAGTATTGAGTTTTGAACAACAAGGAAGACGGTATGGAGTCTTATAATGTTTACCATATGTCTTTTATGTGAGTTTTGCTGTACCGTTCATCCTTGTGTTTGTTTCAAATAACCTTGCTAGCCTAAACCTTGTATCGAGAGGGAATACTTCTCATGCATCCAAAATACTTGAGCCAACCACTATGCCATTTGTGTCCACCATACCTACCTACTACATGGTATTTATCCGCCATTCCAAAGTAATTGCTTGAGTGCTACCTTTAAAATTACATCATTCACCTTTGCAATATATAGCTCATGGGACAAATAGCTTAAAAACTATTGTGGTATTGAATATGTACTTATGCACTTTACCTCTT
The DNA here is from genome assembly GCF_022539505.1 of Lolium rigidum. NCBI lineage: Eukaryota > Viridiplantae > Streptophyta > Magnoliopsida > Poales > Poaceae > Lolium > Lolium rigidum. The sequence goes on along the minus strand of NC_061510.1, from coordinate 53,491,878 downwards.
ATTAAGTTGCTTGTTGAGCGATAACCATGTTTCGGGGACGCCATCAACTATTCTTTGTTGGATATCATGTGAGTTGCTATGCATGTCCGTCTTGTCTGAAGCAAGAGAGATCTACCACCTTCATGGTTGGAGCATGCATATTGTTAGAGAAGAACTTTGGGCCGCTAACTAAAGCCATGATTCATGGTGGAAGTTTCAGTTTGGACATATATCCTCAATCTCATAGGAGAATAATAATTGTTGCCACATGCTTATGCATTAAAGAGGAGTCCATTATCTGTTGTCCATGTTGTCCCGGTATGGATGTCTAAGTTGAGAATAATCAAAAGCGAGAAATCCAAAATGCGAGCTTTCTCCTTAGACCTTTGTACAGGCGACATGGAGGTACCCCATTGTGACACTTGGTCAAAACATGTGCATTGCAAAGATCCGGTAGTCCAAGTTAATTAGGACAAGGTGCGGGCACTATTAGTATACTATGCATGAGACTTGCAACTTGTAAGATATAATGTACATAACTCATATGCTTTATTACTACCGTTGACAAAATTGTTTCATGTTTTCAAAATAAAAGCTCTAGCACAAATATAGCAATCGATGCTTTCCTCTTTGAAGGACCATTCTTTTTACTTTTATGTTGAGTCAGTTCACCTATCTCTCTCCACCTCAAGAAGCAAACACTTGTGTGAACTGTGCATTGATTCCTACATATTTGCATATTGTACTTGTTATATTACTCTATGTTGACTATTATCCATGAGATATACATGTTACAAGTTGAAAGCAACCGCTGAAACTTAATCTTCCTTTGTGTTGCTTCAATACCTTTACTTTGATTTATTGCTTTATGAGTTAACTCTTATGCAAGACTTATTAATACTTGTCTTGAAGTACTATTCATGAAAAGTCTTTGCTTTATGATTCACTTGTTTATTCATGTCATCACCATTGTTTTGATCGCTGCATCCACTACATATGTTTACAAATAGTATGATCAAGGTTATGATGGCATATCACTTCAGAAATTATCTTTGTTATCGTTTTACCTGCTCGGGACGAGCAGAACTAAGCTTGGGGATGCTTGATACGTCTCCGACGTATCGATAATTTCTAATGTTCTATGCCATATTATTGATGATACCTACATGTTTTATGCACACTTTATGACATATTCGTGCATTTTCTGGAACTAACCTATTAACAAGATGCCGAAGTGCCGGCTCTCGTTTTCTGCTGTTTTTGGTTTCAGAAATCCTAGTAACGAAATATTCTCGGAATTGGACGAAACAAAGACCCAGGGGCCTATTTTTCCACGGAGCTTCCGGAAGACCGAAGAACATACGAAGTGGGGCCACGAGGTGGCGACACCACAAGGCGGCGCGGCCCGGGGGCCCGCGCCGCCCTATGGTGTGGCCCCCTCGTCCGGCCCCCGACTCGCCCTTCCGCCTACTTAAAGCCTCCGTCGCGAAACCCCCGAGGCGAAAAACCACGATACGGAAAACCTTCACCGAGACGCCGCCGCCGCCGATCCCATCTCGGGGGATTCCGGAGATCTCCTCCGGCACCCTGCCGGAGAGGGGATTCATCTCCCGGAGGACTCTACACCGCCATGGTCGCCTCCGGAGTGATGAGTGAGTAGTTCACCCCTGGACTATGGGTCCATAGCAGTAGCTAGATGGTTGTCTTCTCCTCATTGTGCTTCATTGTTGGATCTTGTGAGCTGCCTAACATGATCAAGATCATCTATCCGTAATTCTATATGTTGTGTTTGTCGGGATCCGATGGATAGAGAATACCATGTCATGTTAATTATCAAGTTATTACATATGTGTTGTTTATGATCTTGCATGCTCTCCGTTATTAGTAGAGGCTCGGCCAAGTTTTTACTCTTAACTCCAAGAGGGAGTACTTATGCTCGATAGTGGGTTCATGCTCGCATTGACACTCGGGACAAGTGATGAAAAGTTCTAAGGTTGTGTTGTGCTTGTTGCCACTAGGGATAAAACATTGGCGCTATGTCCGAGGATGTAGTTGTTGATTACATTACGCACCATACTTAATGCAATTGTCCGTTGTTAGCAACTTAATACCGGAGGGGGTTCGGATGATAACCTCGAAGGTGGAATTTTTAGGCATAGATGCGGTTGGATGGCGGTCTATGTACTTTGTCGTAATGCCCAATTAAATCTCACTATACTTATCATGTCATGTATGTGCATTGTTATGCTCTCTCTATTTGTCAATTGCCCGACCGTAATTTGTTCACCCAACATGCTTTTATCTTATGGGAGAGACACCTCTAGTGAACTGTGGACCCCGGTCCATTCTTTAATACTGAAATACAAATCTGCTGCAATACTTGTTTTTACTATTTTCTCTCGCAAACAATCATCTTCTACACAATACGGTTAATCCTTTGTTACAGACAAGCCGGTGAGATTGACAACCTCACCGTTTCGTTGGGGCAAAGTACTTTGGTTGTGTTGTGCAGGTTCCACGTTGGCGCCGGAATCTCCGGTGTTGCGCCGCACTACATCCCGCCGCCATCAACCTTCAACGTGCTTCTTGGCTCCTCCTGGTTCGATAAACCTTGGTTTCTTTCTGAGGGAAAACTTGCTGCTGTGCGCATCATACCTTCCTCTTGGGGTTGCCCAACGAACGTGTGAAATACACGCCATCAGACGTATCAAGCATCTCCAAGCTTAGTTCCTACTCGCCCTCGAGTAGTTAAACGATAACAAGGATAATTTCTGAAGTGACATGCTACTATCATAATCTTGATCAATACTATTGTAAAGCATATGAGATGAATGAAGTGATTCAAAGCAATGGTAAATATAATGACTAAACAACTCGAATCATATAGCAAAGACTTTTCATGAATAGTACTTTCAAGACAAGCATCAACAAGTCTTGCATAAGAGTTAACTCATAAATCAATAGATTCTTAATAGAAGGTTTTGAAGCAACACAAAGGAAGATTTAAGTTTCAGCAGACTTGCTTTCAACTTTCAACATGTATATCTCATGGATAATTGTCAACACAAAGTAATATGATGAGTGCAAATAAGCAAGTATGTAATAATCAATGCACACAGTTGACACAAGTGTTTGCTTCTAAGATGGAAAGAAGTAGGTAAACTGACTCAACATAAAGTAGAAGAAAGGCCCTTCGTAGAGGGAAGCAGGGATTACTCATGTGCTAGAGATTTTATTTTGAAAACATGGAAACAATTTTGTCAACGGTAGTAATAATACATATGTGTTATGCATAAAACCTCCTATAAGTTGCAAGCCTCGTGCATCGAATACCAATAGTGCTCGCACCTTGTCCTAATTAGCTCGGATTTCCATGGATCATCATTGCATTACATATGTTTCAACCAAGTGTCACAAAGGGGTACCTCTATGCCACCTGTACAAAGGTCCAAGGAGATAGATCGCATTTGATTTCTCGATTTTGATAGATCTCAACTTGAGGACATCCATACCGGGACAACATAGAAAACAGATAATGGACTCCTCTTTAATGCTTTAAGCATTCAACAACAGATAATATTCTCATAAGAGATTTGAGGATTAATGTCCAAGCTGAAACTTCCACCATGATACATGGCTTTGGTTGGCGGCCCAATGTTCTTCTCTAACAATATGCATACTCAAACCATTTAATCATGACAAATCTCCCTTACTTCAGACAAGACGAACATGCATAGCAACTCACATGATATTCAACATAGGTGTAATAGGTTGATGGCGTCCCCAGAAACATGGTTACCGCTCAACAAGCAACTTATAAGAAATAAGATACATAAGCGACATATTCATTACCACAATAGTTTTTAAGCTACTTTCCCATGAGCTATATATTGCAAAGACAGAGAATGAAATTTTTAAAGGTAGCACGCAAGCAATTTACTTGGAATGGCAGAAAAATACCACATAGTAGGTAGTTATGGTGGACACAAATGGCATAAGTTTTGGCTCAAGGTTTTGGATGCACGAGAAGCATTCCCTCTCAGTACAAGGCTTTTGGCTAGCAAGGTTGTTTGAAGCAAACACAAGTATGAACCGGTACAACATCGAGCATAAACAGATTCAACGGAGGCATGAACCCACTATCGAGCATAAATACTCCCTCTTGGAATTACAAGTATCAACTTGGCCAGAGCCTCTAGTAGCAACGGAGAGCATGCAAGATCATAAACAACACATATATGACAGATTGATAATCAACTTGACATAGTATTCCATATTCATCGGATCCCAACAAACACAACATGTAGCATTACAAATAGATGATCTTGATCATGATAGGCAGCTCACAAGATCTAAACATGTTAGCACAAGAGGAGAAGACAACCATCTAGCTACTGCTATGGACCCATAGTCCAAGGATGAACTACTCACGCATCAGTCCGGAGGCGGGCATGGTGATGTAGAGCCCTCCGGTGATGATTCCCCTCTCCGGCAGGGTGCCGGAGGCGATCTTCGGAACCTCCCGAGATGAGGTTGACGGCGGCGGCGTCTCGGCATGTTTTCTCGTATCGTGGCTCTCGGCACTAGGGTTTTCGCGACGGAGAGATTATATAGGCGAAGGGGCGAGTCGGGGACGCTCGAGGGGCCCACCCCATAAGGCGGCGCGGCCGGGGGTGGGGCCGCGCCCCTATGGTGTGGCCGCCTCGTCGCCCCTCTTCGTCTCCTCTTCGGACTTCCGGAAGGCTCCGTGGAAAATAAGACCGTGGGCTTTTGTTTCGTCCAATTCCGAGAATATTTCCTGTGTAGGATTTCGAAACCAAAAACAGCAAAACGAGAACCGGCGCTTCGGCATCTTGTTAATATGTTAGTGCCAGAAAATGCATCAAAATGATATAAAGTGTATACAAAACATGTGAGTATTGTCATAAAACTAGCATCGAACATAAGAAATTATAGATACGTTTGAGACGTATCAGTAATTCGTACAACAACAATAAAAGTGCACCCTCTGATCTTGAAGTCATGCTTAAGGATTTTATTAGTAAACAAACTGCTTTCAACAAAACTGTTGAGGAAAAGCTTGGCAAAATTGATATTCTTGCTTCTAAAGTTGATAGCCTTGCTCATGATGTTGATTTTCTTAAATTAAATGTGTTGCCTCATGATGTTAAGGAAAGTAAAACTTTGAATGCCATTCAAGTTAGAATTGATGAAAATGTTAGGATGTTGTCGGAATTGCATGCTAGGTGGGAAAGAGAAGATGAAATTACTAGAAACAATAATTTGACTAAAATTTGTACCATCACCACCACCAGTAGTAATGAAGTTTGAAATTCTAGCCACTCTCCTACTATTAATGGTAAAATAATTGGTGTAGGAAAAGTCTCCACACCCCTTCTTCAAAATTGCCCAGAACACCTGAAATTGCTCCTGATAAGTGTGCTGAAATTTTCGGAGTATGGGAGACAAGAGTCCTTTCACCTTTGATAAAAATTAGTTGGATTTTGATGATTAAAATATCTCTGAAGTAATTAATTTCTTACAAAAGCTTTCTAGAAGTCCTAATGCTAGTGCTATAAATATGACTTTTACAAAGCACATTACAAATGCTCTTATGCAAATTAGATAAGAGAAATTAAAACGTGAAGCTTCTATTTCTAAAAAGTTAGAAGATGGCTGGGGTCCCATCATTAAGATGAAAATAGATGGTTTTGATTGCAATACTTTATGTGATCTTGGTGCAAGTATTTCTGTTATGCCTAGAAAAATCTATGAATTGCCACCGTTGGAACAATGTTATTTGGATGTTCATCTTGTTGATATTGCTGCAAAGAAACCTTTGGGGAGAGCTGATAATGTCCTTATTATGGTTAATAATAACATTGTCCCCGTTGATTCTGTTGTTTTGGATATTGAATGCAATGCTTCTTGTCCAATTATATTGGGAAGACCGTTTCTTAGAACTGTTGGTGCTGCTATTGATATGAGAGATTGGATTATTAAATATCAATTACCGCTCAAGAAAGGTATGGAACACTTCCCTAGAAAGAGAAAGAAGTCACCTTATGAAACTATTATTAGAAAAAAATACGATGTTGATGCTTCTTCACTTGATAATACTTGATGCTCGCTCTTTTTCTGCGCCTAGCTGAAAGGCATTAAAAAAGCACTCTTAGGAGATAACCCATGTTTTATTTACTGTAATTTTTCTTTTTGTTGAGTCTTGGAATTTATTACCTCCGTAATAACATATCCTTATCATTTTTATTTCTTTTTTGTGCCAAGAATATCTAATAGGAAGAAAGTAAGATTTGAGGAAGTTGTTGTCCTGAAAACAGATTTTGTGCTGTTACCATAAAAATTCGTAAAAATAGCCAGTGCGGAGTTTTGAGCTGTCATTTTTTATGTATATGCCCCAGGTTATTATCTAACTTTCGTTATTTGACTACTTTTCGAGATGAGCAACAGAAGAGTTTCGGAAAAAACGATCTTTATCTTCTGTTCTGTTTTGACAGATTTCTGCACTATTTGCATTTACCTCTTAAATCTCTTTTTTTGAGTTCTTTTGATCAAAGAGCTTTTTGAAGAGTTGCTACAGTAGATAATTCTTTAATAGATGTTTGGTATATGTTAGTACTGACCCTAATTGGATTTGTTTATTTTGATTGTACTAATGCTGCTAATAGAGAATTGTGTGAAGTTTTGTATGAAGTTTTCAAGTGTAGGGAGAGAAGAATGATGTGATGAGATGAAGAATGGACAAAATATCAAGATTGGGGATTACCCTGCACCCCAAGACATATTCAAGAGGTACAAGCGTCAAAGCTTGGGGATGCCCAAGGCATACCCTCTTCATCAACAAAAGAACAGGTCATCTCTCTATGCGCTATATTTTTATTGCTTCATACGCTATGCGTTGTTTTTGGAGCGTCTTTATTTTTGTTTTTTGTTTAGTTTAGTTTTGTTTGTTGTAGCATATGTTGGATCACGGCACATTTTTTTTGGAGAAAGATCCGCTCCATTTTAATTGCAAAGAACGTTATAGTTTTCGCTGTTATTGTTCTGCGAGTGTTCTAGTTTTTTGGTACTGCGTTTAGCTCTTGGTTTTCGATTCTAATTTTGTTCAGAGCTTGTTAGTATTATTTATTTATGTATGATTAGCTCTCTGTTCCATAATGTATTTCATATCTGAGAGCTATTTCAAATAAGTTGATTGGTGTTGGATACGAGTGAAATATTTCATGACAATAGTGATGCAAAAGGAAGCTTGTCTAGATTGTGGCATAGACTTTGACATGTCATGTTATTCTTGTCATATGCTTAGTATTTATTGTTGTAGCATGACTTGTCTCAAATGGCTGAGAATGCATAATGTTCTATTGAAACAATCATGTGTTGTTTCCATCATAAAACCATAATATTGTGGTATTCTCCTTTTTATTGGGTTGACTTGGCGCATGCTTAAACTATGTTATGATTATAACCAGTCAACTAAAGCCTCTATGATCATTTATCTTTTGACTTGTAATATCACTTTATGCTTTGATTGATAATGTTTTGTCGCTATGCATGATTATGGCCATTATTGCTCTCTTAGTTGGTTCCTCCCAGACTTTTGCTAGCCTTCGCCTGTAGTGAGTATGAACTCTACTCGTGCATCCAACCACCATTAAACAAAGTTTGCCAATTGTGTCCACCATATCAACATAGTAGCATTATTACTATTCCAAGTAATTCATCATGTTTTTATTTATCTTCAAAATTAAATTTTGGCATGAGAAAATTAGTCAGTATAGCTCTCACGAACTTGATGGCACATTTACTTTCTTGCACTTAATAAAATTGATCATTGTGCCTATCTTATGAAGTTTATATGTTTGCAAATTTCAAGTTGGGAGTTAGTATAACCATGCTTTCATGGGGAACACTTTCGACATTGAACTTATATTTAGTTGATGTCATGTTCTTTTGTTTATGGATGCCTAGCAGTGCAAAATAAAATGGAAACTTGTAAGTTCATGGAGTTTGTATATGAGTTAGAGAAACCCCTGGGCCAGTAATCTAAGCCATGCATCATTCATGGTGGAAATTTATAGCTAATCCATAGTGAACATTCTATGAAGTATTTGCAATAAAAAGCTATATCCATAGTAAATAAAAAATTGCCGAGATGCTCATTGTCTGTTTGTTTTGTCATTTTGACATGGGATTGCTTCTACAAGAGTACTTCCATATCATCGGGCAAGAGGTGACCCGTTGGCGGTTCTCAGTGATACATGTATACTTACAATGACAAGAACTTATTTGGGACCTAAGTTGAGTAGCATGAGGTTTAGGTACTCGCATTTAAGGGGCATGAGATTTTCAACTTGTGATTTGCAAGCATATAGCTTATTTTTGACTCACATTAACTTTAACCATTCAAGATGCTTATGATAGGGGCAATGAGAGCTCAAAGCTAATAAGTACCATACTTTTTGGAAGGTTTATAAAACTTGTTTATCTTGCTTACTCTGCAAAGAGTCTCTCTTTTACTATTATGTTGAGTCTTCATCTTCTACTTTATGCACCAATTAAGAGATCATAGTTGTCATTCTTAGTGCAATGTGCATAGTACCAAAATTATTATTGACTGATTCATGATTGTGATTATTGCTTGTTCTTAAATTACTTGTATCTAGTCACCCTCTGAACTTTAAAGGTGTCCTAGCATTGATGTTTTGTTACCCCATAAAGAACATGTTGAGTACCACTTTGTTATGTTTACTCTATGCTCATAAATAAACAGTTGCTTTCAATGCACTATTATTCATGATCCTCTTTTTGAGTTACTCTTGATGTTATAACATAGTTGCTAAGTTCGATTGAATTATATCTATCATGTATATGTTAGAGTACTTAGATCCCGGCTCACAATTCCTTTACATGCTTGATCCAGATTGTGTTGGCTTCATGTCACCTCAAAAGTTATTTTGTTACCACTTACCTACTCGAGGACGAGCATGAGTTAAGCTTGGGGATGCTTGATACGTCTCAAACGTATCTATAATTTTTGATGCTCCATGCTTGTTTTACACCAATTCATATATATTTTCCTTACACTTCATTGCACTTTTATATGATTTCCGGCACTAAGCTATTAACAAGATGTCACAGTGCCAGTTCCCTGTTTTCTGCTGTTTTTGTATTTTAGAAAAGTTGTACAGGAAATATTCTCGGAATTGGACGAAACAAAATCCGAAGTCAATATTTTACCGAAACAAAGAAGAAGTCCAGAGGGGGTCGAAGAAGTGCCACACGGCGGCTAGACCACACCTTGGCGCGGCCTGGCCTGGGCCCGCGCCAAGGGGTGGTGTGGGCCCACCAGGAACCCCACCGACCTAAATCCTCAGCCTATTTATACATCTTCTCAGGAAAACCCTGGATACCCGAGCATCCATGAAAAGTACCGTCACGGACGCCATCGCAGAACCCATCTCGGGGGTTCTGAAGCCCTTCCTAGCACCCTGCCGGAGGGGGAAATCGTCGCCGGAGGCATCTACATCGCCATGCCCGCCTCCGAAGTGATGCGTGAGTAGTTCATCCCTATACTATGGGTCCATAGCAGTAGCTAGATGGTTGTCTTCTCCAATTTGTGCTTCATGTATAAGTCTTGTGAGCTTCCCTACATGATCAAGATCATCCTTATGTAATCCTACATGATGTGTTTGCTAGGATCCGATGAATATTGTATACTATGTTGAGTTCGATTATATATTCATGTCATATGTTATTTGTGATCTTGCATGCTCTCTGATGCTAGTGGATACTCTGGCAGAGTAGATGGTTGTGACTCCAAGAAGGTGTATTTATGCTCGATAGTAGGTTCATGCCTCTAGTTTTTTGGGAGAGTGACAATAACTTCTAAGATTATAGATGTGCTGTTGCTACTAGGGTGAAAACAACAATATTTTATCCAAGTGTAATTCTGTTGTTTACTTTACACACATTGCTTGATGCGATAATCTGTTGCTTGCAACTTAATACTGAAAGGAGGGGTTCAGACGATAACCGGAAGGTGGATTATTAGTCATAGATGCAGTTGGATTACGGTCTATGTATTATGTTGTAATACCTAATCAAATCTCATAGTAATCATCTTGTCATGTATGGTCGATATTCTATCAATTGCTCAGCTGTAATTTGTTCATCCAACATGCTATTTATATTTATGGAGAGACACCTCTAGTGAACTATGGACCCCGGTCCGTTTCTTTTACACTGATAAATTCATCTACTGCAATCATGTTTTGTTTACTTTATGCAAAAATCTTCTTCCACTCGATACGTCTAATTCTTTGTGTTCGGCAAACCAGTGAGATTGACAACCTCACTGCAAGTTGGACAAAGTACTTTGGTTGTGTTATGTGCAGGTCCCACGTTGTTGCTGACGCCGGTAGTGCGCCCTGCCACTAGTCAGCTAGCAACACCTTCAGAAGTCACGCCTTTCTCCTACTGGTCGATTAAACCTTGGTTTCGTACTAAAGGAAAACTTGTTACTGTGCTCATCACATCTTCCTCATGGGGTTTCCCAACCGCTTCAACAACAATGCTCAACAAGATTGTGTGACGCCATCACCGGAGCACCATCACTGGCCTGCTTATAAAGAGTCAGATCATTGGATGCCGACACGTAGAACGAAACAACGACATTGATGAACGGTTGGCAGCGGGCCAGAGAAGGAGTGCAGACGTCGGGCGGCGTGGCTAGAGCAGGAGCGTCAAAGTCAACCTACTTCCATTGATGGTCAGAGGAAAAAGGTCGTTAGACCGCTGCCATGCGGGCCATCGGTCCACGCGGGCGGACATGGGACGAGACGCATGTTGTTTGTGTCGATGCACCAATTTCTCAAATTTAGTGTGCCGATGGATCCCAACAGACGGGTCGCCCGGACGGGTCGGCCCCTCGAGATTCCCTAAGGGCATCTCCAGCGGCGCGACACATTTCGGGCGTCCGAAATGTCCGTTTGCGTCGCGCGGCGGACGCGAGACAGACTGTTTTTGTCCGCGCGTCCGTTTGCACCTAGGGGTGGCTCCAGCGGCCCAACGCATTTCCGCTATTGCATCAATTATGAAGTTTCCAAACAACAAAATCAGGAATTCAACGAAGTCATACTTATTACATTAAATTTTTTAAAAGTCTACATGAAAATAAGATAGTATTTCTCTAGGCATGATCTTCATGGCCAGCCAATGTCCACTGATGCTCAATCAGATCCGTCCCTCCTCATGCCCGCTGTACGCACCCTGCCATCCAAATGGACAGTTTTTCCACTCCTAGTGCATGCAATCTATGCTGCCAATCATTCCTGGGAACCCTCTAGACTCGTTGATAGACAGGAGCCGCCTTGTATCCTCAACAGCTTGGCTCCCTACGATAATACTCTCCGAACACGGCAATCACGGCTCGGCAAAACCTGTACATGGCCTCAAGGCATGTGCTCTCACCCATTCGAAGATACTCATCGAATATATCCGCAGTCATTCCATATGAGAGCATGCGAATAGCCGCGGAGCATTTTTGGTACAAGGTGAAGCCTAGCGCACATGTTGCATCGGGCCTGCATTGGAAGTAGGGGTCATAGTTTCTGACCTCACGTAGAATGACCAAGAACAAGTCCCTTGACATCCTGTACCGGCGCCGGAAGAGTTTTTCCGGGAACACCAGATTGGTGAGGTGGAAGTAGTCCTTGTGGAGGCGGGCATGCCCTTCCACTCTGTTGCGCGGTAGGTTTTTGGAGCGCCCCTTCACAGAGCCCCGGTGCTCCGGCCCCGGGTTTGAGGTGAACTCGTGGATCATGGAGGCCGCAATAGTTGCCAATGTCTGCGTCGACTGATCGGACTCCTCGTCGGAAGAGGAGTCAACGACCTCCGCGCGGAACTTGTCCAACATCTGCCACATGTCCATCTGCGTGGGTACGAACTGCAGATCAATGGCCGCGCACAATAGCGTCGAAAACACGAGTAAGAAACCTACCGACGCAATTGACCGAACAGGTCGTGGGCGGCGAGGCCGGACGGCGCAACCGGCAACGTTTGGCCCCAAAACAGCCGGCAGGTACGCGGCAGAGCCATGCCCGAGTACGATCCTGCTCTCCCGCGCGGCGATAACAGAGCCGGCGAGTACTGCGGCGCTGCGGCGAGATGGCGGCGGGTGGGGCTGGGTGGTGGCGTCGCACTAGGGCAGCAAAGAAGGGGAAAAAGAAGCAAATCGAAGCGGTCGATTTCGCCGTCCCTGACTTGCGGGACCGGGTAAGAAATGGAGGACGCTCGGCGCGGCGCAATCTAACGCATATTTGGGCCAGATTTGCGTCTCCGCGGATGACTCGGTCATGGAGCAGACCTCAGACGCATTTTCGATTACGGTGGACGAAAACGGTCGCTGAGCGACCATTCGCGCAGCTGAAGATGCCCTAAGGTGATTGTGATATGTGGGAGCACGTGAGGAGTGCATGTATCTCTGCCTTGTCCCTCTCTCCTTTTCACTGCCTTCAAGAAGGGGAACTGTAGTGTGTGTTCCTGCGAAAATTGAAGTACAGGAGCCGTGTGTGTCAGGATCTTGACCAAAGAAACCACTCCCCTTGCATGATCAGATGGCTCCTGTGACCTTGCACTGCATTTCTTTTGGCCTTGCTCCCACGCAGTCAAAAGCAGCAGGGAGACATGACATGGTTGAAATTTTTGGGTGTACTGCCTGCCTTTGCTGTGCTGTCTTGTGCCTGGCTGGTAGCACAGGTTAAAAATAGTTCACAGGTCAGGGACACCTGCTGGCTGATGCTGTTGGAATTTTTATCCCAAGTGGCTGCTTCTTGCCAGCTAGGAGAAGTGGTGTGCCTCTGCAGTAGGATTTGTTATAGTAGAAATAAGAGCATCTCCTCCGGCGCTTTCAAAATAGTCGCAGGTAGAGGCATCGGCGTTTCCGTATGGAAAGCACCGGCACCGCATCCTCTATTTGGGGAGCTGTTCCCACACCGGCACCCTAAACAGGCGGCCCCGATATAATTTTTTTTTTACATAAACTACATATTTATACTTAGAGTTTCATTTTAATGTCATTCAGGATCGAAGAATGAATAATATTTTCGGACAAATCCGAGTAAAACCTGCTTATCTCCAGCCTACTACCTACTGGCTACCTGGCTCTGTGGAGGTGGAAGATCGATCGGAGCTCTCTCCCATGCTCTCTCCCCTGGTTTCTCCGCTGCTCCTCCGTCGTCGATCCCCCGCTGCTCTCTCCGCCACGAACGTCAAGTAGGCGGCTCTATCCGCGGCCACCGCCTCCTGACGCAGCTGCTGCTCCAGCTCCTCCCGCCGCCAACGGTGATCCAACTCCCGCCTCTGTAGTCGGAGCTGCATCTCCGCCAAACACCGCCCCTCGTAGACTTCATCCTGATGCTGCGTATCCTCCCGCTGCAACCGCTGCAGCGCAAGCTCCTCCCACCCTTCTGCTGGCGCGCCTCCCACCGGCGCTGGCTCAGCGCCTCCCGCCGCCGCCGCGCCTCCTGGAACTCCAGCCGCTCCGCCTCCTCGAGTGCCAGCCGTTCTCCTCCTCCCGCTGCCGCCGCTCCGCCTCCTGGCATTGCCGCTCCGCCTCCCGCCGCGCCTCCCACAGCCACCGCGCCTCCTCGCGCTCCCACCGCTCCGCCTCCTGGCCCCGCCGCTCATCCGCGACATAGGCATCTATGGTTGCCGCTAGAGTTTCCGGCCCGACATCATGCGGTAAAATATCCCGCGCGACGCCCTAGCGTCACTGACAGGCGGCTCCCACGCCCAAAAAATTTCGCCTCGCGAGGCGCCGGAGTGCCCGATTCGCGCCCTTGGCGAAGGGGCCGACACGGGGTTGCCGGCTCTTCTATTGGGCTCAGGAAAGCGCCGGTGCCATTTGTACCGCGCCGGTGTGAGCCCATTTTCGCTTTTAGCTCCAAATCGCTATGGGGGTCGTTATGGGGACGCCGGTGAAGATGCTCTAACTATGCTCACCTTGACTGGTCAAAAACATTTGTACTGGCATCAGGTGACAGTCGTGATGGAAGCAAGCTGCTTGTGTGTCAATCAGCTGTGATGTGGAGATAAGCCTGGGCGCCAAAAGAAGCTAACTGCCAAGCCTAGGCTGCGGCATACACTGTTCTGCGGTGTATCTGCTGATGCTGGCACTTGGATCGCAACAGATCCATGGTCAAAGTAAAGAGGGTGGTTTTCTGTGGTAACTTCCGAAGAATCACAGTACTTGGAATTTTATCAATTATTGGCTAAATTTCCTGAATGGCCACTTAAAAAACAAAGATTTGCAACAAGGAAACCTTACACAAGTGAATCAAAACATTATCTCAGAAGCATAGTACCAAACAGTTGTTTCCAGTATCTTAGGTTGTTGCAAACTTATCATAGAGATCCATACACAATTCCAAGCTAGAACATTCCATGGAAATGGAAAAGAATATGAAGAAAATAACATAGAAAAAATAACTACAAGAGTCTATTCAACACTTCTGAAGAATCAAGCCCACAATCTGGGCTCATCCCCTAGATCAAATGCAAAAGAAAAAAGGGCATAGATCCACAGCAAGAGCAGTTTCTTATGCTCATGACAGTGCCCGAACTGCATTGGCATCATCAAACTGTAGTCCTACTACCTGACTTCAGTTTCTGACTGAAATTAGTTATGGTATCCTAATTTGAACCGACAGGGATTAGCTTGACAATCGCAGCGATAGGCATGCCTATGAAGCCGATGACGATGCAGGAGAACCACTGCTTGAATGAGAGCGGGGTAGTGTTCGCGAAATCACCAAGGAATTGCACGATTATGATCTGGAATATGACAGTGCTGCCAAGCACGGCCACGAACACGTTGTTGTCTAGAATGCCTTTGAATACATTTATCCTCTCCATCTCCCTAGAGCTCACCTCATTGAACACCTGCAAAAAGAACGGAAATATTAAGTGGATTTTCGTGCACTATCATAGCAACAGATTACTTTCTCCTCTCATTCAGAATTATTTGGTGCTCCTAGTGCATTATAGTTTTGCTTGTCAAATGTTCATAACACTGCAAGATTTGCTGGTGATAGTAGTACATTATAGTTCTGTTAGTAAGGATCCTAATTTACCAAAATATCTATATTTACATAGTAACAGCTATATTCCCGCATGTTTGCTGAAACCAGGGTCCAGTTGATAAACAAATGGCATCAGTGCAGCAGGAAACAGAGAACATACTGTATCCGAAATAATTTGTTAGAAATCGAATGGATGCAATAGGAACTTCTAAATTACCTGGCAGAACACAAAGCAATTGAAGATGAGAGTGTTCAAGACTAGATCAGAGTCATCACCCTTGAGTCCAAACAACGACTTTCCTTCTGTCTGCAGATACCAAATAACAATGAACTGGTAGATTGCCTGTCCCATGATGTTCCTCCACATAATGTTGCTGATAAAGTTTCCTTTCCTTCCAACAGGAGTCCGTTTCATCAGTTCATCGTTTGGAGGTTCTGTGGCCAATGCCAATGCTCCTAGTGTGTCCATGATCATGTTGACCCAGAGCAACTGGACAGCAGTAAGGGGAGCACTCCCTGAACGACAAGTAGAAGTAGATGAGCAGTGAAATACATGTCATAAAATAAACCAGGAAATGAAATTCTCTACGTTAATATAGTATAAGTTCCAAGTGAAGTTATGAAAGGAATATTTGGATAACAAGTTAGAGTAATATGGTTGAAATAACATAGCATTAATTCCAGCCGGTAATCAGTTTATGATGATAAGTCATATGAGCATAAACGGAGAAACAACACTTTAGGTAACATCTGGAACGAACTGATTTAGAGCTCACTAGTTAAAGGTTTACTTTAAAATGAACAAATTTAGATTTGAACTGTTGAAGGTTTTTTAATTTTTCACAGATTCAGCCTATCCTTTTTCTTTACAGATTTAAGTCAGCTTCAGTGAACGCATCAAAGTTTGAGATATTACCTGTCAAGCAAGCTGATGAGAAGTTCACAACAAGAGCAACCACATTGACTGTCAGTTGAAACTGCACAAACTTCTGAATATTGATGTACACTGACCGACCCCATTTAGCAACGGTGACTATAGTTGAGAAGTTGTCATCAAGAATAATGACATCGGCACTCTCTTTTGCAACCTGCAACCAAAACAGATAAAAATGAGTTATGCTGGAACTAATTACCGTATGCCATTACTAGGGCATGTAATTGACTGCAAATCTTGGAGTGAAAAACCTTAAAGATGCTGAAGTGACACTTAAAAATGATAAGCAAAAACTACGCTGCAGTGATGTTTAAAAATTGCTAGGACATGTAATTGACTGCAAATCGTGGAGTAATTATAATGGGAGACACTTA
Source organism: Lolium rigidum (assembly GCF_022539505.1). Classification (NCBI taxonomy): domain Eukaryota; kingdom Viridiplantae; phylum Streptophyta; class Magnoliopsida; order Poales; family Poaceae; genus Lolium; species Lolium rigidum. Next base: position 53,475,493 of record NC_061510.1, on the reverse strand, counting down.
ATATGAGTTATATGTCATTAATGTTCTAGTATCTTGTATGTTAGAGTAACATGACTATTTTCCCATGCAAGGGAATTATTCTTGTGTGAAATTACCTCAGTTCCAGCAATGCCCATTGCAAGTCCAATATCAGCCTCATGAAGTGCAGGGGCATCGTTTGTTCCATCACCCGTTACTGCAACAACTTCATCAAATGTAGTCCGAAGTTGCTTCACCAAGGTGTGCTTGTCAAGTGGTGAAGATCTAGCCATTACCTGATACATGCAATCACATTACATTGACAAATGAAATCAAGAAACGATAGGCAAGTTATTAAGTGGTAAAAGCATTAAACATACCTGTATCTTTGGTATCAATTCATTCAGTTCTTCTGCACTCCTAGTTCTAAAATCTGGGCCTTCAATGGCAAGACCACCTTCAGTCAAAATGCCGCATTCCCGGGCAATTGCCTTTGCTGTGTTGATGTTGTCACCTGTGACCATCCTGACAGTAATACCAGCTGACCTGCAGATTGCGACGGATTCCTTCACACCCGGACGCACTGGATCTTTAATCCCCACAATGCCAATGCATGTGTACCCATCCTCGGGAATCGGATCATTAGCTGAGAACCCATCACCGACTTCTATGTAGGCAAGGCACAGAGTACGAAGTGCCTCGTTTGCAAAGCTATCAATCGTAGCATTCAAGTGAGCAACAGTTGCACTATCAAGGGGGACAACAACTCCTTGATCATTCAGGTACTTGCTGCAAGATGCCAATATGATCTCTGATGCGCCTTTGCAGTGGGCACGGAATGCACCCCCGGGCAGCTGGATGACCACTCCCATTCTCTTCTTCGCTGAGTTAAATGGCTCGACTTTGACAAGGGTGCTTGCTTTTCGCACCTCCTGGAAATCTCCATCGAGTGACAGGCCAAGCTCTAGAATTGCTGTCTCAGTTGGTGTGCCCAGTATTTCGCGTTTGCCATCCTTGTTTACGACAACGTCACCACCGGTGTTGTTAAATATGGCCTGCAAGAGCATTGTCATGACAGAATCTGGTAACTCAGAGAATAGGCTCTTGGTCTCAGAAGAATTATCTACTTCTTTAATTTTGCCACAGATGCAAGCCTTGACAACAGTCATGTGATTAGTTGTGAGTGTGCCAGTCTTGTCACTGCAAATGGAGGTTGCTGAGCCCATGGTCTCACAAGCTGCAAGGTGTCTGACAAGTGCCTTATCATTCATCATCTTCTTCATGGCAAATGCAAGGCTCAAGGTCACAGCGAGCGGTAAGCCTTCAGGAACTGCTACGACGACAATAGTAACAGCAATAGCAAAGAACTCAAGCAGCTCCAGTGCATCATCACCAGTCCAACTCAAGTACGAGCCATCCATGATCTTGCGCCGGAACAGGCTTTCTGTGAGCACTGCAAATGTGACGACTGCAAAGACAAGGCCTATTTTGCCAATGATGGTGGCAACGCCGTTCAGCTTGACCTGTAATGGCGTCTCATCATCCCCACCTTCAGTTAGGGTGGCCATGAGTTTACCCCATTGGGTCCTCATGCCGACTGTGGTGACGAGCATCTTGCAAGAACCATCTTGCACTTTCGTGCCTGACAGAAGGAATGGGTTCTCGGCATTGACAGCAACTGGCTCACTCTCCCCAGTCAGGCTTGATTCATTAATCAGCAATGAGAACCCAGATACAAACAAACCGTCAGCTGGTACTTGATCACCAATAGAAAGGTGCACAATGTCACCGACAAGAAGATCGTATATCGAGAGCTTCTGCCGGTACCCACTCCGGGTGACCTGCACAGTGATCTTCTTCTTCTCCTTGTCAAGGTCCTTGAACTGCAGGGACTGCCGGTAGTCGCTTGTCGCAGTGACAAACACAACCAGAAGAATACTGGCCACAATGCCAAGGCCATCATGTGCGCCCTTGGGCCACCCCTCAGTGGCAATGCCAACGAGGAGCGAGAAGAACGCGCATGCAGCAAGGATCATAAGCGTCATATCCTGGAGGGCCTCCCAGACGAAGACCCAGAAGCTTCGGGACTCTGTCTCGGCAAACTTGTTGATGCCAAAGATCTCCTGCCGGGACGCAAGCTTGCCCTTGGACGTGCTGACGCCATCAGATTCTGAGGTAGACACCTTCGATAAGAGGCCCTCGGTGCCACCATGTGCTTTAAGCTTCTTGAGGTCGTGGCTCTCGACAACCGAGCTCAGTTCCTCGGCGCAGATGCCATAGCCTGCTGCCTTGACGTCCGCAGGGACTGTGTACTCAGTCTGGGGGGCAAGACCTGCGGAATTGTGTCCACGGTAAGATTGATATCGAGAAGAACATGGAAAATTGATGCTGACTAATTCTGGTACGCTCTGGTATCATACCGTGGATGAACTGAAGTGCAGCCTTCGAAACAAGCACGGCAACACGCAGCTTCTCCTGAAATAGTTAGCATTTTGTGACCGTCAGTCTCAGCAACACTAACTGTTATCAGATTGTTTACTGATGAAAATTGCCCAAAGGTGTAGTAAAAAAGCTCCGGTGAAAAACCAATGGTTGAAATTGCTATCCGTTGATGGTTTATAAAAATTAAACCAGCCAGTTTACTGAAGGATAATTTCGTTGGTTTACCATATATTTTAAAAAGACTAGAACTGAAAAGCTAAAGGGAGTGAGTTCTTCTCAAATAAAGTAGTCGATAATTCATCTCTTTTTAGATAAAGATGTTGTGTGAGCATCTACACGACATAATACTGCGTTTTGACAAGTGTCAGTGTCAAGAAATTGCTGAAAGGCTCTGGCCTCTAGTGCGTTCATTTGGACTAGCTACTCTAGCAAATGGAAAAATTAAATAAGGCAACTTGGTTAACGATAGGTCACAAACAATGTCACTGTTGGTTTCAACCACTATCACGTGCGTGAATTACTCAAGAGTGACATAATGTCGCTGCAGTACTCCAAAGAAACTGCCTAGCAATTGCTATGAAAGACGTGAAGACTCGTTCACACTAGTACATCACAGATAAACCACCTCTGCTTTTTTTGTTGGTTTGCTATGACATGTCATAGCCCAATGGCCGATTTTATGTAGTACTATAGATAAACAGATTAGGAGGAAGTCCTGATATCCCCAATGGGCCAATGATAATGTAAACATCGTTCCCAATTTCATATGCTGTGGCCTTGTATCGCTCCACTAAATAAAAATATGGTATGTGCAACCTGCGCTTTCTATTCGTGCCAGCAAAAGCGAGGGGAAAAGGCGACATTGGCGAGCACGACGACGATACAGGGCATAATAAACGATGCTAGATGCAAAGGTGGGAAAAGATGAATTCGTTGCGCGTGTGGGCCTCTAATTTCTCCGTTCCGGTTCTTCTTTCCGGCCAATCAGTAGCGGTGGACCGAGAAATTTCGCGAAGAAGAACTTGAGAGGAAAATCGGGGCAGGGCATGTGTACCTGGTTGGTCCGCTTCATGGCGGCAGCCTCGGATCGCTTGCCGAGGTTAGCGGTGAAGCGGAACCTGCGCTTGGGGTTCTTGACGACGCCGACGACCTTGCGCCATCGGCCGAGCGCCTCGTCGGAGGAGTGCTTGGGCATGACGCCCCCGAAGTTCTCGTTGAGGTAGTTCTCCATGGCGGGCGCCCTCCTTCTCCGTCAACCAACCAAGAAAATTGTCTCCGCTTTCCCCCACCCACCAACTCTGGTCTATATAGCACGCGGACGGACGGACGGGGACGGGGAGGGCTCCTCACGCCGGCATTTTCCTGGAAGAAGCGCGTGGGGAGGGAAGGTATGGTAGGGGAAGGACCGGCGTTGACGCGTCGTGGGGACGTGGGGTCCGACTCCGGTGCTACCTCGATAGTTTCATGGAAAGAGTAGTATTGTGTGGGGAGGGTGGGTGCCTGATTTCATGGAAGGTGGCGAGTATTTTAGGCAGGATGGACGGATCCGGGGTCGGGAGGAAGAGGAAGAGGGGCAACGGGAGGGAAGGGAATTAAGCGGGCCTCCTCCTTCCTTTGATATGCACTGACCACAAACCTAGGGGTCAAACGGACCGGGTCTTTGGGGGTTTGCCGATGATCGCTGCATGTCTGCGTCTCAGCCGGGGGTTCCAAAAAGTGGATCTGCTGATTGTTGCGGGGAATTTACGGTGTGCTGGGCGAGAGCTTTCCGTGGAGTGGAGTTTGTGGTGGCAGTGACACGACGCATGTTGTTTCACTTGTGGTTTCACACCAAAAGTTCTACTCCCTGCTACTTGACCCGCAGACTTGAGTCTTTTCCATTCAACGACTTTTTTTTTCATTATAAAAAACTGCAACACCTCTTCTATTTCCTCCGAACTATAATAAGTACCGGGGATTTAGTATAAGTTTAAACTAGTTCAAACTAAAACCCCCACAATCTTATGGATTCAGTATAAGTTTAAACTAGTTCAAACTAAACCCCCGGACAGTTTCATCGATGGAAGGAGCACGTAATTTCGCTTCCGAATTTCATGCAAGATGTAATAATACACTAATACATGCTTCCTCCCGACCACAATACTAGTGGTAGTTGGTTGAAGCACTAGGCAAGTGACATGAGTAAAGATAGCCATGATGGCCAGTGACGATGGTTGTTGTAGATTTACAAACATACAACGAGTGCATGATAGTGGTTTCTAGGGAGCCACGTATATATATAACCACGCGAGATGGACTATTGTATAGGAGCATGGCGAATGCGTGCACATGCAAATAGAGAAACAAAAAAACTTGACACCATACACTTGCTTCTTCATACTTTGTAATGTATAGGCTTGGGATGCACCAGGAACTCATGCAATCCAATAAAGCTGACTGGTTCTTGATGTATGTTATGTTTTCCTCCCATTTTTTGCTTCAGGACGACCCATACTCGCCACCGTGGCCTCCATTGTTGCGTACCTCATGGAGTCGGTTAAAGTTGTACCTACATTGACCAAGTGATGAACCACGAGAGTATAGGAATACAGGCATGATCGATGCCCCCTAGCTACTGAACAACCATACAAAATACGTTGTACCCCATCATCCCCCAAGATTCGGTGTGTCGTCGGGACTGGATGCATGAGAGTTTCAGGCTTCTTTCTCCCATAAACCGCATAAGAAGAACTTGTTACTGCATATACTTTAGCCATGAGAATTGTATGGTCGAGCTTAAGTAATTACGTACATCTAGGCCCAAATATTATTTGCCAACTGTGATATCTAAGAAGAAAACATTCTGGCTAGCAATGTCCTTCTGCTATGTGTGCTTGCATTTAACTACTTGATCTCAGCTGGTGTTTTAAATAGCGAGCTTGACCGATAGACTTGAGTATTTCCATTCAATGATTTTTCTCATTAATAGAAATCTGCAACACCTTTTCTACTTCCTCCAATCCATGATAAATATCGGTGATTTACTTTAAGTTTGAATTAATTTAAACTAAAACCCCGACAGTCTTACGGATCAGAAGGATTACTAATTTCGTTTGCGAATTTCCTGTAAGACGTAATACACTAATACATGCTTCCTCCCGACCATAATACTACTGGTAGCTAGTTGAAGCACGAGGCAAGTGAAGATAGCCATGATGGCTATTTATGATGGTTGTTGTAGATTTACAAACATATAACGAGTGCATGATAATGGTTTCTAGGAAGCCATGTATATATGGAAATAGTGGGCTACCATGGTGCATAGCTATGCATACCAATCCAACCGTTAGATCATCTATAGGGAGCACAAAGAGAGCACACGGTGTTAGTCCATTACACATGCATGGCATTCTCCTCCGTTATATTCAAATCACTTCCATCCATTTGATTCATGATTGCAATATTATTTTTTATTGAGACCATCCCATAGCTGGCATAGGCTGCCAACGGCAATTTCACTTCCCTTTTGATACCAAAACAACAAGCCATTTGTAAAGAAACCTAATAAAATAAGTACATCCATGAAACGTTTCTACCACATTTTGATACCAAAACAACAAGCCATATGCGCTGGAAGGAAAACACGTACGCACCTGACCATGGAACGTTTCTACCACATTTTGTACCAAAATGACACCAAAATGAGACACACATTCCCAACCAATTTAACAACGGAGGAACGGTACGGTCCGTTACAAAACAACAAGCTTGTCATGGTATGGTCGGTTTTTATTATTCAGCGTCCAGCTAGCAAAGTGAGAAAATCCATGGTTGCCCATTAGGCCGAGGTTTTGAATGGTAAGAAGAAAAAAGGAGTCGGCCCCCAAAACACACACATGATTTGTGCAATTCAATAGCCATTTACCCATTTTCTAAATTATGTGCTGGATGGAAACAACCATAGCCGAGAGCAATTGTCGTTTTGGTTTTTTTATGTTCACGGTCCGCAACGGTCTAACCCATGAAAATTTTCCACTCCAATTATGAACCAAAACAACAACTGCTCACGGTCACGGTCCGTGCTAAAACGACAACCTAGGTACGGTCACAGTCCGTGCTAAAACGACAACCTAGTCATGGTAGTGGACCAACCTTTCCAAAATATCACGGCGATGATGTCCCGGCGTGCTTTATTAGCACCGACGAGAAGCGCCACGAGACGGCCTACGCCCGTATCGTAGAGCAGCTGCTGCGGCTCGACACGGGCGGCGCCTTATGAATTTTTCATGCCGCCGGCTGACGAGAAGGAGGAGCAACATCTCAGTTTGGACGATCTGTTGGATGATATGGTGGTCTCCATAATTGTTGATGTGGCTGCATCCGTCAGGTCGCTGGCCGACCTAGCAGGGGCTACCATGCGGTAAGATCCTCGTACAAGACTTTCTTTTAAGAACGCAAGAACAATAGATTATCGTCTCTTTTTTTTTATGCTACTGCAGGTGCAAGAAATTTTGTAAGGTAGGACAGAAGAGTTTTGTTCTCAAGAAGGCTTCACAGCCATGCCTCACCGTCCGTGCAAGAGGTTGATCAGTTTTGGCTAACTGATTCTTGCAGGGCTGAGCGGACTCAAATCCTCTCCCGGTAGTTGTAGTTCGCTCATCAAATCTTCTCCAGGCCAAGCTCGGCGCCGGCAACGTTAAGATGATTGGCATCAATAAGTTGAGAAGGAGAGATTCCAAGGCACCACGACAACCTCGTCAAGCGACGGGAGTGAGACCTCGCGCGACCATGGCCGCGCCCGTGGATGTCATGTTCCGGGACCTCAAATCCTCCAACGTCATCCTCAACTACGAGTCCGACCACCGCCCTCGGTTCCGTTGTGGGATTGATGCGGCTGCCGAGATAGTTCAGCGCCGGCAGTTGGATGGGGTGGCGCGTGGCTCGTCTACTTCGGCCCGTCCAACCACCATGTGGCACAGTCGCTCGCCGCATCCTGCCGTCCACCTTCGCAGAGTTCAGCAATCTTCATGTTCTTCATCCATTTGAACAACATCTGAATGGTTGATCATAATTTTCGTGTTCTTCATCCATTTGAAAAAAATAACACCAGTTACGCGGGTTCAAAGGAACCTCGCTACATGTACCCTGCATACAAATAAAATACAATACCGTTCTAAAATGACAAGTGAGCATCGGTTTGGATTCTGCCCGTTGGAAGTTGGACCTAGCTGCAATTTTTGTGCACGGGGAAATACTGGCAGATCTTGTGTACCATACCCACGTCATTCTGTCATAAAAACACCAAAACAGCAAAGCTGGCTTCAGCATGGCCTCCATGCCGTAGAGATTTGTCAATTTGGAAAAAAAAAACTATCAACACTTGTGTTGTTCACAAAAGGAGCTACCTATAGGTTCCGTGCAGACAAAAAATGTCGTTGCCGTGCCAAAACGACAAGCAAACATCGGAGGAGCAGCCGTGGCCGTTTTATAACCATGCAAAATCCAACCAAAACAACAACCAACTCTCGGTATGGATGACCGTAAAGACTAAAACTTGTCAAATGCCTACCAAAACAACAACCAACTCTCGGTATGGATGACCGTAAAGACAAAAACTTGTCAAATGCCTACCAAAACAGCAACTTAATGACTGCACGGTGCATCTCTCGTGAATAATTGTTAATTTTGTAGTGGAGGACTTTTTTTCCCAAGGTGGAGCGAAACAAATTTGACATTATTTCACACGAGATGCAAAAAAAAGTGTCCATACCGTATGCAATGTTTGGGAAAAACACAAAAAAAGGCAAACTTTACCTAGTGCGACAGCCATACGTTATGTAGGTTGTCGTTTTGGTAGAAAAACGACAACCAAACATCGGTAAGAAAAAATTCTGCAAGGACAGCTACACACACCTACCGTCAAGGTGAAAAAATGTCGTTTCAATCCCAAAACGACAAGCAAACATCGGTAAGGCACCACACGGCTATTGTTTACGTTGGGAAAAAAATTCAAACACCCATGAAACACTATAACGGCCGTTACATGATATGACGGCTGAATACTTTTCATCTGCACCTGGGAAGAATTGGAGCCATACTATCCAACGGTTGGTAGGCTATGCACACCTATCACCCTAGGTAGAAAATCCGCGTCGATATATATATATATATATAACAACGCTAGATGAATTATTGTATATGAGTGTGGTGAATATACGCACATGCAAATAGAGAAACAAAACACTTGACACCATACACTTGCTTCTTCCTACTACTTTGTAATGTACTAGGAAGTATTGGCACGGAGGCACGCCGTGCCCGTAGGGTTATGATGAGGAGATTAATAGAGAACAGTAACATTTGTTACTTGAATAAAAGAGGTGATGGGTAATTTAGTTTTTTGTGTCAAAATAGTTATGGAAGAAGGTAGTAGTATTCTCGTATTGCGATCATGATGCGATTAACATAAGGTATTAATATCATTTTTAAATAGAAGAGGTGACAAATAGCGGAGTATTTTGTTTCTCGCAGCTACCATAGCAGAACCATCAAGGTTCTATAGAAGAAGGCAACTACATATGGAGAGTTACCATCGGAAAATTATTGCTGAAGATTGCAAATTGCTGCCCGTGCACATTTAAATTTACCAATGAAAGAATGCTTCTTGTGCACATTTGAAAATTACTGCTAAGAAAATACCACTGCTAAAGAATTACGCGATGTTGAAAAACCGTTGTTAAATAATTACTGTAGAGAAATTACAATTTGGGACTGACGATTTACGTCGAATAACTACCGACACACCGATAAAGGATTAATCTCAAATAATCACTGCTGAGGTCAAAACTCTGTGTGCAGAAGTAACCATCAAAGAAACATACAAATCACCTTCGAAGTTACCATGTTGAAATTATGACTGTGAAAATATGTCAAAGAATAGAAAAATAAAAAATTATTGCTAGAGAATTACTCATCTTAAAGTAGGTACCTTGAGGCAACTACCGGTGGGACATTACAGCCGGAAAGTTATCTCAAAAAGTTATCGTCGGAGAGTAAAAGGAGAGAAATGGCAGAAATGGTCGAAGAAGTATTGTTGGAGAATTTCTCATCGCTAAGGAGGTACCTTGGGGTAGATACCGGTAAAAAGTTATGGGCAGAAAGTTACCCAAGAAGTCACCGTCATAAAATAAAAGGAGAGAAACGTTAGAAAACTTGTATTTTTCCAGCTATGGGCGACATGGCTCCCGCTGATTGGTACAAAATGATGGCTCTTCAGTACCCATGTGGCGGAGCGATGTGAGTTATATATGTTCACATCGGTACGTGGTATTAATATATATGTATACACTAGCTGCACAATCTATTACGACCAAGCTGTATTTTCTGACGCGTGTAGTAACACGGGAAATTTATAGGAAATTTATAAGCTAGCGGAAAAATATGCATCGTTGAAGAGTGAAACTGTGGAAATCACGTAGGAAAACTACAACTGGAAAGTTGTGTCGGGATATTATTGTCTAACAGAAAGTTTACGATTCATAGACAACGATAAATTATGGCCACAAAATTAGCATCTCGAAGACTTGTTGTAGGGTAACTACCGCTTGAAATTTACGGTTGAATTGTGCTGGAAAATGACCACCGAGTAATCAAAATGAGTTGGAAAAAATGCCATCGTAAATGTAGGCTAACTACCGTCGGGAAGTTACGGCCGAAAATATCTATTGAATCGAGTTGCGGCAATGATTAAGGCCAGAAGATTACTGTCAATTCTTTTTAAAGAAATAAAAATATACGGTCTGCAAATTATGGCTATAAAGATGTGTCAAGTAATTACCGCCAAGTAGTGTTAACACAAGGGACATAAAAAACGATGTTGCAGCCGTATGCAGTTTTTGTTTTGTTTGAGAGGTAGACGTAGGTACCTGCCGGCGGGAAATTACTGCTAAAAAATTGTTGCAACTAAAACTATAATCCAAGAGTCTCAAAAGAGAAAAAATTAAAATGTAGCATATGATACGTGGTGGAGACTGATTGGAACGAAAAGTTGTGCCGAAAAATGACCACTGTGTAATTAAAAGAAGTTGGGAAAACCACCATAGACGTAGGCTAACTAACGTCGGAAAGTTATGGACAAAAATATGTATCGAATCGAGTCAAAGATTATGGCATGAAAGTTAATTTTTCTGTAGAAAAAGGAGGTAAAAAATATACAGTCAAAAAATTATCGCCAAGTAATTTTAAAGAAGGGACGAAAGAAACGGCGCTGCAGCGTATGTAACTTTTTTGTTTGAGAGATAGACTTAGGTAGTTACAACCGGAAATAATAGATGAAAAGTTGTTGCCTGTAAAGCTACAATCCAAAAGCCTTAAAAGAGAGGAAAACACATTGTAAAAAAATAGGTACGTGGCAATACCTGATTGGTGTAAAAGAAACCATGAATAGTGCAGTAGTGCTCAAGCTGCTCTCCTGTCAGCAAAGGGGTTTGGCTTTTAAATAGGTAATAATGAGCTCGAGATGCACCAGGAACTCATCCATTCCAATCAAGCTAAATGGTTCTTGATGTTTGTTATGTTTTCCTCCTAGTGCTTGTTTCATGGCCACCATTTTTCCCACATCGTCTTCCCCTGTTGGATCCATCATGGAGATCGTTTAAGTTGTGCCTACGATATTGAAGTGGCGGGCCACAAGGGGACATGAAGATAAGTGCATGCTCAACCCTTGGCTACTGATGAACATCCATCTAGAATTTGTAATACACTACCGTCCCGCCAAGGTCTAGTTGTCGACATGCCTGCAAGGATGAGAGCTTCGAGCTTCTTTTCTCCCATGGAACACAGAATAAGACCTTGTTAGTGCTTAGGCTTAAGCTAGGAGAATTGTACGGTTGAGCTTAAGTGATAACATATATGTAGGACCGACTATTATTTTGCCAACTGTGATATATCTGGTTTTGGTAACTTCCAAAGCAAAAAAAAAAATCATGCTAGCAATATTCGTGTGCTCCGTGTGCTTGCATCTGAAGACATAGATGAACTTAAGAGAACAACTGGGAGTTGGCAGAACAGGTGAAAACAATGGCAAAGCTAGCTAGGGTTCAATGGGAACATATGGGCAGCGGTGTCAGCTAAGTTTGCTGGACCTAAAGAAAGCACAAGTATTGATGACTTGGACATTCAACCTTCAAAGTGCAAGCCCAATCCTAAAAAAACATGTTTCTTCAAGGTTTTAGGCAATGATTTGGTAAAATTAAATGTATAAAATGAATATGAGCATTGAGGTTTTTAGTTGGTAGGTTTTAGTACAGTTGTATTTTGCATTAGGGAGAAAATCAGTAAGTCAGAGTTTGTACCCTAAGGAGAAACCACCTTTGCATCTGGATCAAATACAAGTGCAAACAAATATATGACTAGCACATACGTGTGGGTTGGGATGTTCACCACCACATCATTGTAGCATTGTTGTTGTTGTCGCCATGGTGGTGAAGAAGACGTAGTCGTGAGTCGGATCCAAAGTCAAAGTAGTCAATCGACGCTCCCCATATATCTTGTCGCCTCTCTCTCGAAGCATGATCTCCAGGGATGGGGTTCTAGATGTTTGCTCCCGAACATCCATGCACTCAGCCACCAGCCGGGGAAGCCTACTAATAGCACATTAGAAAGTACATGACAATGGTGAAAGAGATAGAGAGCATGTTCGAAATTGATATGTCCTTTATCCAATTTGACCATTTCCTGTGAAATTGAGGATTTTTTAGAAAGAATATTGAAGGAAAGGACAAACTGGATCTGCATCTGCTGATTGTTGCGGGGAATTGAAGGTGTGCTGGGCGAGTGCTTTCCGTGGAGTGGAGTTTTCGGTGGCAGTGGCACGACGCATGTTGTTTCACTTCTGGTTTCACACGAAAAGTTCTACTTCCTGCTACTTGACCGGCAGACTTGAGTCTTTTCCATTCAACGACTTTTTTCCATTAATAAAAATCCGCAACACCTTTTCTATTTCCTCCGATCTATAATAAGTTCCAGGGACTTAGTATAAGTTTAAACTAATTCAAATCAAAACCCCGATACTTTCATGGATGGAAGGAGTACGTAATTTCGCTTGTGAATTTCATGCAAGATGTAATAGTACACTAATACATGCTCCCTCCCGATCACAATGGTAAATTACTCCTGGTAGTTGGTTGAAGCACTAGGCAAGTGACATGAGTAAAGATAGCCATGATGGCCACTTACCATGGTTGTTTTATCTAGATTTACAAACATACAACGAGTGCATGATAGTTGTTTCTAGGGAGCCATGCATATATATAACCACGCGATATGGACTATTGTATACGAGCATGGTGAATACGTGCACATGCAGATAGAGAAACAAAACACTTGACACCATACACTTGCTTCGTCATATTTGTAATGTATAGGCTTGGGATGCACCAGGAACTCATGCAATCCAATAAAGCTGACTGGTTCTTGATGTATGTTATGTTTTCCTACCATTTTTTGCTTCAAGACGACACATACTCGCCACCGTGGCCTCCATCGTTGCGTACCTCATGGAGTCGGTTAAAGTTGTATGATGAACCACGAGGGTATAGGAATACAGGCATGATCGATGCCCCCTAGCTACTGAACAACCATACGAAATACGTTGTACCCAATCATCCCCCAAGATTCGGTGTGTCGTCGGGACTGGATACATGAGAGTTTCAGGCTTCTTTCTTCCATGAACCGCATAAGAAGAACTTGTTACTGCATATGCTTTAGCCAGGAGAATTGTATGGTCGAGCTTAAGTAATTTCGTATATGTAGGCCCAAATATTATTTGCCAACTGTGATGTCTAAGAAGAAATCAATATGGCTAGCAATGTCCTTCTGCTATGTGTGCTTGCATTTAACTACTTGATCTCAGCTGGTGTTTGAAATAGCGCGCTTGACCGATAGGCTTGAGTATTTCCCATTCAATGATTTTTCTCATTAATAAAAATCTGCAACACCTTTTCTACTTCCTCCAATCCATGATAAATATCGGTGATTTACTTTAAGTTTGAATTAATTTAAACTTAAACCCCGACATTCTTATGGATCGGAAGGATTACTAATTTCGTTTGTGAATTTGCGGTAAGACGTAATACACTAATACATGCTTCCTCCCGATCATAATACTACTGGTAGCTAGTAGAAGCACGAGGCAAGTGAAGATAGCCATGATGGCCATTTATGATGGTTGTTGTAGATTTACAAACATATAACGACTGCATGATAATGGTTTCTAGGAAGCCATGTATATATATAACCACACGAGATGAATTAGTGTATATGTGCATGGCGAATACATGCACAAGCAAATAGAGAACAAAACACTTGACACCATACACTTTATTTTTCATACTTTGTAATGTATAGGCTTGAGATGCACCAGGAACTCATCCAATCCAATCAAGCTAAATGGTTCTTGATGTTTGTTATGTTTTCCTCCTAGTGCGTGTTTCGTGACCACCATTTTTTCCACATCGGCCTCCCCCGTTGGCTCCATCATGGAGGTCGTTTCAGTTGTACCTACAATCTTTAAGTGTCGGGCCACAAGGGTATAGGAAGATACATGCATGCTCAACCCCTGGCTACTGAGCATCCATCCAAAATACGTAGTACCCTGTCGGACCCTAAAGTCTAGTTGTCGACATGCCTACAAGGATGAGATCCTTCGAGCTTCTTTTCTCCCATGAAACACAAAAGAAGACCTTATTAGTGGTTAGGCTTAAGCTAGGAAAATTTTATGGTTGAGCTAAGTGATAACATATATGTAGGCCCAACTATAATTTTGCCAAATGTGATATATCTGGTTTTGGTAAATTCCTAAGCAAAAAAAATCATGCTAGCAATATATGTGTGCTCCTAGTGCTTGCATCTAAAGCCATAGATGAACTTAAGAGAACAACTGGGAGTTGGCAGAAGAGGTGACAACAATGGCAGAGCTAGCTAGCGTTCAATGGGCACATATGGTTAGTGGTGTCAGCTAGGTTTGCTGGACCTAAAGAAAACACAAGTATTGATGACATGACCATTAAACCTTCAAAGTGCAAGACCAATCCAAAAAATACACATGTTTCTTCAAGGTTATAGACGATGATTTGGTAAAGTTAAATGTACAAAATGAATATGAGCATTGCGATTTTGAGTTGGTAGGTTTTAGTACAATTATATTTTGCGTTAGGGAGAAAATCCGCAAGTCATATATAATTTGTACCCTAATGAGAAACCCCATTTGCATATGGATCACAAGTGATATGACTAGCACATACGTGTGGGTTGGGATGTCCACCACCACGACATTGTAGCATTGTTTTTGTTGTCTCCATGGTGGTGAAGAAGACGTAGTCGTGAGTCGGGTCCAAAGTCAAATTAGTCAATCGATGCTCCCCATATACATTATCGCGTCTCTCTCTCTCTCTCTCTCTCTCTCTCTCTATCTCTCTCTCTCGATGCATGATCTCAAGGGATGGGGTTCTAGATCCCACCTCTCTCTCTCTCTACCTCTATCCCTCTCTCTCTCCCTCTCTCCCTCTCTCCCTCTCTCTCTCTCTCTCTCTCTCTCTCTCTCTCGGGGAAGCCTAAAATAGCACATTAGAAAGTACATGGCAATGGTGAAAGAGATAGAGAGCATGTTCCAGATCTCTCTCTCTCTCTCTCTCTCTCTCTCGGGGAAGCCTAAAAATAGCACATTAGAAAGTACATGGCAATGGTGAAAGAGATAGAGAGCATGTTCCAGATTGATATGTCATTTTAGTTTTTTTTGGTTTTGATACACGGATCTGATGCCCAAGGTCTTGATCTACCATACTTTGTGTTGCCTTTATCCAATTTGACCATTTCCTATGAAATTGAGGATTTTTTTAGAAAGAATATTGAAGAAAAGGACAACATCTAGTTTTGTTGGACCGCCAGACTGTCTGGCGATAGCATGGCTGGAATGTCCTGCGCATGGACATCAAAACTATCTCTTTTGATTCCCTTGATTTCATGTTGTTCGCATAATTGACTTTCTCTCTCTCTCTCTGATGATGGTGATTTTTGTCTTAAATCAAAGCTCGCAACAAACCCAACGACAAAACCACGGAATTCAAACCATCCACTGACACCATTTTGGAAGCATGATCAAGTTGGACATCAAGCTAAGGTCTTCCTTTTCATTCCCTATTGAGAAACTTACTTTGCTTTAACGTTAAGTTGATCCTATCGATACTAGCTTATCAAGTATTGTCGAGCATTGTTTACTTGGCTCACTTTCAATGAAGTCGTGTATTTTTTTATTGCTAGTCTTGTATTAATCTTGGCACAAGAAGAGCAGGAGGAAAAGGAGTCAAACACAGATGAAGGAGGAAAAAGAAAAGAAAGAGTGCAAGTGAAGTGCAAAGTACTATCTTGTAGGAAAGCGTCATGCTTCGGGAGTAGAGAGTGTGTGTTTTTGGCAAGAGCATATCGGTTGCTCTTTATGTTAGGGCCATCGATCTCGCATATTCATTTGTATTGTGTGGTAAGAGCTATAGTCTTTGCTAGAAACTTTTGTTTGGAAGCACATTAATTTCGTCGCACTACAAATCCCATTATTGTTTGCATGTATGTTTTGATTTTTCATTTTCTTTGAGATATTTTCTTTTCACATTTTGAATTTGTGGTCGGTTCTTCTCTGCCATTTAAAATATCATGAACTTTGATTGATTTTGACCAAAATCCACTTTCCCTTCGATGTTCCACCTAGACCTTGTGTTCCGTGTTTTGGTTCAAATCAAGCCACCTTAGTCTCTTGTGTACATCACTAGTAGAAAACATGGCTTTCGTCCAAACCATGGGAGATTTAGTCTCGTTTTAAAAAGAAACCGGGACTAATGGGCCGCAGTAGTCCTGGTTCGAACGGCGTGGGCCACGGAACCCTGTAGTCCCGGTTCGTTTGGAAACTTTAGTCCCGGTTGGTAATACCAACCGGGACTAAATGGGTTGCGGAATTACCAACCGGGACTAAAGGCTTTCTAGGTTTTTTTTGCTCCCCACGCACCCAACCCTCCCCCCACTGATGACCCACAAGTATAGGGGGTGTATCGTAGTACTTTCGATAAATAAGAGTGTTGAACCCAACGAGGAGCAGAAGGTGTTGACAAGCAGTTTCGATGAAGGATTCACTGTAAATGCTCACAGACAAGTATTCAGGGGTTTTGATGTAACAGATGAATAAAGTACAAGTAAGTAAAATGCGAAAGAAATAATTGCAGCGAGTGGCCCAATCCTTTTTAGCACAAAGGACAAGCCGGTTTGTTTACTTATAATGACCAAACATTCTTGAGGACACACGGGAATTTAGTCTAGTGCTTTCGCTTCATGTGGCTAAATAATCTTCATTGTTTTGATAAGTGTTATGTGGGTGAACCTATGCTAATGCACCGCCCTTCCTAGGACTAATACATACTTGTGATTATACCCCTTGCAAGCATCCGCAACTACAAGAAAGTAATTAAGATAAATCTAACCACAGCCTTAAACTCTAAGATCCTGCAATCCCTCCTGCATCGATATACCAACGGGGGCTCAGGTTTATGTCACTCCGGCAACCCCGCAATTGGCAAACGAGTACAAGATGTATTCCCCTAGGCCCATAAATGGTGAAGTATCGTGTAGTCGACGTTCACACGACACCACTAGAAGAATGACACCACAACTTAAATATCATAACATTGAATATTACTCAACCATAATTCACTACTAACATTTAGACTTCACCCATGTCCTCAAGAACTAAACGAACTACTCACGAGACATCATATGGAACATGATCAGAGGTGATATGATGATGAATAACAATCTGAACATAAACCTTGGTTCAACGGTTTCACTCAATAGCATCAATAACAAGTAGAAATCAACACCGGGAGAGTTTCCCCTATCAAACAAACAAGATCAAACCCAAATTGTTACAGCGGTGACGAGGTGCAGCGGTGGAGATGGCAGTGATGATGATGATGATGATGATGATGGTGGTGATGGAGATGATGTCCATCTCGATGACGATGACGATGGCATCGATTTCCCCCTCCGGGAGGGAATTTCCCCGGCGGATTCCTGCCCGCCGGAGAGCTCGTTTCTCTCTGGTGTTCTCCGCCCCGCAGAGGCGGCTGTGACTCTTCGCGACGTACCCTCTGGAGCTTAGGTTTCCGGGATGAAGGCGTACGCGAAGAAAAGGAGGCGAGAGAGGGCTGTGGGCCCCCTCCTCACAGGGCGGCGCGGCCAGGCCTTGGGCCGCGCCGGCCTATGAGGTGGGCCCACCTCGGGTCCCCTCGGCTCCCCCTTCTGGCTCTCTTCGTCAATTTTCGTGTAATTCCCGTCAATTGCTGATCTTCCGAAATATTGCATCTGATGGTGCTTTTTCCAGCGAGAATCCGGCTCCGGTGCGCGATCTCCAAATAATCATGAATATACAAAATAGATGAAATAACATAAGTATCATCTCCAAATATGAAATATATCAATGCATAACAGTAAATTATGATATAAAATAGTGATGCAAAATGGACGTATCAACTCCCCCCAAGCTTAGACTTCGCTTGTCCCCAAGCGAACCGAACTCGGTAAACAAGACCACATGTTTATGGAGTGAAGAGTCGATCAATAAAATACGGACAAGAAGCATCATATTAATTCACACAAGACATAATAGTGAACAACGTCCTCATATAATTCAACTTGAAACAAGTAAAAGGAAATCACAAGTGAAGGTGCATAGAAAATCATAATTGGTGATGGCAAACTTCGTTCTTGGTCAAAGAACAGTTAATAGATTATACTTATCTATCGAGCGGAGCTCTTATATTAAAGCTTATATAGCAGAACTTGCATACTCAATCATAATAATCTCCTCATAATCATTGATAATCTTCAAAGCTATATTCATCGAGATAAAACTTGTACTAAACAAGGAAGAATAAAAGGCATGATTAAATATATCACAATATAGATGGTTGGATCACAACAACTCAAATGCTTGCTTAAAATGGAGGGAAATAGGTTTACTGACTCAACATAAAGTAAAAAGACAGGCCCTTCGCAGAGGGAAGCATGGATTAAATCATGTGCTAGAGCTTTTCAAGTTTTGAAATCATATAGAGAGCATAAAAGTAAAATTTTGAGGGGTGTTTGTTGTTGTCAACGACTGGTAATGGGTACTCTAACCCCCTCGCCAGACAAACTCTCAAAGAGCGGCTCCCGTTTTATCTTTATTTTTGGATGGCACTCCCTCCAACCTTTGCTTTCACAAACCATGGCTAACCGAATCCTTCGGGTGCCGTCCAACAATCACATACCATGGAGGAGTGTCTATTTTGGTTAATTAATTTGGGACTGGGAATCCCATTGCCAGCTCTTTTTGCAAAGTTATTGGATAAGTGGATGAAGCCACTAGTCCATTGGTGAAAGTTGCCCAACAAGATTGAAAGATAAAACACCACATAATTCCTCATGAGCTATAGAACATTGACACAAATAAGGAGTAATAAAGTTTTGAATTGTTTAAAGGTAGCACATGAAGTATTTACTTGGAGTGGCAGGAAATACCACATAATAGGTAGTTATAGTGGACACACATGGCATGGGTTTTGGTTTTAAAGGTTTGGATGCACGAGAAGCATTCCCTCTCAGTACAGGTCTTTGGCTAGCAAGGTTAAATAGCAAGCATAAGAGTTGAGGGAAACAAACAAATATACATATAATAGAAACAATCATGCATCTTACTTGTAAGCACAAACAATCTTAACTTCAGAATACTAAGCTAAGAACTGGTAAGAAAGATAATAACATCTTCCACATGTATTTCCTCTATTCTTCTTAAACTCAAAGTGTTGTTGCTATTGACCATTGCTAAGTTTGCCAAAACCAAATAGATTTACTTGATGCTCCCAAAGTGATACCAATACTTAACAACAAGATCAATCATATAATAGATATTGCAAACTAAAATAAGATGTGCAATATGTATATGATAAAACTTCTCATTAATATTCCATAATGATAACTCACACCAAGGGATACATAGATAACCAACTAAAGAGAGATACCTCCATACCGCAACACATCTTATATGATAACTTCCCTACTCATGATATGACACTACTTGATAGCAAAAGGTAAAAGATAGTGATGATGTGATACCGCGGCACTCCCCCAAGCTTAGAACAAACCAAGGGGATGCCAATACCGATGATGAATTACTCCTTCGGTGGTGATGGTGGATTCTTGACAAGCTTCTCAACAAGCTCCTGAAGCTCATCAATCTTGTACATGAGGTTGCGGATCATCTCCGAGTTATGCTCGACGCGGTTAAGAAGTATGTCCGGCGGCGAGTCCCAACTCTTGGAGTTATTTCCCCACTCTTCAGTTTCAGGCTTCATCCTTCCTGCAGTGTTAGAACGGTCTATATCCCAATTGCTAGGCAATGCTGCCTTGGGAGTCCTTTCAATTTGATTATTGTAAATTAGATTGCGGAAGGGGTGATGAGTGCCTGGAGAAGATGTCTTTGGAGCTAGGTAGTGACGCGGAAGTCTTCCTCCGGTGCGAATTCTTGCGCTCTTCTTTGCATTAAAAGGGTTCTCCACCACCTCGATGCTTGCAATGGTAGCACGCGGGTATGCGCGCGAGTCTTCCTCCACTTCTTCTTCATCTTCTTCCTTGACGCTCTCGTCCACCTCTTTCCACTCGGGATCTTGAATATTTTCCTCCATAGGCTCCTTGTCTTTGTTGTTGGAGACCATGGCGCTTCTAGATCAAAAATAGATCCTGGCAGAAACAACTCGAAACAAAACACGTCGAGAAAACGATATAGGGACCTCCAGGGGTCCGGGGGATTATATAGCAGTAATTTTTACGTCAGAAGGAAAGTACCAGATCGAACAAGAGTCGGAGGGGGACAACGAGGCGGTGTCCTCATAGGGCGGCGCGGCCGGCCGGGCCCGCGCCGGCCTATGGGGGCACGCCCTCGTGCATCTCCTCCACTCCGTTTCGATTTCGTAATTTTTCATATTTTCCAAAAACAGCAAAAACATTGTTCGGAAAGTAAAACACGGACTTTTTATTACCAGTACTGTTACCTAGTCAAAGTCGAACTCTGCAGGACTGTCAACTTGACCTTTGATGTAAGCTTCCGGAGTTACCACTTGGATAATATCAATATCTTCATTATAAGAATCTCCAGAGATATAATGCTTAAGTCTCTGCCCATTCACTACTTGTGTGGCATTACCTTGAAGAGAGCTAATTTTAATTGCTCCTGATCGATAAACCTCATCAATGACATATGGTCCTTCCCATTTTGAGAGTAATTTCCCTGTAAAGAATCTAAGACGAGACCGATACAATAGGACTTTGTCCCCAACATTAAATTCTCTTTTGATAATTCTTCTATCATGCCATTTCTTAACTTTCTCCTTAAAGAGTTTAGCATTTTCATATGCTTCACTTCTCCATTCATCTAAAGAACTCAATTGTAGCAATCTCTTCTTACCGGCAAGTTTGAAATCTTTATTAAGTTCCCTTACAGCCCAATAAGCTTTGTGCTCTAGTTCTAAACGTAAATGACAAGCTTTTCCATAAACCATTTTATACGGTGACATACCCATAGGATTTTTATAAGCAGTTCTATAAGCCCATAGTGCTTCCTTCAATTTGCTAGCCCAATTCTTTCTAGATTTATTAACGGTCTTTCCCAAAATAGATTTAATCTCTCTATTTGATAATTCTACTTGACCACTAGTTTGAGGTTGATAAGCGGAAGCAATTCTATGATTAATACCATACTTAGCAAGAGTTTTTCTAAAACCTCCATGAATAAAATGAGAACCTCCATCAGTCATAATATATCTAGGTACTCCAAATCTAGGAAAAATAATATCTAAAAGCATTTTTAAAGAAGTTTCACCATCGAGCACTTTTTGTGGGTATAGCTTCTACCCATTTAGTAACATAATCAACGAGCGACAAGTATATGAGTGTTACCTTCGAAGAAGGTAAAGGACCCATGAAGTCGAATCCCCAACAATCGAATGGTTCAATAACAAGAGTATAATTCATAGGCATTTCATTGCGTCCGGAGATATTACCAACCCTTTGACATTCATCACAAGATAAAATAAACTTCCTTGCATCTTTGAAGAGAGTTGGCCAATAAAAACCTGATTGTAGAACCTTTTGTGCGGTTCTATCTCCGGCGTGATGTCCTCCATAAGCACTACCATGGCATTTACTCAATATCTTCTGTTGTTCATATTCAGGAACACATCTTCGCATAACACCATTGATGACCCACAAGTATAGGGGATCGCAACAGTCTTCGAGGGAACTATTACCCAATTTATTGATTCGACACAAGGGGAGACAAAGAACACTTGAAAGCCTTAACAGTGGAGTTGTCAATTCAGCTGCACACTGAAACGAGACTTGCTCGCAAGAGTTTATCATAGTAATGCGGTTTATAGCGATAGCAGTAGTGAAATAACATCAGCAGAGTAACAAAGACAGCGGTAGTGATTTCAGTAAACAGCAGGATTAAAATCCCGTAGGCACGTGGACGGATGACGGGCGTTGCATGGATGAGAGAAACTCATGTAACAATCATAGCAGGGCATTTGCGAGATAATAATAAAACGGTATCCAAGTACTAATCAATCAATAGGCATGTGTTCCAATTATAGTCGTACGTGCTCGCAATGAGAAACTTGCACAACATCTTTTGTCCTACCAGTCGGTGGCAGTCGGGCCTCAAGGGAAACTACTGGATATTAAGGTACTCCTTTTAATAGAGTACCGGAGCAAAGCATTAACACTCCGTGAACACATGTGATCCTCACATCACTACCATCCCCTCCGGTTGTCCCGATTATTGTCACTTCGGGGCCATTGGTTCCGGACGGCGACATGTGTATACAACTTGCGAGGTAAGACCATAAACAATGAATATCATGATGAAATAATAACATGTTCAGATCTGAGATCATGGCACTCGGGCCCTAGTGACAAGCATTAAGCATAACAAGTTGCAACAATATCATAAAAGTACCATCTACGGACACTAGGCACTCTGCCCTAACAATCTTATGCTATTACATGACCAATCTCATCCATTCCCTACCATCCCCTTCGGCCTACAGCGGGGGAATTACTCACACATGGATGGGGGAAACATTGCTGGTTGATGGAGAGGCGTTGGCGGTGATGGCGGTGATGATCTCCTCCAATTCCCCGTCCCGCGGAGTGCCGAACGGAGACTTCGGCTCCCGCGACGGAGTTTCGCGATGTGGCGGCGTTCGGAGGGTTTCCGGCAACTTCGACTTCTCCCCGTGCGTTTTTAGGTCGAGGCGAATAAGTAGTCCGAAGGGGGCGTCGGAGGCCGGCCGAGGGGCCACACCACATGGCCGCGCGGGCCCCCCCTGGGCCGCGCCGCCCTGTGGTGTGGGGCCCTCGGGCCTCCACTTCAATTGTCCTTCTGGCTCCGTCATTATTCCGGGAAAATAGGCCCTTTCGTCAAAATCCCGAGGTTTTTCCTGAAAGTTGGATTTCTGCACAAAAACGAGACACCGGAACAGCTTCGCTGAAAACAGCGTTAGTCCGCGTTAGTTGCATCCAAAATACACAAATTAGAGGCAAAACAATAGCAAAAGTGTTCGGGAAAGTGGATACGTTTTGGACGTATCAACTCCCCCAAGCTTAGCTTATTTCTTGTCCTCAAGCAATTCGGTTAACAACTGAGCGATAAAAGAACTTTCACGAACACATTTGCTCATATGATGTATATATTCTCATGATATGGCTAATACTTGAGCGATTCATAATAAGGTACATGCTAATAAGATCATCTAACGACTATGTCAATCATGAAGAAGTACCAACAATTAATAATAAGCATCATGAATCATGTATATAAGCAGGATTGCAATGTTCATAAGAGAATATGATAAAGTGGTATCTCGCTTGCTCGTATTTGATTGGCAAAACATAAATGCCCGGGCACCTTCGGAGTTCATAGAAAGACTAGAAGTAGTGATTTTCAAAGATAAAAGCATCAAAGTTATACCACAATCAATCATATTTTGAGACAAGCATATTATACTAAGAATGACAGCTGTGCTCTCAAGAAAGTGCTCAAAGAAATAGTGGAGACACAACATAAAAGTAAAAGATTGACCCTTCGCAGAGGGAAGCAGGGGATTAACATGCGCTAGAGCTTTTCATTTGTAAAGCGAGAGTAAAATTATTTTGAGAGGTGTTTGTTGTTGTCAACGAATGGTAATGGGTACACCAACTACCTCGCCAACCGGACTTTCAAGAGCGGCTCCCATGAATTATTTGCATGTTTTTTTTGTGGCACTCCTTCCAACCTTTCTTACACAAACCATGGCTAACCGAATCCTCGGGTGCCTGCCAACAATCTCATACCATGAAGGAGTGCTTTTTTTTTAGTTTAGTTTCATTATGATGATGACACTCCCCCCAACCTTTGCTTACACAAGCCATGGCTAACCGAATCCTTCGGGTGCCGTCCAACAATCACAAACCATGGAGGAGTGTCTATTTAAGTTAATTAATTCGGGATCGGGAATCCCATTGCCGGCTCTTTTTGCAAAATTATTGGATAAGCGGATGTGCCACTATTCCATATGAGAGTCCGTCAAAAGTAAATGACAAGGTTGAAAGCTAAACACCACATACTTCCTCATGAGCTATGAAACATAAACACAAATTAAGAAGCATTTTGAAGGTTTTAAAGGTAGCGCATGAGAATTTACTTGGAATGGTTTGAAATGCCATGCATAGGTATTTATGGTGGACACTCTAGAATAACTTGGTTTTCATGTGTTTGGAGGCACGAGCAGCGTTCCCGCTCGAGTACAAGTGAAGGCTAGCAAGAGACTAGGGAGCGACAAATCAAGAGAGCGATGAATCGTCATAATCATGCTTGCGGCAAAATAAATTAACTGAGGCATAAAAGTGATACAAGAACTCTGAAGCAATGTAAATCATTGAGGCTTAATTGACTCTTGTTCAGTCATATGCATGCGTGAGCATGTGCCAAGTCAATATAAATGAATTATTCAGAGGAGGATACCACAATGCCATACTTACTTATGAATAAAACAATGCAAGCAAACATCCATGACATGCTACTCATATTAATAGATTGGAGCTAATCATGAGAGATTATGAACTACTAGACTTTCTTAAATAACATATACCTCACATGAACCAACTAAGCATGCTCACATGGATGAGTATATGTACAAAAATGAAAACAAATAGAGTTCATACCAGCCTCTCACCACAATCAGATTGTCGTAGATCGTCATTATTGCCTTTTCACTTGTGTAGCTTGGATAATATGAAATGAAAACCACGCTCCAGCCACCGAAGACCATTGAACTCATGATGAACTTTACAAACCAAAGAAGAACAGCAAATATTTTTGGTGTTTTCGAATTTGAGAACAAGAACAAAAGGAAACAAGCAAACAAAGCAAAATCTTTTTGGGTTTTCTTATAGCAAACTAGCAATAGCAAATAAAGTGAAACAAATGCAAGAAACCAAGATAAACAAATGATGAAGAGAAACAACATAAATATTTTTGGTCTTTTTGTGTTTTGGGAAGGAAACAAATCAAGAACAAGAAATAGCAAACTAAAAGAAACACAGAAAAACGAAATGGCAGAAATCTGCCAAAACCTGACAGCAGTACAGAAATCGATTTTTACAAAAATCTTACGTTGCTCAGTTCAAAAAGTGTTCAACTAATGAAAGTTAGATAACAACCTGGGGAACCTGCACAAAAATTTTCAACTCAAAATAACGTTCTGGCTGTGCGCACGAATTTTTACGGTAACAGCCCAGAATCTTTTTTCAGGCAGCACTTCCCCAAATATCATCTTCCTCTCATTAGAAAACCACTCAAAGAGACTAAACAAGTATATACAAGTATCCAGCAATCCTAATATGCAAAGAATGAGTGATGCCGGTATACCTCCCCCCAAGCTTAGGCTTTTGGCCTAAGTGGAGTTCAATCCCATCGATCCCATGAAGTAGTATCTCCGTAATATGAAGATGGGTCGTATTCCGGGTATGTGCTAGAAGAAGCACCCGGATATGTGACGGTGTGGTCGTAGGAGGTCCCGACGTCCTCGGAGTCATGTTGCTGGTGGAACTCTTGTATCTTCATATGTTCATCCACCTCCTCCTTAGTGCACGACCATGATTGCCTGTCAATACTGAGCAAACCTGGTTGGGGAAGAGGGATTTCCTTCTCCTCCCCGTCAGAGAACAACATTCTATAAACCATATTATCTAAAGTAGAGTCAGTTGTAACAAAATGATGACTCTTCATAGCAACAATATCAAGTCTCCTAGGGGCCAATGGCACATCATTAGGATCAATAGGAAGATTTAGATATGTTAAAACACGCAATGCAATAGTTCCTCCAAAAATAGGCCCCCTGGTAGACAGGCGGCGAGCAATAAGAGCACCAAGGTGATAGGATGTTTGACCGAGTAAGTGCAATATTCAGGAAAGCAAGATGGTAGCTAGAGATATTACTAGTGTTCTCCCTACCAAGAATGCTAGTAGCAATGTAGTATGCAAAATATTTAATGGCGGGGAGTTGAATGTTCCTTATCTTGCCCCGCTGAATGGTGCGACAATCATCATCGGTAATCCCTCGATAGAGCTCCAACAAGTCCCGAGGGTTGTCATCAATCCTACTTGCTGTACCTGCAGGGACAATATCCAAAGCAAGACAAAAATCCTTCAATTGCATAGTAACAGGATTACCATAAATCCTGAATGCAACCGTTGGCTTGTCGTCGTGGTGAACGAGCAGATGCCATAGGATGGCTTAAGTTGGGGCCGAATGGACGTATGAGGATTCGGGGGAGGGTTTGCGATTAGATGGGAAGAACTTCCGGATGCTTTCCTCAAGAACACAACCAAAGGCCGGTATACAAGAAGAGAGACAAGAGGAAGAACTCTTTACTAGATCGCTTGCTTCATTAAACTCAACATGGTTACAAGCTCACCTACAATGATCTCTGTGTGCTCTTGCTCTCGATCGCGCCTGTAGGAGGCAGTACCCCCTCTCCTTATATAGGGGAGAGGGAGGCTTACACTGGAAGGAACCCTAATGGCATCTTTGACTAGACAAACTACTTTACAAAGCTACTTTAATCACAGATGACACCGGAGTCCTCTTTAATCAGGAGCGCCGACGTCCTCCGGCTTCTTTGACCGTCAGTCTTCTCTTTATCGTCAGCCCTTCGTCAAAAGTTACTTTGCTTAGCTCATCCTTGTCCTCTAGCTCCAGAGAGAATCTTTGACCAGTCCTGCCGACAGGCTCTCCTTTCCGGTATCTTCTTTACCAGGTTCCGGTATACCCCTCTTGGGGATACCGGCTTAGCTCTACTTAGCTAAACTCTTATCCTTAGGCTCCGGTATGAACATTAAACCGGTATCTTGATGGCACAAGCCATCCGGTTTGGCATGCCTTTGGCATACCGGGGGTCATCCCCCCAACATTAGTCCCCGAAGCTGGTATAGCCTGGAAGATTCTATCCTACAGGCCATGCCAGGTTCTTGTTTCCTTAGGGTACCGGTTTAATTACTCTTGCCTTGAGCTTAGCTCCGGCACCTTTACCCTTGTTCTTTTTCTTCTCCTTGCAAAGCCCGTTCCGGTATCTCTATTTTCCGGTATCATGTGCCTTTACTGCTTCCTCGGCGAAGTCGAGAATATCTCGGGCCCCGCGCCTAACAGAGACATGCGCACTGTGATGGTTGCGCCAGTGTCAGTTGTCATATCGCTTCGACTCCCGCGCGCTCATTTAATGCAACGCAGCGGATCCCACTACTTCTTCGGGATCCCGTGTGCGCCTCCGTGTGGCTCCGTGTTTCTTCGCGTGTATTCCTTCGCCACGTGGCGGCCCAAGGCGCGAACCGTCGTGGGCCGCGAGGCGAACCGCCACGGCCCAGCGGTTCCCTGCCCACTTTCTCTCTCTTATATAAACACAGCCGCCCGTTCCTCTTCATCTTCTTCGCATTCTCCTCCTTCGCGCACAGAGCTCCAAGCCTTTGCGCCACCGCCGTTCTCCGTCCGCCGTCGCTCGTTCAAGCTCCGGCGCCCGGCGAGCTCATGCTGCGCCCCCGTTGGACTTCGCCGTGCGGAGATCTTCGGCAGCAACTCCGTCGTGCCCGCCGCATTCGCGTTTCTTCGCGAGCTTCTCCGCCTCGCCGTCGGTGGTGCTCCCCGGAGACCGCAGACCCGCTTCACCGCCAGCAAACGCTCCCCTCAGCGACCGCGCCGCTCAAGGTTGGTACCAATTTTGCTTTACTCGTGGTTCGCTTGCTTTCCAGATCTTGAGCCTTTGGTGTTCTTATTCGCTCTTTTCCTTTGGTTTTATTCTTACTCGTAGATCTTCACGCGGGGTTCAAGTTTGGGATTTCTGTTTCTTCGCCTACCCTCGCAATGTCTGGCGAGGAGTCCTCCTCTGCATCTTCTTCTTCCCTTTCTCTCAAACGCCGTAGACCATCTCCTGGTGAATCCACGGCTTCAGATCCGATGGAAACCGATTCGGCAACCAGCGAGGATCCGGTAGCCATCAAGAGTCCGGTGGCCACCTAGAATCCGGTAGCATTAGCCAAGCTTCCGGCAGCGCAACCTCTAGCAGCTCCAGCCAATCTTCTGGCGAGGAGCCTTCCCCAATTACCCGCGGAGCCTGGATGGGTTCCAGTGTTTCCGAATTCGAAATCGATTGGCTATACCGGTCTCGACGGATTCGGAAGGAGTTTCTTGCCGGATTCCGGACGGCGAAATCGAGCCGGATCCTGAAGATGACGAATATGTTGTCTTTCTTGCTCACTTTGAGCGCGGCTTCGGCCTTCCTGCCTCCCCTTTTTTCCGCTCCTTTTTAGATTTTTACAAACTCCAACCTCACCACCTTCCTGGCAACGCCATCTTCTACCTCTCTTGCTACGCCACCTTCATGGAGGCCTACATCGGCATTCGTCCCACTCGCGAGACGTTTGCCCGCTTCTTTGCTCTCCGGATCAATTCCGTTCAGGGCAAGGATATTCCTAAACCCAAGCCCCCCGTTCAGTGCGGGTCTTGCATTATCGGCTCCCGTCAAGGGAGCCCCTTTTTAAGTTTTCCGGCCTCGAATCTTGCCGGTTGTGGCAAGGGACTTTCTTCTACGTGAAGAACAGCGGCCGCGCCGATCTCATCGATCTTCCTCCCTACGAAGCCGGGCCCCCAACGAGGACCAAGCTGGAGCTACAACCCGAAGTCTGATCACGCTGAAACCAGCCGGGTGGTACGCTTCTTGGCCTCTTTGAGGAAGGAGACCAAGATCTGCTCGGATGACATCATCCGCACTTTTATTTCGCGTCGGGTGCTTCCTCTGCAACACCGCGCACATAGGATGAGCGAGATGTATGGCCCAGGAGATCCTACCAAGATCACAGGCCGTCCTCTCAGCAAAAGGGATGTTGTTCGCAAGGCTAAGCAGATTTGCCAAACTGCTATGCCATCTGATTGGGCATGGGGCCTTCTTCCCCTCAGCACTGATAATCCTCCGACCCAAGAAGTAAGGGATTATGCGACTGGGGTTGTTCTTGGCCGGTAGCTTTTTGCTTTTGCTAATTTTCTTTTTCCATGTTTCAGGCCAAGGACCGCTTCCCCCTCATTGAAGCAGAGCGGCGAGGACCTTGCCGGAAACGCGCCTTCGACTCCTTCGACCCGGATCCTTACGTCTTCTAGAAAGACTTGAAGATGGGCAAGACCCCGGCAGCGCGTCTTGGCCGGTCTCCGCCGAAGCCAACCGGGTCCGCTGACGACTTGGTCACGCTCGAGGTATTTTCTTTTCCGGTTTCTTTTACCTTTCCGCTATCGCTTTCCTGCGAACTGCTTCTTAGCCAAACCTTATCTATAGATCCATGAGCGCGTGCCGCCCCTGCGTGCCGAGGCGGGCTCTGAGTTTGTGGACAAACTCATGGCCCAGGGCCAAAAGAAGAAGCAGCCGGCATCTGATGCCGGTGGCAGCCAGGCCCCTCCCTCCAAGCGCTTCCGGACCGAGCCCCTGGGGGAGAAGCAGGTGGGCATGCGTCGCTACGGGCGCAAGGCGATGCCAACCTCTTCCGGGTAAGTTACTCATTTTCCGGCTTGCCTCTTTTTCACCAAGTTCTTTCTCCGGTTGCATTTTTCCAACTGTCTTTCTTTCTTTTTCTTAGTCCTGCGCTCAAGCTTGGCCCAAGGCCATCGGGCTCTGAAGATTCCGCAAGGACTTCAACTCCTCCTCCTCGCTCAAGCCCGGCACCACCTGGTGCCGCTCAGCATCTCTCGCCTCCCTTTCGGGGGCACAACAAGTTCGGGGCGTGTGGCCCCTTCATCATCAGATCACCGCACGGAGGAGGATCCTTCCTTCCCTCCAGAACACCAGGACACCGGCGCCAGCAACATCGGCGCCGGAGAAGAAGAAGCTACCGGACGGGCGGAGCCTCCAGCTCCTCCCGTTCTTGAGAAGACAACAACTTCCGTGCCGGAATCTTCCGCGCCGGAAGGCTCCAAACCGGATGACGCGCCCAGCGCTCCCCAGTCTCCCCGCACCCTCCTGATGCCGCCGCTAGGTGCTCCTCGCGCTAAGCCCCTCGGGACCGCTTCTACCACGGCGCCGCCCAAGACCTCCAAGCTGATCAAGGGGAAGGCGACGGCCTCTTCCGGCGGCCAGCAGCCCTTGGTGCTGCACGTCGGCAAGGCTGCCAAAGATGCCGCCACGAAGGCCACCGGGCTCCTTGGTCGCATCACAGAGTTCAAGCGCCAAGGCCGAGACCTGGGGCACCTTCTGCCCTACGCCGAAAAGTGGAACGCCGCGGACATAACCCCGGCGACCCGCGGCTTGGGCAAGGACCGGCTGCCGGCTCCTGATCCGGCTGGGGACCGGTCGTCTGAGGAGCACTTCATGCGGCTCCGCAACGCCGTGAAAGAGCTTGATAGTGCGTGGTACGATGCCACGACCAACTTGATGGTATGTTTCTCTAACTTGTTTCAACCTTTAACGGTTTCTTCGTTTCCGGCTTTGTTTATCTTTTCTTTGATTTCATGCCTGTTTCTTTCTGTCTATCTTCCCAGTCCCCGAGTTTTGTGGTGAGAGCGCAGCTCTTAGTGCAAAACTTAACCTGAAATTTTAGCGTGAAACCGGCACTTCTTCTTAGCACACCATCTAGCTTGAAAATTTAGCGCGAAACCGGCACTGCCAGTCCCCGAGTTTCGGGTTAAGAACTTTGTTCTTAGCGCAAAACTCATCTTAAAAACTTAGCGCAAAACCTAGCTCGCTGATCCCCGAGTTTCGGGTTAAGAACCTCGTTCTTAGCACAAAACTTATCTTAAAAATTTAGCGCGAAACCGGCATCGCCGATCCCGAGTTTCGGGTTAAGAACCTTGTTCTTAGCGCAAAACTTAGCTTAAAAACTTAGCGTGAAACCGGCACTGCCAGTCCCCGAGTTTCAGGTTAAGAACCTTGTTCTTAGCGCAAAACTTATCTTAAAAATTTAGCGCAAAACCGGCATTGCCAGTCCCCGAGTTTCGGGTTAAGAACCCTGTTCTTAGCGCAAAACTTATCTTAAAAATTTAGCGCGAAACCGGCACTGCCAGTCCCCGAGTTTCGGGTTAAGAACCTTGTTCTTAGCGCAAAACTTAGCTTAAAAACTTAGCGTGAAACCGGCACTGCCAGCCCCCGAGTTTCGGGTTAAGAACCTTGTTCTTAGCGCAAAACTTATCTTAAAAATTTAGCGCGAAACCGGCACTGCCAGTCCCCGAGTTTCGGGTTAAGAACCTTGTTCTTAGCGCAAAACTTATCTTAAAAATTTAGCGCAAAACCGGCACTGCCAGTCCCCGAGTTTCGGGTTAAGAACTTTGTTCTTAGCGCAAAACTTATCTTAAAAATTTAGCGCGAAACCGGCACTGCCAGTCCCCGAGTTTCGGGTTAAGAACTTTGTTCTTAGCGCAAAATTTTACTAACCTCTTTTTCTTGAACAGCTCACGGCTGACGCTCGGAAGGCTCTCTTCGAGGAGCTTCTATGGGAGCATCGGGAGCTCGCTGAGGCACATGACAAGTGCCAAGGTAAATTTTTGTTTTGCCGGCATCGTCTTTACCGGAAACCTTTTTCCTTTCTAACATTCTTAATTTACGCTGACGGCGATCCCGGAAGCTTCCATTGATGCTCTGAAGGAGCAGCTGGCCACCGCCCATCGTAGAGCTTCTCTCCTTTTTCCTTTAAACTGGATTTCTCTTCCCATTTTTACTAGTATAACCTTGTTAACACTTTCTTTTCCGGTTACAGGGGAGAAGGACCAGCTTATCCGGCAGCACAAGGAGGAGCTGGACGCCCTCAAGACCAGCCACCGGGAGCTCAAGGCCCAGCTCATCCAACTGGGGCTTGATCATGCCAAGGCCTTGGAAGTCGCTGCAGCTGACGCCGCGGCCAAGATGGAGGAGGCACTGGAGGACGCCAGCAACGCCAACGTGGTGCTGCTGGCTGAGCTGGAGGAGGCTGCCAAGTCCCGGAAGGCTGCCGAGGAGAAGGCCGCGCGGCTGGAGGAGGAGCATAAGGAATGCGATCAGCTAATCCTGCAGACCGACGCCCTCGCCCATCGTAAGTTCTTTTATTTTACACTTTGACTACTGTATATAAGCCTTTTTTCCTCCGATCTCATTTTCTTCCCGTTATCTTTCCTTCCGGACTTTTTTCCTTTCCGGTCTCTTTTCCTTGACCTTTTTCTTTCTTTACACAGGCCTCTTTCCGGACTCCCGAGGGTACGGCTGTCAAGAAGGTGGACGTGCGCCGCAAGGACCAAGGCCGAGCGGATCTTACCGTGCCATGGACGCCCAACGACCATGCTGGTCGCGCTTAACGCGCGGGTGTCCCACATGCGCGCCATAGACCGCAACTTATCGGACATCCCTGATGTGGCTACCCAGCTCTTCAGGACCTTATGGCCTGGCGAAGAGGTGCCGGACACCTTCTCCCTCATCAGCGATCGTCTTAAGGGTGGTGGCAGGAGGATCCGCGAGTGGCAGTGCTCCGCTGCTCGTGCTGGCGCGGACTCCGCCCTCCGCGTTGCCTGCTCCTGGTACCCAGAGCTCGATCTGGACGCTCTCACCGGCGTGCGTGAAGATGCGGAAACCGATCTGGACCCGATCCTCTCCGCCAAGCGGCAGGATCGCGCGTACCGCATTGCGGAGTATGCCGATATGCGCACCTTCATCCCTCCCCCTCCTGGCGTCAAGGACTATCTCGACGAGGAGGAGGATGAAGCCGAAGAGGAGCTCTTGGACGACGCTGATGCCGGCGATGCTCCTCCTGAAGCCCCCGCTGCCTGATTACCCTCATCACATGTTTGCCTGTGACTTAACTGTTGGCCCTGCTTGCCTTAAAAACAATGTCTGTTAAATTCTGCCCCGGAATGCCGGGGTCTATGATGTAAAACTTTAAACTTGCTTTTGGTTGTGGTACAACATTTTCTGCCGGTAAGTTATACCGGTAGTTAATTATCTTAAGTTTGCTTTAGCACATTCGCTTTTGGTTCTGCTTTTATCCTGCACTGCAAAGATTTCCCAATTGTTTCCGCATCCAATTTGATGCATATTTGGTTCTTTTGCCTTGGCTCTGCCTGCCTTCTCTGGGCGTTCTTTGGCGTATGAGCACAAGGTTCCTTTACCAAACAAACATCTTCTTGAACTTAGAAATAACCTTGAAATTTTGCACAAAACCGGTATAACCGGGGTTAGTTAAATTTTCCGGATTGTTCTTTCCTGCTCTCTCTCTCCGCAGTTCATGTGCTTATCTCCTACCGGTTTATCTTGCTTGCCATGAAGCCGGTTTTCGGACAGCAGCAGAGTCGAAGACTCCGGTAGGATTTAGCACACTACTAAACCGGGAAGAAAAAACGTTCAATAAGCAACCGGTGAACTGAAAAAATAGACAAGTTGCATGCAATCTTATTGGGATAGTCCCCGAGATTCATTCAGTGTTCCGGCATCTTTTATTCATAGCATATAAGGTACAAAAAAGGAACTTCTTACACCACCACTTAAGAGTAGAAAGGACGCAACAGAGCTATGTTCCATGGACGCTTGCTCTCTTCTCCGGACTTGTCCGCCTTTCCTTCTTTCCACTCCTGTGCATCAATTAGATAGTATGCGTCATTGTGAAGCACCTTGCTTACAATGAAGGGACCTTCCCAGGGTGGCAAGAGTTTATGCCGGCCTTCAGTGCGCTGCACTAGGCGAAGCACAAGATCTCCTTCCCGGAAAACTCTTGGATTAACTTTCCGGTCATGATAGCGTCTGAGGTTTCTGTCGGTAAATGGCTGTTCTTGCCAAAGCCAGCTCTCTTGCTTCTTCTAGCAAGTCCACATCATTTTCTCTCGGCCTCTTTGACCTCTTGCTCACTATAGAGCTGTACCCTTGGTGAATCATGGATGATGTCGGTTGGTATGACCGCTTCCGCTCCATAAACCATGAAGAACGGAGTGTATCCGGTAGACCGGTTTGGAGTTGTTCTTATACTCCATAGCACTGATGGTATCTCATCAAGCCAACAACCCGGTGATTTTTCCACTGCGTCAATGAGTCTAGGTTTGATACCGGAAAGTACCAAAGCATTCATTCTTTCCACTTGGCCGTTGCCTTGTGGGTGTGCCACCGAGCACAAATCCAACCGGATGTTCTTATCCTCACAGAACCTTTTGAACTCACCTTGAGCAAAGTTGGTTCCATTGTCAGTAATAATGTTGTGCGGGTATCCATACCGCAAGATGACATCTTTTAAGAATTTCACAGCCGTATGCCCATCACACTTTGCGATAGGCTTTACCTCTAGCCACTTGGTGAACTTATCCACCATGACCAAGATGTGAGTCATGCTGCTCCTTGCAGTTTTGAATGGGCCAACCATGTCAAGGCACCAAACAGCAAATGGCCATGTTAGCGGTATTGTCTTTAAGCCGGACGCTGGGGTATGATTTTGCTTGGCGTACCTCTGGCACCCGTTGCATTTTCTTACCAAGTCCTCAGCGTTTTCCAAAGCAGTGGGCCAGTAAAACCCATGCCGGAATACTTTTGCTACTAGCGCCCTTGATGAGGCATGATGCCCACACTCTCCTTGGTGGATTTCCTCAAGCATTTCTTTCCCTTCCTCCGGTTCCACACATCTTTGAAGGACACCGGTAACGCTTCTCTTGTACACTTCACCATTAATGAACGTATAGGCCTTGGACCTTCTTTGGATTCTCCTTGATTCGTTTTCGTCAGCCGGCAAGGTGCCGTTGACCAGGAATTCCTTAATAGGTTTAACCCAGGACGGAGTCTCCCGAACTAGGAATACCGGTACATCTATGTCCATGCTATCTACCAGCATTGTTTCTTCCGGTACGGACGCGGCAGCGTTCGATCTTACCGGAACAGTCCCCGAGTTTACCGGAATAGTCCCCGGGTTTCCTTCGTCAATGTCCATTGGCACAATGTGTGACTCCGGTACAAAAATTGATTCCGACTCTGGACTTGGCTTGATTGATGGTACTCTCGGGTGTGCCAGAGCTATTCCGGGAGGAATTTCTTGTCGAGATGAGCCTATCTTGGACAAGGCATCCGCGACTTCATTTTACGCACGCGGTACATGGTGAAACTCACAACCCTCGAAGAATCCGGCAATCTTTTGCACGTGAAACCGGTACGAGGCCATGTTGGCATCTTTTGCATCCCAATCCCGAACACCTGCTTGCACCACAAGGTCCGAATCTCCATAGCAAATGATCCGGTGTGCACCGATTTCTTTTGCGACCTTAAGCCCATGGATCAAGGCCTCATATTCGGCGACATTGTTTGATGCCCTGAAATGCACTTGCAGAACATACCGGAGATGATCTCCCCTTGGTGAGGTTAGCACCACACCGGCACCTAGGCCCTCCTTGAGTTTGGATCCATCAAAGTGCATCTTCCAGTATTCCAGTCTCTGATCCGGGGGCTTGTACTGCATCTCCGCCCAATCAACCAAAAAATCAGCTAAAGCTTGCGATTTGATGGCGTCTCTTCTTTCGTACACCGGAACATACGGTGATATCTGTATTGCCCATTTGGCAATCCTGCCACTGGCGTCTTTGTTGCTCATGATGTCGGAGATGGGTGCCTCACTCACCACCTTCATAGGATGTTCCTCAAAGTAATGCTTGAGTTTGGTGGCGGCCATGTACACACCATAAGTCATTTTCTGGAAGTGAGGGTAGTTCTGTTTTGAGAGGGAGAGCACCTCGCTCAGGTAGTATACCGGCCTCTGGACGGTTTTTCCTTCCTCGTCTCTTTCAACTACAACTACTACACTCACAACCCGGTTTGTTGCTGCTATGTATAACAGCATGGGCTCTCTCTCTAGAGGTGAAGCCGGTATAGGTGCTTGTGGCTAACATTGTTTTTAGCTCTTTAAACGCTGCGTACGCCGGGGGTCCGGACGAACGTGTCGATTTTTTCATCGAGCATAAAGTGGCGGGGCTTTTTCTCCCAACTCTGCTTACAAACCGGCTTAGCGATGCCAAGCTTCCGGTAAACTTTTGCACATCTTTTAACTCTTGGGGGATACCCATTCTCTCTATTGCCCGGATTTTTACCGGATTAACTTCTATGCCCCGGCTTGATACCGGAAACCGAGCAACTTGCCGGTCTGGGACACCAAAGGTACATTTTGCCGGATTAAGCTTCATCCGGAACCGTCTTAAGTTATCGAATGTTTGCCGGATGTCATCGACTAAGGTGTTCTTTACCTTAGTTTTTATCACGACGTCATCCACATAGACTTGCACATTTTTTCCAATTTGATCAAACAAGCATTTTTGCATACATCGCTGGTATGTCGCACCAGCGTTGCGCAAACCAAAAGGCATAGTGACATAGCAATAAGCCCCATGCGGGGTAATGAACGCAGTTTTTATTTGATCTTCCTTTTTCAAGGGTATCTGATGGAAACCGGAATAGGCATCCAGGAAGGACAACAACTCACACCCAGCGGTTGAATCAATCACTTGATCGATTCGTGGCAAAGGAAAAGGATCTCTTGGGCAAGCCTTGTTCAGGTTGGTGTAGTCGATGCACATGCGCCACACCTTTGGAGCTTTTGCTTCCAGGTTCTCATCTTTCTTCTTTTCCACCATCACCGGATTGGCCGGCCACTGCGTGTGCGTGACCTCCACAATGAATTTGGCAACAAGCAGTTTGGTTACCTCTTCTCCTATGATCTTTCTTCTATCTTCCGCGAACCGGCGCAAGGGTTGCCGCACCGGCTTGGCATCTTTCCTAACGTTCAAGGAGTGCTCAGCCAGCTCCCTCGGAACACCTACCAAATCTTCGGCTGACCGAGGCAAAGATATTCCGATTCTCACGGAGGAAGGCCGACGAGCGCGCTTTCCTATGCTTGATCGAGGCCGGCACCGATACGAACGGTGCGCTCCGGGTAAGCCGGATCCGGCCACGATGTCCTTCGTTTCATTGGTTGGCTTGAATGCCGGTGTGCCCATGTTTTCACTCATTGCCGCTAAGCTCATGCGCGAGGGCCGAGCCGGCGCAACGGACTGTCTGCATCCTTTTCTTTTCCTCTGCGATCACCAGCGATTCCGCTAGGTTTGATCCGACGAGATGCAGTTTCCAGTGAGACCTTATAGTTTCCCACCACGGTTAGTGGTCCACGAGGTCCCGACATCTTCATCTTGAGGTAAGTCTGTATGGGTTGAGGCCATGAAAGCTGCCAATGCCGGTCTCCCCGGCAATGCATGGTAGGGACCTGTCTAGATCCACCACCTCAAACTCCGGATTTTCCACCCGGCAATTGTCACGTCCTCCAAATGCCACGTCCACCCGAACTTTTCCTATCGGGGCACGGGACAAGCCGGGAACAATCCCGTGGAACGTCGTGCGCGTTGGCTGAAGCATGTTTTACTGTTATGCCCAGCGTATGCATGGTATGCTTGTACATGATGTTGATGCTACTCGCCATTGTCTATCGACACTTTCGCTGAACTTCACTCGAGTTTGAGGCCCTTTCATGATTGGATCCACAACAAGAGCATATCCACCCGGATTCGGCATGATCTTGGGGTGATCCTTGATCGACCAAGCAATTTCCTGGTTGGACCACAGCATGTATTTGGGCACTGCTGGCATCACGGCATTTACTTCCATGGAGCGGCGATGTAGACTTTGCCTGTCTGTCGGCTCAGTGACAAAAACAACGCAGCATACATGTGGGTCTTCGTAAACATTCCGGCCTAAAGGTGGCGGTGGAGGTAGTTGGTTATCGTCTTGCTCTACCCGGTTAACCTGCTGGTATTGCTGCTGGTTCGGGTGCACCGGTACAGCATTTGGTCCGGTAAGCGGCGGTGGCGGCGGTAGCTGTTGCTGCCGCGGCATGCCCGGTGGTGGCATCATTGCATTGCCTCCTCGCCCTTGGGCATCTTTTACCGCCCCTTTTTCCATCAAGTACTTGGTCCAGGTACAATCCTTCGTCAGATGGTTTGA